>NC_047157.1:306428-612857 GCF_009819705.1 Hippoglossus hippoglossus | reverse complement strand
GAGCATTTGAGTCCAACACATCTCAGTACATTACAGTACGAACTGGCCATAAAGATGGATTCAGCCGACTCCGATTGCGTGCGCGCTGCCCTGCAGGCACAAGGCAGACGACTTCATCAGACGGAGGAACAATTTAACGCGGTTCGCCTCGAGATGCAAGGGATGTCGGAACGCCAGGAGAATGTTCACGGTCAGGTTAGTTTTCTGACTAATCGGTTCCAACAGCTCATGGATCGTCTTGACACCTTCACCGCTCCGAGTGCTGTTCTAGAGTCAGCTCCAGCTTCAGCCACAGCTCCAGTTTCACTTCCCACTATTGCTCCGCCTGCTATCCCACCACGTCTCTCCTGTCCCGAGAGATTTTCTGGGGATTCTGGAGACTGTCGGGCCTTTCTGGTCCAGTGTGGTCTCCACTTTGAATTAAATGCACCATCTTTCCAGACAGAACGCTCCAAAGTGGCTTACGTAATATCATATCTCTCTGGCAGGGCAGAGAGGGTTCCTCGTCTCTCAAGACAACATCCAGATGGATCCGGCAAAGGTTAGCGCTGTGACTGAGTGGTCTACTCCTACTTCTCGCAAACATCTCCAACGCTTTCTGGGTTTTGCTAATTTTTACAGACGTTTCATTAGAAACTTCAGCACTATTGCTTCCCCATTGCATAACCTGACCTCCAACATGAAGTTTCAGTGGTCACTACCGGCTGAGAGAGCTTTTCAAAGATTGAAGGAGACATTTACTACTGCCCCGGTCCTCACACTCCCGGACCCTAGTCTTCAGTTCATGGTTGAGGTTGATGCCTCTGACGTAGGAGTTGGGGCGATCCTCTCTCAAAGATCACAAGTGGACAAGAAACTCCATCCCTGCGCCTTTCTCTCTCGGAAACTCTCTCCCGCTGAACGAAATTACGATGTGGGGAATAGGGAGTTGCCGGCTATTAAAGTGGCCCTGGAGGAATGGCGTCATTGGTTGGAGGGAGCAGAGCAGCCGTTCTTGGTTTGGACTGATCACAAAAACCTTGAGTACATCCGGTCCGCCAAACGACTCAATTCCAGACAGGCCAGGTGGGCTTTGTTTTTTTAATCGATTTAATTTCTCCTTGTCATATCGCCCTGGTTCCAAGAATGCTAAAGCAGATGCACTGTCTTGTCTGTTTGACCCTGGTTCTGCCCCGAGGTTCCCCTCTAATATCTTGCCTCCATCCTGTGTGGTAGGGGCCGTTACCTGGGGAATTGAACAAAAGGTCAGACAGGCAAATATTAATTGTCAGGTGCCGGACGGCTGTCCCTCGAACCGGTTGTTTGTGTCTGTTCCACTTCGTTCCCAGGTCATCCATTGGGCTCATACCTCCCGGGTTTCTTGTCACCCTGGGATACGGCGGACTCTCTTTGTGGTCAGACAACGCTTCTGGTGGCCATCCATGGAGGGAGAGGTCAGGGAATATGTGACTGCCTGTGCCGTGTGTGCTCAGAACAAGAGCTCGCGACGTCCACCCTCTGGTCTTCTGCAGCCACTTCCTGTGCCCCATCGCCCCTGGTCTGACATCTCTCTGGACTTTGTTACCGGGTTGCCTCCCTCGAAAGGTAACACCACTATTTTAACAGTTGTTGATTGATTCTCTAAGATGGTTCATTTCATTCCCATGCCCAAGCTGCCTTCTGCCAAAGGAACTGCGGAGGCTGTCCTGTTGCATGTTTTTCGCATCCATGGGTTCCCGAAGGATGTGGTGTCAGACCGGGGTCCACAGTTTGTTTCCCAGTTCTGGAAGGCGTTCTGTTCCCTCCTCGGCACCACAGTCAGTCTCTCCTCCGGATACCATCCCCAGTCCAACGGCCAGGCGGAGCGGATGAACCAGGAACTGGAGACCGGACTGCGATGCCTTGTCTCCCAAAACCCGGCTACCTGGAGTAATCATCTCATCTGGGTAGAGTATGCACACAATACTTTACCCAGTTCATCTACCGGCCTTTCTCCATTTCAGTGTGCCTATGGCTACCAACCACCACTGTTCCCCGACCTAGAGAAGGAAGTCAACGTCCCCTCTGTCCAGAGGTTCATCCATCAGTGCCGTCGGGTCTGGAGTGGGATCCGTGAAGTCCTCCTAAGAAGCTCAGTCCGTGCAAGAAAGATGGCGGACCGACGACGGACTCCTGCACCCACGTACCAACCTGGCAATAGAGTTTGGCTGTCCACCCGTGACATTCCCCTACGTGTGGAGTCCCGCAAGTTGGCCCCCCGGTTTATTGGTCCGTTCCCCATCTCCAGGATCATCAACCCCGCTGCAGTGCGACTTAAGCTTCCCAGGTCAATGAGGGTGCATTCCACCTTCCACGTGTCCCGGATCAAGCCTGCATTGGAGAGCCCATTGGTCCCTCCCACCAAGCCCCCTCCTCCTCCCAGGATCGTCGATGGAGGTCCGGTGTACACGGTCAAACGCCTCTTGGCAGTTCGCCACCGCGGTCGTGGTCGCCAATACTTGGTAGACTGGGAGGGGTACGGTCCTGAGGAGAACGAAGAACATTGTTGACCCGGCCCTCATTCAAGACTTTAACCGCCTTCATCCTGACCAGCCTGGGACGTCCGGTGCCGTCCCTAGGGGGGTGGGTGGGTGGGGGGGGGGGGGGGGGGGGGGGGGGGGGGGGGGGGTACTGTTACGTCCAGTCCTGCTTACTAGTTAAGTTGGCCTGATATTTATCGTTTATTCTTCTGTTCTGTGTTGTGATTGTTTACTCATCTCTCCTCTCGTTTCACACTCCTCACTCCCTGCCTTGTGTGTGTGTAACGGATTTGGATTGGCCACAAGGATGAATGACTCAGGGGGTTGGTTTCCAGCTTTTTATTCACCTGTAAAAACACATTGCTTTGCTGTGGTTATTTACACCTCCTGCTGCATCTCCGTTCTTAAACCCTCAGCAATGTAAAACAACACTGAGGGGGGGGGAGGGGTTGACAGGAAGTATAAGCTTTCGGAGGAACACAAAAGGTGACGCACAGCAAGGTCACTTCCGCAGGTAATCGTTAATAAAGTAAAATAACTAATAAAATTCACAAATACAAATTCTAAATAAAAATAAATAAAGTACATTTCTAACTCTGTTACACCCACCCCCACTGAATTTTATCAAAGTGAAGCACCAACTACACAGTACATATCCAACAAAACACTACAAGTTGACAAATTACAGAGGGACATCTTCAAGAAAGCCAACATTGAATGTATCCCATAAGGATGAAGTGGAATGAGGGTAGCGCTTATCCCTCAACCCATCAACTGGCAACAGGGTGCCTTGTACACCCCACAAGACCCTAACACATTGTCTAGTGCAAGCTCGTGGCATAGATAAAAGTTAAAACAACTGAACATTAAACCAAAACAAAACATTTAGACCTATTAAGGCCTAGGCTAGCTGATTAAAGCTCTAGTCAGCAAAAGCCTGGAACATAGATTTGTATACAGCCTTAACATTGAACTTGTCCTGAACAAAATCCTGCCTGCACATGGTTTGTAGGAACCTGTTTACAGGTTTGACTAGGCGACCAAATCTTGACCTGACCTGTGTCTGCGCATTAGAATGACCACAGTGTGTTGGAGAGGTCTGAACAACAGTGTGTAGAGTGTCTGATGTATTGTCTGGCTGTGTCATGTAGTCGAGAGCACAATCTTGGTTTCTCACTCGTACTGAAGCGTCCACAGCAGTCAAAGGGCTAGAAACACAAGTCACAGACTGATTTGTCATTTGATCCTCAGGCGAAACTGAAGCACCCTGGGGTCAGAAGTCAAACTTGTTATTTCAGAAACGTCCGCCTCTGATGGAGTTAGCACAGACAACTGCGTGAGCCATTCCATGGTTCGCTTCCCGGAGTCCACAGGCTCCGGATCAGTCAAGGGGCCCTGTCTCTCTTCCACAGTTACAGGTGAGTTCCTGTCACTTTCAGCACCAACGTTTTTACCAACTGTGCAAAAAGTCTCACTCTCTCTTTCGAACAAGGTCTCTCCTGCTTCTCCCACGTGACTAGTTCCTGAGGCTGAGGGATCTGTAACAGGTGGGGACGAGACAAGATCAGACAGCACAAATGAGTCCCTCACAGGGAGGAAACTTACTGGCATCAGCAGGTTCCTGTGAACCACCTTCTCACGTCCAGTGATTGTGTCGCAGATCCTGTATGTGTGCGTCTCTGTGTTCACATCTATCACGGTGTAGATGGTTGAGTCCCACCGGTCAGCGAGCTTCATTTTACCTCTTTCCTTCCTATTGGCCAAGAGCACTCTGTCACCGATGTCAATCTTGGATCCTTTCACCCTCTCGTTGTAAAGCCGAGCATGCCTTTTTTGCTCTTTTGCAGCATGACCCTGGGCAATCACCATTGCTTCTTTCAGATCAACGGCGAGACGCGCCACATACTTATCATAGCTTGTCACATCAGAGTCATGTAAGACTGTACGGAAGAGGACGTCGACCGGTAGGCGAGGAACCCTGCCAAACATGAGATAAAAGGGGGGGTAGCCTGTCGTCTCATGGGCCGTTGAGTTGTACATGAATGTAAGAGTCTGCAACCGTCGTGGCCAGTCAGCCTTCTCTTCAGGGGGCAAAGCACGGATCATGCCACCCAAGGTCCGATTGAATCGTTCCACACTCCCGTTTCCCATTGGATGGTAAGGGGTAGTGTGTGATTTCCTGACACCTGAGACCCTGAGGAGCTCACTTATCAGCTGACTTTCAAAGTTCGCCCCTTGGTCACTATGGATCCTTTCCGGGAATCCAAAGACACAGAAATACTTGTCCCAGAGCACCCTTGCCACCTGCTTAGCTGTCTGGTCTTTACACGCGAACGCCTGAGCCATCCTCGTGAAATGGTCAGTTATCACCAAAACATCAACAGACTTATTTCTGGAGTCTTCGGCCGACCAAAAGTCAATACAGACCAGCTCCAGTGGCCTGGTCGATGTTATACTATGCAGGGGGGCCCTACCCTCAGGTTCAACTGTCTTGCTGACAATGCATCGCTGACAATGACGAACATAGTCTCTTACATCCCTGTCGTGGTTAGGCCAGAAAAACCTCTGTCTTGTCAAGTTGAGGGTCCTGAACTGAGCTTGATGTCCGGCTCTGTCGTGAACTCCTTGCAGAACCTCAGTCTTGAGTGAGTCAGGGACAACATATTGGAAACGTTTTGCCTTGGTTTTCTGGTCCCTTGAAACCCTGTACAGCACTCCACTGCTCACAGTGAGCCTATCCCAGTGCTTCAAGTATCTTGTGACAGAAACAGACTCTTTGAATCTTTCTCTTCTAGAAGGCCTCCGACGTCTCTCAACATAGAACAGAACACGAGAGAGGGTTCTATCCTCCACTTGCTTATCACGAAGGTCCTTCTCAGTGTAAGCAGGCAAGGCGTCCTGTCCAGGTGGAACCAATTGAGGTAGATACTGCAACACTTCAACAGCACGGGCCCTCGGGCCAGCATCCCACTCAATGTGCGACTGCAGTACAGCAGATACATCCTCCATCGCCACAGACTGCAAACTATACGTGGACTGTGCAATGACACTTAGTGAAGAGGGTTTCTTGTGACCACTTGAAGACAGGAAGGCATTCTGGACAGAGGCACTTGACATATCTTTGACCTCTGTGAGAAGACCTGCATAGGATTCAGCGAGCAGCCTGTGGCCAACACTCTCTTTGACAAACGGCACACGGCTTAGGGCGTCAGCTACAATGTTCTGCCGACCTGGTACATACTTGATGTCAAAGTCGTAACTCGCCAACTTGGCTACCCAGCGTTGTTCACAACAGTCGAGCTTTGGCTTTGTCAAGATGTGAGTCAAAGGGTTGTTGTCCGTCCAGACTGTGAATTTGTGGCCCTTTAGCCAGTGACTGAACTTGTCGCAGACTGACCATTTCAAAGCCAGAAACTCCAAACGGTGGGCTGGGTAGTTCTTCTGGGACTGAGATAGCGACTTGCTGGCGAAAGCAATAGGTCTGGCTCGTGCCTCACCCTCCTGCATTTGAGACAGAACTGCACCTATGCCATCCAAGGATGCATCAGTTGACAGCATGAAGGGACGCGTAAAGTCAGGATGAGCTAGGACGACACTGTGAACTAGTGAAGCTTTCAGGCTTTCAAAAGCCTGATCCTGTTCCTGCGTCCAATCCGATGCACACAACCTCCTGCTTGACAACGTGTTTTTATGTCGTTTGCCTTTTTCTTTTCTTTTCACACCCTTCAACAAATCAAAGAGCGGCTTGGCAATGGCAGAGTATCTGGGCACAAAGTGTTGATAGTAATTAACCATCCCCAAAAAGGATCTCAGCCGCTTCAGGGACGGGGTCACACCATCAGGCTCCATGAGGTCAGTGCTAATCATGTTTGTGATGTTCTCAACCTTACTGGAGTCTGTTGAAACACCATTTGCATCTATTATGTGCCCAAGAAACTTCACAGACCTCCTGAGGAAGAAGCACTTTTTGGGGGCCAACTTCAAGTTGTGGTCACGCAACCTCCCAAACACCATTTCCAGGCGCCGCAATGCAGTTTCTTCATCAGGTGCAAACACCAACAAATCATCTAAGTAGCACAGCAGACTCAGATAGTTTTGGTCCCCAAAAATGCTGGTCATCATGCGCATAAAGCTTCCAGGGCTGTTGCAGAGGCCTTGCGGCAGGCGGTTATACTCATACAGGCCCATGGGAGTGGTAAAGGCGGAGTACTTCCTGTCGTCCTCGTGAAGTGGCATGTTATAAAACCCGGAGGTCAAGTCCATAGTACTGAAAAGGCAGTTGCCTCCCAGGGCTGCCAAACAATCACCCTGATGGGGCAAGGGGTGAGCGTCCTTCAGGGTTCTTTTATTTAACCAGCGAAAGTCTGTGCAGATGCGGAGATCTCCGTTTTTCTTCCACACAAGCACCAGTGGCGATGCATATTCACTGGTTGATTTCCTGATGATTTCCTTTTCCTCCATCTCGCTCAGTACTTGGCGCAGCTTCTGGTACTGGCCAGGGGGTACCCTTCTGTAGGGGAGCCTGAAAGGTCTGCTGTCTGACAGGTGTATGCGGTGTACAAAACCCTTCGCCTCCCCACAATCAAGACTGTGACGCGAAAAGACATCCTCGTACTGCAAAACAAGGTCAGCCATCCTCTTCTTACAGTCCACTGACACTTCGCATGACTCAATGTCAACAGTACTGAGACCAAATGACCTGAGCTTGTCTTTTACAGAACTTTTCACATCAGCAGTGGGTGGCATAGCTGATTGGGTATAGCTGACAAGGGGAACACCCGAAGGTTCAGCAACATCCATGTCTTCAAGCGCTACACAGGGGTAGACATCAGCCAACTTTGCATTGCGCCTCAGCCGTACAGGCTTGTCAGATGTATTGATGAGCTTTAGTGGGACCCACCTGTCTCCCCACAGCTGAGTTACCATCTTTGCGACCAAAACACCTCTAGGAGCTGAGCGGGATGATGTAAGTTCTGTTATGACGGTGCTGCCTAGGGAAACAGCAGTGTTCTTTGGTAGTTTTCCCCAGAGAAGATATTCACGCCCAGGCTCAAGGCAGGTAGCTGAGTTACACCTGACTGTACCGACCTTGTCAGGAATATTTTCACCTTTCCAGGGATTCAGACCAGAGAGCATAGACAGGAAATGTTCAGTCTCTGGGTCTCTTGTTGAGCAGGGGCTGGACACCGTACTCCAGTAAGACTCACAGTGTTTAGACTGGTGCAGAATATGTTTTATGACATTGGTCCCTAGTATCAGCTCATCATGCTGTCCTGGGACAACAAGTGTGGGAACCAACATTTTGCAGCCATACACTTCCATCTCCACATCGAAGGCACACTTGGGCTTAACACGAAGTCCCCCACATCCAACAAGGACTACATTCGCATCAATCTGATTGTGGTCAGTTATCACTCCGGCCTCCCTCAGCTTCATCTCGGCTGATTCACTGATACTGCATGCCATTGAACCGCTGTCCAACATGCCACCCATTGTCACTGTCCCACCCATCGTCACAGGCGTGTAGAAAAGACTGTCACTACGGCCCACTCTGTGAATATTCTGAAACACAACAACTTCAGAGTCATTACATGAGCCTTTCACAGACGTGTAAACTGTCTCAGCATCAGACACGTCAACTGTTTGGGAGTCTGTGGTGCGACCTGTACTGCCTCCCTCAGAATACAGGTCAACTAGTTTTCCTCAGCCTGGAATTCAGAGGATTTGTTGGCAGGGCAATTCAGTTTATTGTGGCCAGGGGCGAAGCAGGCAAAACACAGTCTCTCTGACATGCAGTGTGAAATGGTTGTGTGGCTGATGTCATTACAGACTTTACAAGCCGCCTCTCTGGAGCGCCGGTCACGAGAAGTACGCTGGAACCTCCCACCTTGAAACTGATGAGAATTACTCCGCTGCTGCATCTTGTCCATCATCTCCTGAAACATGTTGGCCATTTGAATGAGAAGTCTCTCCTCTGACTGTTGGAGATTCTGTGCCACAGCTGGTACAGAGGCATGACCTGAAGCATGGTGGGATTCACATATAACTTGGGGAGACGCTGGAGAGGGACAAGGAACATGACACACATGACGCTGGGCTTGGAGAGGGAAAGGAGGGGAACCCAGAGTGTGGCACTGCTCAGCTACTGCCAGACTTGCCGGTGATGGGCTGGGCTGCTCAGAATCAACAGTGGTTAAATGGCTTTTTAGCTGCACAGCCCCAGTGGCTCTAGCACTAGCTCTTAGTTCTCTTTGATGATCATCAATCCTCAGCTGAACATCACGCGGGGTCCACTCATGGATTGGCTTACATTTCAGGGCAAAGGATAACTCTGGGTCAGGGCAGTGTTTGACGAACATGAGAGCCACTTCATCATTCATGTTCTCTGTCCGCTTCCCTTGTCTGCGCAGGCCCTCAAGTGCTAGGTCTGCTGCCTTGTTGAGCCTTATCCAGTAGTCGACTGGGTTTTCCCTGTGTTTGGGCAGAGTGGAGTAAAAATCTGCGAGAGGGAGACACGAGGGAGCATCACTGAAATATTGGAGAAGAACATCGTACATTATTTCAGGTTTTTGTTCACCATGAATTGTAGGATCACTACGCAAAGCAATCTTCACAACATCTCTTGCCTTGCCCATCAAATGGCACATTATTTCTTCTGCTTGGTCACAAACAGGAATCTCTTGCTTTCTGAGGTGAGTTTTAGTCAAGTCAATCCAGTCGTCGACCGAGTATTTGTCAGTGCCGTCACCTCTGAATGTCTGTAGTCCTTTATCCGACTTAACATGGACTGTCACACGTGGGAGGTCATGTCTGGTAACGTCACTGTGTGTGTTCTGGGTGTTAGTAGTTGTCTGGCCGTCACTATTCAAGTTAACAACACCAGCTGACATTAACTTTGCAACAATGGACTCACCAATCTGAGCGCCTAACTGCCCCACCATGTCTGTGAGATTTTGCATTGCATCAACATTACTGTTAGGAGTGGAAGTCTGGGGTCCCTCCCTCATTAACCCACTAACGGGAGTGCAACCTGGGCTCTGACCTAACCCTGTATCAGCACAACTATCAGTTAAGAACTTTGAATGACCCACATTCCTACTGCCAGCAATGTCACTGAGCCACACACCCCTACCTTTTGGCAGACGAGGACTAGCGAATTCATCCATTGTTATTTCAGCGGCTGCTTTCAACCATTAAATGTACTTGCGTTGTGTATATTAAACCAGAACCAAAATAGAGCATAAAAGTAGGTAAATAAAAAGTACACAAATTATTTAACAACAAAAACAGTTGTCAACTCACTGGAGGAGAGAAAAAAAAAAAAATTTAAATCACATGCCCTAAACAATAGTCTTTTCTAGATCTGACCACACTGTAATCTTGAAACGTAGATCAGGACGGCAGCACAGCATCCGCGGCGATGAGCATCAAGCTGATCTGTAGATCCAAAAAGGTCACGGCACCAGTGTAACGGATTTGGATTGGCCACAAGGATGAATGACTCAGGGGGTTGGTTTCCAGCTTTTTATTCACCTGTAAAAACACATTGCTTTGCTGTGGTTATTTTACACCTCCTGCTGCATCTCCGTTCTTAAACCCTCAGCAATGTAAAACAACACTGAGGGGGGGGAGGGGTTGACAGGAAGTATCAGCTTTCGGAGGAACACAAAAGGTGACGCACAGCAAGGTCACTTCCGCAGGTAATCGTTAATAAAGTAAAATAACTAATAAAATTCACAAATACAAATTCTAAATAAAAATAAATAAAGTACATTTCTAACTCTGTTACATGTGCTCTACCTTGTTGATTGTCTGCTCCTCCCCGATTGTTTGCACCTGTTCCTCATCACCTCGTGTATTTAGTCTGTGTGTTCCTGTGTCGCATTGCCAGTTCGTCTTTGTTTCCCCGTGTCTCAAGCGTCCCAGCGATTTCTATGATAATTAAGTTTCTAGTGATTCCGACCCCGGCCTGTGTAATCGACTCCGCTTTTGCTTCTTCCCTGTCGGTACCTCTGCCTGTTCAACAATTGTCACCTGTGTACCGAACCTGGACTGGATCTCCTTCGACTTCTGCTGCTGCCCGACACTTATTGGAATATTGTGTTTGTTACTGGACTGCCACTCCGTGTACCGAAACCATTCAGTAAAAGTTATTCTTTATCATCTGTCTCCGAGTCGAGCATTTGAGTCCAACACATCTCAGTACATTACAAATAGTCCACGTCGGATCAAACGACACCAGCCGCCAGCAGTCCAAGCTGACATTTGTCTATTTGGCCGCACCTCAAAGCTGGACAGTATGGACCTAACTCTCCACATGGTGCTGATTAATGCTAGGTCTATAACCAACAAAACTTTTGTACGAAATGACTTTTTCATATCCTGTGATCTGGACTTTATGCTCCTGACCGAGACCTGGCTTCATATTGGTGAGTCCACAGCTTTTTATGAGCTTCTCCCTCCTGACTGTACTTTTTTCAGCTCTCCCCGGACCACTGGTAAAGGTGGAGGGGTAGCCACTGTATTTAAATCCATCTTTCAGTGTCAAGAGTCGGTAACTGTCACCTATTCTAGTTTCGAGCTTCAGCTCTTTGAGTTAAATGCCTCCTCCCCCGTGCTGTGTGCTGTAGTGTACCTTCCCCCGAAATTCAACAAGGAATTTATGCAAGAGTTTGCTGAATTCATAGCGGGTATTTCGATGGATTATGACCATTCATTTGTGGGGATTTTAATGTACATATATCCTGTGAAACTAAACCTATGGCTAAAGACTTCTTAAATCTTATAAATTCCTTTAATCTCACCCAGTCAGTGTCTGGACCCACACATGAAAAGGGGCACACATTAGACCTTGTGTTGTCTTATGGCCTACACGTTCAGGTCAATGAAATCTGTGATACTTGTATATCAGATCATCTGCCGGTTTTATTTACGATTACTGTCCCTGGCTCTATAGTCAAGCCATCTCCTCCTGCACGCTGCCGCCGTATAATTAATAGTCAAACTCCGTTGCATTTCTCTGCCATTTTTAAAGACTCTGTGCTCTATAGCTTGGATGGAAGTGATGTTCTCAGTGCTGATGAGCTTATCTCTCTTTTTAACTCAACCTGCACAAGCACTTTGGACTCTGTAGCTCCTTTGAGGATGAAACGCACTAAAGCACTTTCAGAGCTATGGCTAAACGACTCTACCCGCGCCCTCAGACGTGCATGTCGGCAAGCAGAGAGAAGGTGGAAAAAGGACAAACTCAGAGTATCATATGAAATCCTACAGAGCTGTCTATCTGACTACCAGAAAGCGGTAAAATCTGCAAAAACTAAGTTTATATCTAACCTGGTCTCCAATAACTATCACAGGCCTCAGGTTCTTTTTAATATTTTTAATAATATCATAAACCCCTGTAGTCCTACTCCTATTCTACCTACACCTGTCCTCTGTGATTCCTTTCTTAAATTTTTTGTTGAAATAATTTCTGTTCTTAGATCTTCTTTAACTATGTCCACTGACCATCAACCCCCTATCCCTCCCATGCGCCAAGCTGTCTTTGGTCAATTCGAGCCCATATCAATATCCTTCCTATCCGAGGTGGTTCACCATCTGCGACCCACAAATTGCCCTTCCGATAGCATCCCCGCCAGTCTTCTTAAAGGGGACATTGTATGCCCATTTTACCACAAGTTGATATGGTTCCTTGGGGTCTTAATGAAATGTCTGTAACATACTTTGGTCAAAATACCACAAGGATCATTTAAAACAGCACCCTTTTTACCCTGTCTAAAACAGCCCTCCACAGAGTGACCTGTTTTGAGTGCCTGTTCCTTTAAATGCTAGTGAGCCAGCTCCCCCCTCTCCCCCCATGATTTTAAACGATATAAATTACATATTTTATGATATAAATTATCAAATATGCATCCCATACTTTGTATTCCCCTTCTGTTGTCCTGGAGTTTTAATTTTCCCAATCACATAATTAAATGTCCCCCTCTGCCCATCCACTACAAGCACACAAGCAGATAGACAGAGAGAGAAAGAGAGAGGGGGGGGGGGGGCTATGAAGACCATCATTTACCCCCGAACCCCGACATTCAACGGGTGCAACATCAAGCGGAGAAAGCAGAATCGCGGGCTGACCAGCGCGGAGAAATGCGTGTGCCGTGTGAACAGCCAGGCGGCTGCATGCTTGAGAATGGCGCTGCACGGCGCTTCCGCGTCCGGTGTAAACCCGGCGTAACGAGTGTGGGGGGGGGGGGGGGGGGGGGCGGGGGGTGGGCCAAGGCCATGTAGGGAGACTTCCAGTGTATTGTGACGACACAATACACAGGAAGCTCATTCCAGTCACTCAAGCATGACGTTTCTGACTTAGAGGAACCATAACAAAACGCGCAAGTGTTTTTTTTTCCAGAGTTTTTGGGTTGGTAGACATGCCAGATACCCAAATTAACGTGTAGAAGCACTAACAAAGTGGAATTTTCATGATATGTCCCCTTTAAGGAAGTCTTCGACACTGTTGGCCCATGTATTCTGTCATTGATAAACACCTGTCTTCTCTCTGGTAGCGCCCCAGCTGCCTTTAAACATGCTGTTGTACAGCCCTTGTTAAAGAAAGAAAACCTTGATCCCTCTGTTCTCTCTAATTTCAGGCCCATTTCTAAGCTGCCTTTCCTGTCCAAAATCCTAGAGAAGGTAGTTCTCACCTAGTTGCAAACATTTCTTATCAACAGTAATGTATATGAAAAGTTCCAATCAGGTTTTAAACCGCATCATAGTACCGAAACAGCTGAGAGTTTTTAACGATTTGATTTTAACTGTTGATTCAGGAGATTCTGCTGTCCTAGTGCTCCTAGACCTGACGGCCGCTTTCGACACGGTCGATCACGCAATCCTAATATCACGCCTGGAAAACTTTGTAGGTACAGCACTCAGGTGGTTTGAGTCTTACTTAACATATAGGAGTTTCTCTGTCCACCTGGGTGACTACTCCTCTGGGAAGGCCCCACTTACATGTGGGGTACCTCAAGGATCCATTCTAGGCCCTGTCCTTTTCTCCCTATATATGCTGCCCCTAGCATCATTTAAAAAATATATAATGCCTCCTTTCACTGCTTTGCAGATGACATTCAAACATACTTGCCCCTGAACCATAAAACTAAGACATCACTGCAGCCCCTGCTTGAATGCTTAAATTACATAAAATCATGGATGGATTCAAACTTCCTCAAATTAAACAACAATGAGACTGAGGTTATCATATTTGGACAATCAGAAATGCTAGTTGTGGACAATCTTGTGCCTTTGGCTCCTAATACTCACTCCACTGTAAAGAGTCTTGGTGTTCTTTTTGACAGGGCTTTTAATTTTGAAAAGCAAGTTTCCTCAGTAGTCAGAGGTAACTTTTTTCAACTAAGACAAATAGCCAAGGTAAAGGCCTACCTCCCACAAAAAGACCTAGAGAGAGTTATCCATGCGTTCATAAACTCCTGTCTTGATTATTGCAATTCCCTGTATGTAGGCTTCGACCAATCCTCCATTAAACGCCTGCAGCTAGTCCAAAATGCTGCTGCTCGCCTGCTGACTAGGAAAAAAAGAGAGACCATATCATATTCATGTTGCGCCTCCTACACTGGCTTCCTGTTTGTCACAGGATCATTTTTTAAATCGTTCTTTTAACTTTTAAATCTCTTAACGGACTGGCACAGTCTTACTCTTCCGAACTTCTCTGTACGCACACTCCAGTTAGGGAACTGAGATCAGCCACTCAACTGCTCCTTGACAAAAATAAGACAAGGCTAGTAACCAGAGGTGATCACGCCTTCGCAGTAGCCGCCCCAAACCTGTGGAACAACCTACCACTTCACATTAGATCTGCCCCGTCTTTAACACACTTTAAATCACTACTAAAAACACATCTGTTCTCCCAGGCTTTCTCCTCGAGTTGAGTACGTTTTATCGCAGCTGATTTTATTTGTCTTATCGTATATCTTGTTTTTTTTTTAAATTATTATTATTTTATTTTATTTGTATTACTTGCTCTATGATGTATTACGTTTTACTGTCCTTTTGTTGTACCATTACACCTGTAAAGCACTTTGGTCAACTAAGTTGTTTTAAATGTGCTATATAAATAAAGTTGGCATTGACATTGACATTAATCATGTGAAGTTTGGGACAGATCTGAGCATGTATTTTGAAGTTATTACAACATCCTGTGTTATGGCGAAACACAAAAAATTCAATGCCATGCAGGAGACATGCCATTCAACGTAAACAAAATGCCCAGTGCATTCTGGGTGTTTTAGCATGGCTATCGTTTGGGGAAAAGGGATTATCACAGCCCTTTCCCCCCAGTCTTCTCCAGTCAAATTGCTCTTCGTTACGTGCACAGAGCCAGTAACTACCAGTAACTTTACCAATTAAAGATCATGGCAGACGAACCCCAGGTGATGAGAGGCTGGTTACGTTTTCTGTGGTGTGATCACCTCTAGCAAGCGATTGTCAGGCTTTACGCTGGTGCAGTGGGCCCTGGGTTCCTCCTGGTGCAGGAAAATGCCCAGCCTCATGTGGTCAGAGTCTGTAGGCAGTTTCTAGATGACGGAGGCATTGATGCGATTGACTGGCGCTCACGTTCCCCCGACCTAAATCCAATTGAGCACTTATGGGACATTATGTATCGGTGTATCCATAACCACCAAGTACTGCCACAGACTGTCCAGGAGCTTACTGATGCCTGGGAGGAGATCCCCCAGGACACCATCAGCCGACTCATCGGGAGCATGCCCAGACATTGTCTGGAGTGCATACAGGCCATACACACTACTAAGTCACATTATAAGTTGCAAGATGGATCACCTGGGATTTCTATTTTTTACTTAGATTTTCTGTGTGGTTTTGAATCCAGCCATCAATGGGTTGATGTTTTTGGTTTCCATTGACCGTTGAGAGCTTCCAGGGGGAGGCAGAGAGCTGCCAAGGTGATTTCGAGAGCACCCCTTGACAAAGAAGAAAGCTATTATGTTTTGAATAGTATTTATACTTTGAGTTAATGTAAAATACTTTGGTAACACTTTATAATAACTATACACTATGAAGCATTAGTTAAGTATTAGTAACTAGTGAATTCAACATTTATAAAGCATTGTTTCTACATTAGTAGACATGAGTAAATAATTCATAAACAAAGTAGTAAATGTTTTATTCTTGATAAATAATAAAATGCATTTAATCTTATTTTCATACTTTGTAAATGATTTACTAACCTTTTCTAAATTAGATATATCAATTACAAACCAGTTATTTAGAAGTTGTAAATCGTTAATAAGATCCTTTAGAAAGTGTAAGTAGATGGTTAACAAACTATTTATTTCTACATTTGTACATGCATTTATACATGTAATGAGTTAGACATGCACCAATGGTTAGTGAGTTCATTAATAGATCTTTTGTAAATACTTATACTGTAGTTGATTAATTCAGGAAGTTATCAGTTGTTAGTTAAGTATTTTGTATGACCTCATCTAAAGTGAAGACTATCTATGACAAAGCATTTACAAATGAGATTGAAAGGTGTGACGACCCTCTCATTCTGCCTGCCGGTGTGCCTTGCTCTGTGCTGGTGGGTGGAGCTACAGCCACCTACCTGCCCATCGGGGTGGGCCTTCCCAGAATGCATATAAGTCTGCTCTTCTGGGAGTGTCTCTCTCTCTCAGCAGGGCCTGCTGCACCAGCCTGAACCTGGATCCTTTGTTTGGTTTGCTGCACTAACAAACACGCATCACACGATATTCTCACTCATCCACACACTTCTGACACCACTGATGCCCTTCATACTTACACACCTCACAAGTTAGGAAATATGATGTTTGAGTTCAGTTGAATAAACTACTTTTGACTGGTCGATCTGTGTGTGATCTCCCTTTTTGTTGCCAGCCTTGAGTCAGGTGGTAACAAATGGGGGCTCGTCCGGGATCAGAAAGGATTAGTATTGTAAAGTGGTAAATGTAACTTTTGTTAAAGGGAGTTTTTCTACACAGATGTTTGGTTAAATTGTAGTTTCCTGAAACTGCTGGCAGAGGTAAGGGCTGCTAAGTTATTTGGAACCCTTATTTCCTGTTAGGCATAAGCAATGAGGGGCACTAGTTGTCTCTCATTGATCCTTTTTTTGTTTTAGTTTGTTGTTTTTGTGCAGTAAGTGGTTAGAGCAGTTGCTCGGGGGCACTACCATGACTGACTAGGTGATTTTCAGCGTGCTGAAGGTTAACCGGGTTACTGGGCTTTGTGCTTAATCTATCCTGCCACTAACCTGCATGAAGTCTAGGGATGAGTTACTCAGCTAGAACTGGTTAGGCAGCTAGTCAGAGGGATGGGGTTCCTTATTTAAAGCAGCCTGTCACCCTGTTAGTTAGTAGTGGAACACTTTGTATTAGTTTGTAGTAATTGCTTGTTTGATAAGTGCCTCTAGGTGGCAGGGGAACTGGTGAAATGGCTTCCATTGACGACTTTGTTCATACTCCAAGCGATGAGTTGCTAAACTCTTTCAAAAAAGATCAGCTCGTGAAAGTAGCTGAGCATTACGATGTTGAACTTCCAAAAAAGTTAAATAAAGATGAATTGTTGGCCACATTGAAGCACAAATTAGTGGAGAAAGAGGTTCTGCCTGTCTTAGTGGGGAGTTTAAAAGCACCGGAAGAAATGGATAGTGTTTCAGATGTAGCCTCCCCCAGGGTAACTGGGCCAGTTATGATGTCCAAAATGGCTCCTGTTTTGACTGGACTTGGGTTTACATTTGAGCAACAAAAAGAGCTTATCTTGCTACAACAGCAACAGGAACATCAAAATACCCTGGCATTAGAAAGGTTAAGACAAGATGCCCATCTTCGGGAGGCTGAACTAGCCCATGTTCAGGCAAGACAACAGTTAGAGTTGGAGCGATATAAGTTGGAGCTTATAAGTGAAGGAAAGCTTCAGGCTAAGCCACAGAAGTTTGGAGAGTCAGATTCGTTTATTCCTCATATTCCGTCATTTGATGTTGCTGTCAACTTACGGTTAGTTCCTAAGTTTAATGAAAGGGACCCTGACATTTTCTTTGTGTTGTTTGAACGTTTAGCAGAGGCACGAAATTGGTCGGACGCGGAGCGTACCCTATTGCTTCAATGTGTGCTCACTGGCAAGGCCCAGGAGGCTTTCTCAGCCTTGAGTGTTACTGATAGTGGTAGCTACCAGTTGGTTAAAGCTGCGGTACTTAGGACATATGAATTGGTACCGGAAGCTTATCGGCAGCGATTCAGATTACTCAGAAAAGAGAAGCAGTCTCACACTGAGTTTGCTTGCGAGTTATCCACTCACTTTAATCGCTGGTGTGCTGCTTCTCAGGTTAATACTATGGAGGATCTTCAAGAACTAATCTTGCTGGAACAGTTCAAAAATACTTTGCCTGACCGTGTTGTTACCTACATTCAGGAAAAGCAAGTAAGCAGAGTTACAGATGCTGCTAGATTGGCAGATGAGTTTGTCCTGACCCATAAAGGTTTGTTTGGTGACAACCGTGGTCGTGGAGATTCTGGCTCCCGAGGGAGCATTGTTAGAGCTAACTCCGGTAAGTTTTGGTCAGAAGGGACAGAAAGGTTTTCAGGTAAAGCAGAGCATGGTTTACGGGGAAAGCTGGACCCAAATCGCGTCTGTAATTACTGTCATGGAAAGGGTCACTGGCGAAATGAGTGTCTAATGCTGAGGAAAATATCAAAGCCTGTTTATTTTCTGGGAAAACCATCTGCGGCTGCTGTGTCTCTTCGTGCCGAAGAAAGGAGCCGTGTCATTGCCGCCGTGCAGGCACACACTAAACCGCCTTCGTTAAAGTCAGAAATTGAGGTTCCGGTTTGGGCTCAAGAACAGACAAGTTCCTCAGCTAATGAAGACGTTGATCCTGGTTATGCTGCATTTGTGTCTAATGGTTATGTCTCACTGGTCGGGAGTGAGAGGAAAATACCTGTCAAGATATTAAGAGATTCAGGGGCTCTGGACTCATTTATTGTGGAATCTGTGTTGCCATTCTCTCCTGAGACCAACATTGGTTCCAGTGTTGAGGTCAGAGGGATGGGTTTGACGGTCTTCTCTGCTCCTCAGCATAAACTGACACTAGTGTCAAATCTGGTGCAAGGTGATGTGATCATGGGAGTGCGTCCTTCTTTGCCTATGGGGGGAGTGCAGGTCATCTTAGGAAATGACCTGGCTGGCAGTCGAGTGTGGCCTGATGAGCCAGTGGACACTATATCCTCCCAGGTAGGAAATTCTGAGTCCCTCAAAACCCCTTCGGTGGTACTTCCCACCTGTGCAGTGACACGCGCTACGAGCCGTGCCAGTGGGGATTCCTGTTTTGAACATTCTGATAAGAAAAGAGAGTCCGTATCTTTTGTGCCTGCTTTCCCCTTGCCTGTGTCTTGCAGTGACCTTGTGAAAGAGCAAAAAGATGACCCAACACTTCATGCTCTGTACAACCAGCTTCTTCCTGATGATGAGGTGGAGAGTGCAGCCCATGGTTATTTTCTCCAAGACGGCCTGTTGGTGAGAAAATGGGTTCCCCAGGGGGAATGTTTTATGGGGGAGGAAACTTTACAAATTGTTCTACCCTCTAGTGTAAGACTCACTGTACTTCAGACTGCTCATGATGGCGTTGCAGGTCATTTAGGGGTAAGAAAAACCTATGATAGAGTTAGGAGACATTTTTACTGGCCTCTTTTGAAAAGAGACATTTCGGCTTTCATAAAAACTTGCCATGTACAGTGGGGCAAAAAGATGAGAGAGGCCTGTAATTTTCATCATAGGTATACCTCAACTACGAGAGACCAAATGAGAAAAAAAAATCCAGGAAATCACATTGTAGGATTTTTAAAGAATTTATTTGCAAATTATGGTGGAAAATAAGTATTTGGTCAATAACAAAAGTTCATCTCAATACTTTGCTATATACCCTTTGTTGGCAATGACAGAGGTCAAACGTTTTCTGTAAGTCTTCACAAGCTTTTCACACACTGTTGCTGGTATTTTGGCCCATTCCTCCATGCAGATCTCCTCTAGAGCAGTGATGTTTTGGGGCTGTCGCTGGGCAACACGGACTTTCAACTCCCTCCACAGATTTTCTATGGGGTTGAGATCTGGAGACTGGCTAGGCCACTCCAGGACCTTGAAATGCTTCTTACGAAGCCACTCCTTCGTTGCCCGGGCGGTGTGTTTGGGATCATTGTCATGCTGAAAGACCCAGCCACGTTTCATCTTCAATGCCCTTGCTGATGGAAGGAGGTTTTCACTCAAAATCTCACGATACATGGCCCCATTCATTCTTTCCTTTACACGGATCAGTCGTCCTGGTCCCCTTGCAGAAAAACAGCCCCAAAGCATGATGTTTCCACCCCCATGCTTCACAGTAGGTATGGTGTTCTTTGGATGCAACTCTGCATTCTTTCTCCTCCAAACACGACGAGTTGAGTTTTTACCAAAAAAGTTCTATTTTGGTTTCATCTGACCATATGACATTCTCCCAATCCTCTTCTGGATCATCCAAATGCTCTCTAGCAAACTTCAGACGGGCCTGTACATGTACTGGCTTAAGCAGGGGGACACGTCTGGCACTGCAGGATTTGAGTCCCTGGCGGCGTAGTGTGTTACTGATGGTAGCCTTTGTTACTTTGGTCCCAGCTCTCTGCAGGTCATTCACTAGGTCCCCCCGTGTGGTTCTGGGATTTTTGTTCACCGTTCTTGTGATCATTTTGACCCCACGGGGTGAGATCTTGCGTGGAGCCCCAGATCGAGGGAGATTATCAGTGGTCTTGTATGTCTTCCATTTTCTAATAATTGCTCCCACAGTTGATTTCTTCACACCAAGCTGCTTACCTATTGCAGATTCAGTCTTCCCAGCCTGGTGCAGGTCTACAATTTTGTTTCTGGTGTCCTTTGACAGCTCTTTGGTCTTGGCCATAGTGGAGTTTGGATTGTGACTGTTTGAGGTTGTGGACAGGTGTCTTTTATACTGATAACGAGTTCAAACAGGTGCCATTAATACAGGTAATGAGTGGAGGACAGAGGAGCCTCTTGAAGAAGTTACAGGTCTGTGAGAGCCACAAATCTTGCTTGTTTGTAGGTGACCAAATACTTATTTTACCGAGGAATTTACCAATTAATTCATTAAAAATCCTACAATGTGATTTCCTGGATTCTTTCCCCCCATTCTGTCTCTCATAGTTGAAGTGTACCTATGATGAAAATTACAGGCATCTCTCATCTTTTTAAATGGGAGAACTTGCACAATTGGTGGCTGACTAAATACTTTTTTGCCCCACTGTATGTCAATTGACTGGAAAACCAAATCAGACAATTAAGCCTGTCCCTCTGTATCCCATTCCAGTTGCTGAACAACCATTTGAGCATCTGATCATTGACTGCGTTGGTCCCTTGCCACGATCCAAAGTTGGTAGTAACTTTTTGTTCACAGTGATGTGTCAGGCTACACGCTATCCGGCTGCCTATCCCCTCAGAAACATTACCACCAAGTCTATTTTGAAAGCTCTGACACAGTTTATGTCTATTTTTGGTATCCCGAAAATTATTCAATCCGATCAAGGGTCTAACTTCACTTCAAAGTTGTTTGCAGAAGTGCTGAACCAGTTAAAAGTCGAACATTCTCAGTCCAGCGCATACCATGCCCAGAGCCAGGGAGCTCTAGAAAGGTTTCATCAAACGTTGAAGTCCCTACTCCGTGCTTATTGCACTGAGTTGGACCGTGACTGGGAGGAGGGATTACCTTGGCTGATGTTAGCTGCCAGGGAGGTGTCCCAAGAGAGCTTGGGTTTTAGTCCCAATGACCTGGTCTTTGGTCACACAGTGCGAGGCCCTTTAGCCTCCCTGCACAGTGACTGGCAAGCCAAGGAGGCCCCCAAAAACGTAATAGATCATGTAAATGGTTTCAAACTGCGGCTTTATCAGGCTAATAAAATGGCGAGAGAGAACTTACAGGCAGTTCAAAATAAAATGAAGAGTCTGTATGATCGGCGTGCGGAATGCCGGGAATTTTGTACTGGGGATCAAGTTCTGGCACTTCTGCCTTTAGTTGGCTCTCCTTTCCAGGCTAAGTTCTCTGGCCCTTATACCGTGATCCGAAAAGTGTCGGACCTTAATTATTTAATCTCGACCCCTGACCGGAAAAAGGCTGTGCAGTTGTGTCACATTAATTTGTTAAAACCCTACTTTGCTCGCTCCCCTGTGCCAGGTCCTGGGTCGTCGTTTTCATCTGTTGCTGCAGCAGTTCCAGTGGGTCCTTCAGCTCCACCTCTTGATCCGACAGGAGAATTGGAGGATGAGTGTTATACACCAGATGATGGCATGTTGAAAGGGCGTCTTAAAAACTCGGAGTCACTTTCCAATCTTGATGCAATATTGAATCATTTACCTGTACCAAAGCGAACAGAGTTGGTGAATATTATTAAGGGTTATCCCTGCCTGTTTGCAGATGCACCTTCTTGTACTCATCTTCTTGAGCATGATATTGACGTGGGAGAGGCCCAGCCAGTCAGACAACGCTTTTATCATATGTCTCCAGATAAAAGAGAGCATTTAGAAGCAGAGGTCAAATATATGCTGGAAAATAACATTGCTGAGCCATGTGCATCTAGTTGGTCTTCCCCATGCTTACTTGTAAAGAAGCCAGATGGTACGTTTAGACCATGTACGGATCTCCGAAAGGTGAATCAGGTGACTAAGCCAGACTCATTTCCACTCCCACGTATGGAGGACTGTGTGGACCAGGTGGGCTCTGCGAAGTTTGTCAGTAAGTTTGACCTACTTAAAGGCTACTGGCAAGTTCCTTTAACTTCCAGAGCTAGGGAGATTGCCACCTTCATTACATCCAGTGGTTTGTATTCCTATACAGTTATGCCGTTTGGGTTACGTAATGCCCCAGCCACCTTCCAGCGCCTAATGAACAAGGTGGTGTCAGGATTGGTGGGCTGCGCTGTGTATTTGGATGACGTGGTGATTTACAGTGACACATGGGAGAATCATCTTCAGCGCATTCGGGCACTGTTTGACCGTCTGACCTGGGCTCGTCTGACCATTAATCTGGCAAAATGTGAGTTTGCTAAGGCAACAGTAACGTACCTGGGAAAGGTAGTTGGCCAAGGGCAGGTGCGCCCACTAAGAGCAAAAGTATGGGCAGTTGATCAGTTTCCTGTTCCGACAACCAAGAAAGAACTCTCTCGTTTCTTGGGTATGTTGGGGTACTATCGTGGGTTTTGTAAAGATTTTTCCACAGTGGTTGCCCCACTCACTTCTCTTCTTAGCCCAAAGGTTAAGTTTGAGTGGTCTCTCGCTTGTCAGGAAGCTTTCGAGTCTGCCAAGACGTTGTTGTGTTCTGCCCCTGTCCTTGCAGCCCCGCAGATGGACCAGCCGTTCTCGCTGTATACTGATGCTAGTAAGGTGGGAGCTGGTGCGGTATTGATGCAGGCTAATGAAAGCGGCGTTGGCTGCCCGGTGAGTTTCTTTTCTAAAAAGTTCAATTCACACCAGTTAAACTACTCAATTATTGAAAAGGAGGCAATGGCACTCATCTGGGCATTGAAACACTTTGAGGTTTATGTGGGGGGTGGAGTAAGACCTTTAGTGGTGTACACGGATCATAATCCCTTAACCTTTCTCCACTCACTCCAAAACCCAAATCAAAGGCTTATGCGTTGGTGTCTTTTCCTACAGCCATTTCATTTAGATATATACGACATGTAAAAGGAACTGAAAATACGGTGGCCGATGCCATGTCCCGAGCTATCATTGTAAGTTAACTTGTGTTTTTGGTCCCTGCAGGGTCTCCTTCTGTCTGTTCTGGTTTTCTTCTCTCTTAAATTGCTTCTTAAGGTACCAAAGTTGCAGGGGGGGGGGAGTCACAATGCTCAGGGGTGAGATTGCCTGCAGGGGGTACAGACATTCACAGGTTAACAGTAATATGCCTAATTGTGTTTAATTAAAATCTGTAGTATTATATGTTGGTTTAGTTATTGAACAGGTAGTTGTTAGTATTTGCCAACTTTTGGGGATCCAAAGGAGGACCCCCATCTTAAGGGAGGGGGTGTGACGACCCTCTCATTCTGCCTGCTGGTGTGCCTTGCTCTGTGCTGGTGGGTGGAGCTACAGCCACCTACCTGCCCATCGGGGTGGGCCTTCCCAGAATGCATATAAGTCTGCTCTTCTGGGAGTGTCTCTCTCTCTCAGCAGGGCCTGCTGCACCAGCCTGAACCTGGATCCTTTGTTTGGTTTGCTGCACTAACAAACACGCATCACACGATATTCTCACTCAGTTATTGTCCGGGTTAGGGTTTATGGGGTTCGGGAGGACCCAAAGATGCAGAAGCAAATTAAGTGGTAAAACAAAAAGTGTTTTATAATTAAGGCAAGGTTCAAACAAAACAAAGAAACTTGTGTTTGTGTGCGTGTGAGGTGAGCCAACATTGTGATGCCCACCCCCCTCCTATTAGACACTGATGGCTTCAGTCTGCCACGCACAGACTATAATTTCAGTGTCTACTATAACGTAGAATAATATATTTATTTCTTGTTTGCAGAGATTTCCCCAAAAGCGTAACTTCTGTCTCCACCGATTAAAAACTAACCACCGCACTTTGTTACAACTGCATGGAAGAACACATACAGGAGATAAGTCTATGTACGTCAGGACAAAAGGAAGCTGTGAACGGGCGACGCTGCAATTAAACAAAACACTGATGATTTGTTTAATTATACAGGTTTCATCAATAACAAAAAAACAGTACACAGCCTGCTATGATTTAGTCAATGGACAAACTGTGTTAACCTGAAACATTCACAATGTTTACAGATGTTTACGTTACAGGTCCCAGGATTGGTACCACAGCAACAAAGTATGTCTGTAAAATACAGCATGAATGCAGCAGCAATAAAGACACGGAGCATTCAGTTCATCATCCAGACTGCATCTTATTCAAATTCAACACAATTTCAAATACAAGCATTTCTCTGAGTGTCAGTGTTTCAGTTGATAGCTGCATTTTAAAGTGCATAAAACATACATTCAATTATCCTCTCCTTTGTAATGGAATGTGTTCTCAGTGTTACTCACACTTCTGGTGTACATCTTATGTCTCTTTACTTCAAACATCTTAATACACATTATCACTCATATATAAGTGAACAGGGCTACTATAATCACATAGTGCAGGTTACAGTGATACTTAACTGTAGTGACATCAGAAATGAATTCTGGACATGCACACTTAATCACAACACAGTTTTCACTCAGGAAGAAATACAAACATTTTCAATATAAACCTATTGAACATTAGCTTATAACTGGTCTTTATAAGGCACAATAACAATCCATGACTTTATTACAGCGTGTGTGTGTGTCGGCGCTGAAATACACACTGTGTAAAGTAAACACTATACTATAGCGACCTGCCTGCAAGACTATGCGCAGGTAAAATAAACACCTATACAGGCGAATGTGGTCACCGCCCACCTAGTGGCGCGTGTCTCCCGCCTCACTGTCCAGCGGAGTTTCAAAGTTTTTAACAGTCTAACAAAATAATCAAAACAACATCAATATGTCTCAATGACACTCGTGGTGATCAAGCTAAGCTTTAGGAGTTAATGTAGGTGACTCTCACCCACTACTAACCTGTAAAATACAGCATGAATGCAGCAGCAATGAAGACACGGAGCATTCAGTTCATCATCCAGACTGACATGTGGGCGGAAGTTACCCCCAAAGAGACAGTACGGGGTGCAACTGCTCCCGTGCCAAACGTTCCACCTGAGTGCTGCTGTCATTTACTGATCTCTCCATAATGCATATGAAACATAAACCCACGTGACTATCACGTGGGTTCAATCGCAAAAATTACTATTAAAGTAATTAAATCAAATATTTTGGTATTTTGGGGCATACCACATTTACATCCACTGCAATGCACCTTCTTTTTTTGAATTTTATTTTAAAGTTTTATATTACAGTCATCAATACAATATTTGTTATTATTGTTGCCAGTTAACAACAAACCAATGAACAAACAATCAGAATTTATTGTGTATAAATGTATGTGTTTTAAGTAAAATGTCACTCTGAAAAGCAATGGCTCTAAAATAACGTGGTCAAAATACAATATCTCCCTTCATAATGTAGTGGTTGAATTAGAGTGGACAGTAAGTCGCTGTTTAAATATGGAAATTAACAATAGTTATGCTGATGTGTTTTATCCAGCAGCTCATTAACAAAACAAAACAGCTGGATAAGTTCTGACTAAACGCTCAGTGAAAGGCTGAAGCAGTGGAAGCAGCGGTGTGACGTGTTCTTGGTGTTGTTTCGTCGCCCCCCTCTTCTTGGTTTCGTCCAGCCTGGCTTGCCTGAGCTGCGGCTCCTCAGCCTCTATCTCCCTCTGCTGCTACTGTTGATCAGGATGATGCTCTGCGGCCGATGGCCCGCTGGTGGACGCATTTAACCGTCAGATGCCTGGGATGATTATGGATATCTTATATTTTCTGTGGATGCTGCCAACGGTATGGGCTGTGGAAGGTAAGCCGGCGTTCAGCTCCTGTCTGACTGTGAATGGTTGAGTGTGTGGACGCAGAGAGGCACAGTAGAGCTCCATCAGTCATTAAAAAAGATGAGACGACACGGTGGTGGAAACAGTCGTATCGGCCTGGTGTTTGAATGGCGCTGTGTTAAAGCTGCAGACATGTCACCAGGCTCAGCTCACCTCGTCCTCTTTGTGTCTTCTGCTTATCTGACATAAGTAAAAGCTGCAGGAAATATCAGTACACACGCGTTGTCACCAATCTAGACAATATTATGGTCTATTAAATAACACTAGCATCATTGTTATTAATATATTAATACATTTTACAGCACTATTTTATATTGTATTAAATAGGCCAAATTTGTTTGAAATAGTTTGGTATCAATAAATTATTCAAAATATAGAAAAGAACATATACGTTTGATGAATGAGTCTGGTTTGAATTTAGAACCAGACACACAGAGAGTAGAGGCCAGATCACTTATAGATGTTTCATAATCTTAATTATATTTGCATCATTAGTTTTATTATGTGAATTATCTTAAATAATTGCAAGGGCTGTTTTATCCATGTATCATAGCTGTTGTAACTATCTAGTATATTAGTCATAGTACTTTAAAAGTCTTGTTTTTTACAGTGAGCCAACATAACATTTTGTTCATGTTTATTTTAATCCCAAAATATTTCCTCTACCTCTAAGTGTAGTCAGTATTACTAGGCCTTTTCTATGAAGCAGGATTTGTGGTTAGTAATCTGAGGTTTAACTCTGGTGTTTTCTGTATTACGAAGTTTGTAGCCCTCTCAGGGTAAATTGCCATGGTAAGTGACATGGCACCTCTAACCTGCTCTGGAGGTGATGGTACAGATAACACATCAGAAACGATCAACCGCCCTTGGATCCTACAAGTGTAGCTGATACAATTACTACAATGCACATCTGACACAACATATCTATATCTGTTAAATACGAGGAGAAAACTCACTTGCTAGAATGGATTGTGCTGCAATGCAGTGTCTCCAGAATGGATAAACATCAGTTTTAATTGTGCCTACTATCTATTAATGGATCCTCTTTTTTCTCAAACAATTTCTTAACACCAAGATATTTTTACACAGGCAGCCTGAGAGTCCCTGCATGTGTAAACCAGGCTTTTCTGACTGAGTTGCTGTAACTACTGGGAAAGAAGACTCTATTTCACTATATCAGTGCACTCCCAGAATAATATTCCATTAAGTGGGCACACGAGTAAAGAACCTCTTCTTGTGGTATATGCATTGGGTTGCTTTTGAACATTAGTATGAAACTGAATTCAAACAAAAGCATTACCAGAAAGAAACTTGAGGATTTTTTTGACCGTGAAGATCAGTATTCTGATGATGTTTAGTACTGTAACACTCTGTGACAGTCTGTGAAAACAGCTGTGTAATGGACACTGTCCTGCGAGCCTGTGGGTTGTCTGTGCAGTCGCTTATTATGACCCAGTTTTGTTTCATTGTTAGACGACCTCTAGTGGTTGAAGTAACTATGAGAGATGGATGGCATGGGATGTAAAGAATATCAAGAGCGACAAAGTCCACCACGTTAGGAGGAGGTCAGGGTGGATGGGTCAACATGAGACAAGACCTTTACAGAGGAGGACATTGTCTGCTTCCTGTCTTAAACTACCAGTATTCTGTTTACTATTGTAACAATTACAACAAAGATCCTCAAAGCTAATGGAAGTACATATTTTAACCCAATCGATGGACTTATTAACATGACAACAAAAGTCCTCTATGCCTCCTGCTGGTATGCTTCGACAGGTCGAGAAGTTGTTACCATGATGACAAAGGTCCAGCTCACCTGCTGCTGATACAGTCCAAGGGGTCATATTCAAGTGTAGAGACAAGTGACCTATATTGTCATTTAAGGTGGAGGACAGAAGAAGAAGAGGTTGGTATAATTCAGTCGTCTGTGGCTCTGGAGTAGCTTTCTAAAGTCTGACAACATTAACATTGATGATGTCATATGGTTTCTATTTTACTATTGAAAATGTATGCTGTATTATTGCTGCTTAAAAAGTTGTGATATCTCAGCTGCTGCTGTTGAGACTAAGTTGCTGGAGTACTTATACGACTGTTTTTTTAGGAAACTGAATGTAAATAGATTTACAAAATGTAGACATGTAAGAAACATCAGCAGGCATGTTCAGGCACATATCAATGACATAACTTGTCCACCAGCCCCACCTGTGGTAGTGTGCACATTCATCAAATATAAACTCTCAAATTTGTAAAATGCTTGATATCAACTCAGTCTTCAGTTATAAAGGGAAAGTTTTGGCTTTGTACAGCTGCAGTAGAGTCACATCACAAAGTAACAAGACTTATCACCATGTGAAAAGGGTGATTTCTCCCCCTTTTTCACTAGGCCCTTTCTCCCTACATTAAACATTTGGTCATTTGATTATGAATTGAATTTTGATTATCGAATAGATTGTGTAGATAATCTTTTTTGAGTTGTGTGTTGTATTATTTTACAGCAAGTATATGTTGACAGTTTATTTTGTTATGTTTGCGATGTTGCTCTGTTTGATTGTTGTTTTTCCAGGTATGTGGGGTCAGATCAGCAGGTCAATCAGAGAGAGTGACAACAGGTTTGTACGATCAGGTCTCTGAGAAAGGAGGGGCTCGGTAGAGTCAAAGTCACAGACAATGGGTGAAGTGTGCTGCAATAGATTACATTTTAGTCAACCTATTGCATTTATCTTCAGTATTTGTGCAGATAGATTGAATTGTGAGGTCAGCAGTAACCCAGAGTCCAAACTTGGTTTTGTCTTGAGTGGGGTTTATATTTGTCTTTCTGTTTAGCTCACCAGCGCAGGTGGTAGGTTCCAGGCAGGTGAGGTTATAAAGCAGTCAGTAGTGAAAGGGGGGAGAGAGGAGTTGGCAGCTTGTGGTGAGGCTGCAGTCAAGAAAAGACTGCACAAAGCGCAGTCTTTTCTTGTAAAATATCTGGTTTAATTGGTAACACTGCTGAAAAAATTACTCCACCGTGGCATCCTTATTGCAATTGTTTTCTCTATGATAGTGTTACAATAGTCCCTGCCTCAATACTTAGAAAAAGATAAAATTTGAAATTTTTTTTTTTTTATTAAATGTCAGGCTAGCGGTGCAGAGCTGCGTCATAGCGAAAAACAATTGGTGGAGCCGCTGTAGTAAATGTGCACCATTAGAAACAAGAGGAGTCACTATGCTGCACAAGAGAGAGTAAAACATCTGAGCATAGAGTATGTTCAAAACCACAGTGCTTTGTTACTGACACGAAAACAATGCAATGTAAAAAAATATAATATATGAATACGTTTTTATATTCCTATTCAAGACTAGCTTTTAATAGTAACAGGGGTGACAGTAAGTCAGTACTGGTCTGGTACTCAGAACCACTAAAAGATTCTGTGGGGAGACAACTGGCTGCTAAAACCACAAACGACTATATTGCGATCGCATTTCCAACAAGGCTTGCGGTGAATCCTGCATAGGATCTCGTGCTGTGTTTTCACATCGGCTCCTCTGCAGTTTCTGTGGATTTTATACTAGGGGGCAGACAGAAAAAGTCTGCAGAAATTCCAGAGGCTCTCACTCGCACATTTGTTTTCACACATACACCTCCATCATATAAATATTTCCTGATGATTTACGCTTCCATTCTTTCAAGCTTTACACAAACAGTAATGTAACTATCATTGATCGTCCTGCGTCCCTGATGCATTAATATCTGAGAGGATGCAGTAAACTCACTATCCACCTCATTTTTCCCATGACGAACGATACATTGTGAACAACAAACTTGTGTTAAAAGTCACAGTAACCAGCAAAAGAAACCAGGCAAGTGCTGTTTGAACCCTCTGCGCATCTAGTCAGCGCAGACGAGATCCTGTGGGCACAGTATTCGCCATGACAGTTTAGCCACTACCACAACAACTAGCCAGTCAACAATTCAGGATACAAACTTCATAGTAGTAAATAAACTCACGTTTCCACTGCTTGATGCTATGTTTACTCATGTCGACAATGTTTTGAAGTCTAGGGGACATGCTGTAATGAAATAAAGAAAAGATCCTGTTTCTTCTTGAGTAAGCAGCACGTCAAAATGCCACGAAGAAAAACATTAAACCTATTGCTGGCCAGCAGACTATTGCAACTATAAGAGAGAATTAGAATTAGGACGAAGTCAGGTGAAGGTGGAACGTCAGCAGGACAAAGCAGCGCTGGTGCTGTTAAGAACCACTCACTGGATGGCCCAGGAGGGGGTCCCCCTGTCCAAGTCTGAGTCATCACACAACTTTCTGACAGTGGTTGGTGTCCCAGATCTCATACCTCTGCAGCAAAAAGCTGTTTCATACAGTTTACAATACACAGCCATAGAACTGCTGTCCAGTATGGCAGACACTGTGCACACAGCTGTAAAAAAGAAAGTGAATGAATCTCCATTTGTGACTGTGTTCACAGATGAGTCTACAGATCACTAACCACAAACGCCTTTTTGTATGCATCCAAATAACTGATACTCAATTTCAACCTAGCACTCATTTTGTTGCAAATAAAGAGTGCTTGGATACAACAGGTGCAGGTATTGCAAAATACATCCAGGAAGTGATGTCAGAGCTCGAGGTCCCATTAACCAAAGTGATGAGCATGGGATCAGATGGAACTGCAGTCATGACGGGAAGAAACATAGGCTGCACAGGCATACTGCGCCAGTCCAAACCCCATATGGTGAATCCGCACTATGTTTCCCACTGCCTGGCCTTGTGCACATCTCAAGCAAGGCAAGAGCAGATCAGCAACAACAGCAGCAGATACTGACTGATCTGTTCTATTACTTCCGGGCTAGTCCCAAACGAGCAGGCAATATAAAAGAAACACAAAAACTGGAGCTAAAAGAAGCTGCAATCCATTTGATGGATATCCTACTACAATGATCTTCAGACTGTGCACAGGACAATTGACAGCCTGCTGACATATTTTACTGAAGTGTCGCAGGATGTCAGCAATGACCCAAAGGCAAACGGCCTCAAGAAAAAGATTGACATAGTGAAGTTCATCGGCATCACTGCTCTGATGATGAATGCTATGGCCCCTTTTACAGTCTTATCACAGTTCCTGCAAACAGAAAACGTGGATGTAGCTTTGGTAAAAGTGAAGCTCGACCTTGCCATCAAGGATCTGGAAAAGATCAAGGAAATGATATCTCTCAACCTGACAGCATTAGCCAGCGACATCCAGGGCAACATGTACAGGTGTGAGCATCAAATCTCAAGGGCCACATTTAATCTGGAGAAGCTGTGCATCAAATTTATTGACAACTTGATAAGTAACATGCACTCCAGGCTTCCGAACACCTCGCCGTTGTGTGCATTTGGTGTGATGAGTCTCATATTTGATTTAGTTGATGTTCAGACACCATTTTGTTTTCCTTTCGATTTTGAAAATTTATTTTGGTTCTATTTATGTTGCTACAGAAATGCTATTTCATTTATATTTTGTATGTCATGCCGGTGTAACAGTTGTTTTCTATTAAACTTTTCAGATTTGGAATTTTATTTATTTAATTTCAGATACATTTTAAAGATACATGAATATATCCATTAATTATAACCATATCATACCATACACTGCATGAAAAGTGGAATTTGTCAGTAAACAGCACTGCTCTTAGGTCTAGGGGAGGCTTTCACATGTAAATGAAAATGCTGTGAGCTTTACAAATGCAAATCAGGATCATTTCACTCACCAGTGGTGCAGAGGTTACACCTTTTTCTAAAAGGTACTAACTGCATTTTAAGAATCTCTGGTATAAGTACATCGGGCTTAGTATAATTATAGAATCATAAATTGTAGCTTGAATAGATTTGCCTTATAGTAAGTAGGTATGCTATAATGAGTGTAATTAGTGATACAATTTTCAGGGTACATCTGATGATACATTGTCAACATTGCATGTCTGTCAAGCTCATCCAAGATAATATGTTGGAATAGAGAGTGGCACCACTGTACAGTTTTCTAAGAGAAGGCTTCACATAAAGCATATCGCGTGACAACGTCCCAAACATTTGTCCTCCCAAAATACTGGCAAGCTCAGCAACATATTCACATGTCTATGGCATACTAAACTGTTGACTGCTGAAATTGCCTCATAATTTGGACTTCAATTATTGTTGTTATTAAACTTTCCCAGTATTCCATTAAATGCTCAAATTAAAAACACCAGAAAGGATAAACTGGTCCTCAGTCATATACTTAAACCTATATAAATGTAAAGTACAATTTAAAAACTTCTCAAAACAACTATAACCGCTGCTTCAAAAGTAACAGTGAAAAGGTCATATCATATGTGCAGTTTCACTCTGAAAAGATCATACTCAGGACATGAATATGTCCATTCCTGAAGATGCCACGTCAGTCGTCTACGTCATCATGTTAGAGGGCTTGTCCAATCACAGCCTCATGATCGAAGCGTCTCAGAAAGTCCTGCAACCGCATACATGAAACTGCCGGCTGCTGTTTTTGAGTAGGTCAACCATTTGACTGTTTGCTGCCGGTTTAAATCAGAAAGTGGCTGAGGGGAACACCACACTTCTTTCCTTGACTGCGTTGGAGAGCAAAGCCGCGGGCACAGTGTGGAGGAGTCGAAGCGGAAAAGACGGGCGCACAATCCTGATGACATCACATAGGGGTTCTCTGTGCACGTTTAAATAAATGTTTGTTAAACCGTTGAATCAAAGTCTCTCCTGATTGAAATGAAGCTCAGCGTAAGTTTAGTCAGGAAGACTTTACCCCCATTTAATCAATCTCAATTCTCTCACCCTCTAAGCTTATTAATTAATCGTTTCCAGATATCCAAACAGATTCTGCCTAAGTCTCTTCCAGCCAATCATGTGGCTGCTGTCAAAATTTAAATCCCTTCTCCTCTCTTCAGCAGTCAGCCATCATTCAGTGATGCACATAACACACCTCAACCCCAATCTCATCACCACCAGTGTCTAGACCATGGGGGGGATTTTTATCCTACATTATGCTCCAACCCTTTCAAATCCTGATGACATCTTTGGTGGCCTGTTATTTGATTTTTATTCTGTGCCACCCTAACAGGGCTCAGCTTCTTGACTCACACATTAAGACAAAGTCAAAATCACAACGCTGCAGTCGATTCTGTTGCCTTTTCCGTAAATCTATTGTCGTTTAAAGCAAAATTAACGAACATGTGTAATTCCAGTGTGAGGTCAAAGACTGTATACCAATGCCCCGTTCTACAAACATTTCCTCCAGCTATGCTGAGGAAATGAGCCTCAAAAAACGAGCCTCAGTCCCAACCTCCTTCCTTCTATCACAGCTGATCAGCATCTGATTAATCACAATAAACTATTAATGAATTTAGAAATCAAAATCATATCAATTAATTACCAATCTTGTGAGAATATATGTCATAATAAACACAGAATTGGCTCTAACAACATCACATAGGCATCTAAAACACCAAAAGACTTAAAACATTCACATCACTTTCTCTGTGTGCATGTGAATAAATGTTTGTTAAACCGTTGAATCGAAGTCTCTCCTGATTGAAATGATAGTAAGGCTGACAGATAGGTCTATTTTGAATTTACAATAATTTTATGTTGTTCAGATAACTGTCATATGTACTGTTCTGGGGGAAACTATTAAGTTCTTAACAAAACATCTTGTGTCATTTCTGTAATGAATATTAAAAAGAATAGAATGCTTAAGGACAAAATAAAGTAAAATAAAATATAATCAAATACCTGAACAATGATGCTGTTTAATGATATGATGATCATATAATACCCCTTATGTTCTTATAGGGCCTTCAATCATATATCAATCAATCAATCAATCAAATTTTATTTGTATAGCCCATATTCACAAATCACAATTTGTCTCATAGGGCTTTAACAGGGTGTGACATCCTCTGCCCTTAACCCTCAACAAGAGTAAGGAAAAACTACTAAAAAACCCTTTTAACAGGGTAAAAAGAACGTAGAAACCTCAGAGTGAGCCACATGTGAGGGATCCCTCTCCCAGGACGGACAGAAGTGCAATAGATGTCAAGTGTAAAGGAGAACATCAGAAAGATAAAGGTTTTAGCAGCATTGATAAGGGTAAACATTTTGAAGCATAACTGAAGGTCAATGAATTGATGGATTATTGTCAGTAATGGCCGAGTATCTGAGGAGACATATTATATATCAAGCAGTCTTGTTGTAATCATAGTCTATGGTCAGCAGCCACCATGATCATGATCCACCATCAAGATCGGATGCCACTATAGTCCACAGTCATTGTCCACTGCCGCCATTAGGATCCATCATCAGGAAGAATATGTTCTGTATGTAGACCTGAAAATACCCATATTAAAATATAGACCAAGTATTTTTTTTACTGCAGATGACCTGTGATTTTGCATGAAAGGCCTCTATCTATCTTCAGGACACTTAAAATCGGATACATGCATCCAGCAGTTTAGAGACTAAGTACCACCTGTGAAGGGCACAGATACAGTACTATTGATCGTGATGATATTGATCTGATATTGATCACATGTTCAGCATCACCGATGAAACACATTAAGTGCCCGGTGAGAAAATAGCGAGACGCACAGCTTGACAGAGGAAATTACTCCGTTTAGTATAGACATCTGTTGTGAGAAGTTGTCAGACTCTGAATTCACTCAGATGAGAATCTATATTTTTCATATAGAACATGACTAAATCTACATGTTTCATATCTATATGTTCCATATAAAACATGATTGGGGGAGATCAGTGGATGCCGACGATCTCTAAACAGCTTCTCCTACGAATCGAGCCACTCACAATCCTTGCTCCGATGTCGCTGGCTCCTCCATATGTGCATATTTTACTGGATAGTGTGCAGTGGGATTGGTGCTTATATAGTGTATCATCGAGTTAACCACGAACAAAAACTGCTCGGAGTCTGGTTGAACTGCAGCATTAGTTGTCACAGTATCATACTTTGGGTTAAACCTAACCTCCTTTCGTAGTACCGGTTAACCACAAAGTTACTAAGTCACTAAGTTACCCCTGAACTTACTCTGATCAGCCAGTAACCTTGCTTCGTCATACAGGTATTAGCATCAGTCCTGAGAGATCTGATCACAAGTGGACAGCGCTACCTTTGCCTGTTCACACCTGGAATAAAAATGCATTCTCCTGTGACCACTCGTGATCTGATCTCGTCATTTGTCATTTGTATTTGAAAAGACCATATTATGTTGTCTTCTTCAATTCTTAATCTTGTTATTATACTTCCTTCAATCTTGATTAAAATCACTGAACTACAATATTTTGTGCCAATATTTTGATTTCTTTGCATTGACTGTGTGCTAAATGAGTTATGGGAGGTCTCAAGCAACAAAATGAAAGTCAAATCTGATTTAACTAAAAAAGAAAAATTACTGTATTATACCGTGAAATTGTACAGTAGCTTGCTGTTAATATTTTTTTCCGCAAAGGCATCAACATTTACAGTATTCAACTGTATTTACGAAGAACGGTATTTTACTGTAGCAAATTTCCTGTATTTTTACAATAATTAGTTATAGTGCAGTCTACAGGTGTGTTCGATTATAATGTTTTTGCGTGTGTTTGTGTGTTAGAGAGAGAGTCAAGAGGGGCTGAGAAGATCAATGAGTTTTGATATTATGGTGGTGGCCACAAACAAGTCAATGTATGGTGGTCCTTTACTGTACATGTTGTCCAGGGCGCATTTATGTGCACACAGCTAAATGCTGTGACCATGTGTTCCAGGCTACCTCTGAGTGTGGTTTGAGTGATCGGATCTCGAGACCCATTCAGAAAACATTTGGTTGTGTTCATGTAAGTAGCAGAAGAACTATCTGCTACAATGATCAATATCTCTAATTGGCTAACAAACTCATGTTCACAACTCAATCTTAGTAAATATGTATGTAGTTTTTTTTTCTCTAAGTCTGCCAATAAAGAGACTGAACCTGATGTCATAGTGACAGGAAAAAGGTGATTAGTGAGTATAAATATTTAGGCATAATAATAGATTCACAACAAATACAATTTTGTTAGTTTTGGATACATAACAACCCTGGCTTCAAAAATGTGTAAGAATGCCATGATTCTTTCACACATTACACACATTACAACCACTACAAGGACTTTATAAGCAGGCTTTGAAAATATTGGATACAAAATCAAATGCTTATCATCACTGTTAAAATTATATATAAATGTTTTTAGGAGGAAGACATGCTCAAACTAATATTTTACTTGTGTATAAAATCTTAAAGTGAGTGAATGAGTACATTAAACCAAATCAAAACACATCTACCAGAGATACTGCCTGAGGGGACTGTAAAATACCATTTAGAAAAAGTACCTTAGCACAGTCAGCCTTTTCTTATTGAGCAGCACAAACCTGGAACACATTTACCCAAAGGACAAAGGAACACAACAATAACCTCTTCAATTCTATAAAACAGTGGTGATCTGACACTGAAACATGACATATGTTGTACTGATTATTAGTTTTTATTTATGCTTTCTTTTTCTCTATCTAATCTCACTAATTGTTGTGTGTAAACTTCAGTTTCCCGTTGTTAATTTGCTCGATACGCATGTCTTCCCTCATAGTAAAATTGTTTTGGCCCAGATTTGGACCACACCGAAAATGGTCATCTGGCCAACATACCGCATGGGATGATGGTATTTGAGTGGTCCGCTCCTGTTTGCCAGATCTGGGCCACTAGTAAGCCATAGCAATACTGAATGTAAACCAGAGGTGCCAAAGGTGGCCCAATTTTCTTTTGTGCTATTTGGGCCATTGAGCGATGCCTGACGATTACCGAATTACCGCAATACCACGGTGATGTGATGCCTATGAGTTTATTACCGTCATCACAGCATTTTTGTTTTGTTTTTGCTCGTGAAAGTTACAGTTTTTCCAGGCCGAAAATTAGGCCGGATTGTTACTGAGCCGTCAGACCCTGCAGAGGCAGAGCACATGGACACAGGGACCCTGGGCACAGGGATTCCAGACAGCTCCACTGCCCACGCGAGACACCCAGGGAGCAATGCACAGCTCCACTAAGTCTGCTTACAGTGTTAATTTTGGGTCTTTTCATACATGTTTGGACAGTAAAAAGGTTTTTCTTTACAGTTTTTTCTGGCTCTCATCATTCAGCAATGCCAACCAAATCGAGCCAAACCAATCGTGCCCAGCCATCTCTGTTGTTGTTACCCAGTATGAGTTTACACGTGTCAGATGACAGTGTTTGTGTATGTGAGTACATGTGTCGGTGTGTTTGTGAGTGCTTGTCAGTGAGAGAGAAAGTGAGCGAGTGGAGTGAGCGCAGCTAAGAAGAAAAATGTAACTAATTGAAGAAAAGTATTGATCATTATGTGATGATCAGTGTTGATATTGTGGCGTCATTTCAAATAAATCGACGTTTGAAAGGTAGCTGGTCAGAGATGTCAACTGAGTCAATGTGGGTGAGAGAGAGAGAGAGAGAGAGAAAGAGGGAGAGGGAGAAAAGTGAGCAGCAGAATCAGTTTGTGTGTGTTTGTATGCGCTGTTACCTTCCCCACAAATTATGCGACTGTCATACAGAAGCTACGAAATTCAGTTATAGTAATCAATCCTTTTTCTACTGAAATCGATTTTTGTCAGGAGGTGGAGGCAGCACGGAATTTGATGGTATATTTGGTAAACCGCCAAACCGCAATAATATCTCACTGCAGTGAGAAAAAAATCCATACCATCACAATCCTACCTAGAGCACTGCATGTTTGCCAAAAATGGCACACATTTGTTTTGGGATATTTGGGCCTCATTTGCTGTTATATAAGTGGACCACTTTAGGCTCTCATCCATTTTGTCTGGGCCACAGAGAAGGCTAGAAGAGCTGCATCATTGCCTCTAGTGGCCCACATCCGTATGCTGTCTGGGTTTATATTGTTTTTACTGGTCTTCTAGTATTTCTGGGTTTTCCTTGAGCTATCTGCCTTTGTTTGTGTCTGTGCACGAACTTCTGTGTTTTTATACCTCTGTACATTTGTTATTTGCATGATTTTACCATCAACCTGCCAGGGACTACAGATGAAAACTAGCCTGAATAAATCTAAAGCTAAATATGGTACATTGACATGTTGGACTCAGGTACGTGTATTAAATTTGCATTGTCCCATTAAAAACATAAACATCCTCCTTCAGTCCTGAGTATAGGTGCATCACTGACAGAGTAATGAAAGAGTTTTAATACCTGTCCACCTGCTGTGCTCTGCTTCCACTTACTGTTTTTACCTGGAAGAGCATTTTTGCAGCAGTGGAGCACAATTGTTCCTCAAGTGCTCAACCAGCAGATTAACATGCAACTTTGCTTCTTCTCAGGTGGAGTTTCACATAATTGCAATGTCTTGTACCAGGCTGTGGTATTAATGCTATTCATAGTCTGTCTCATTCTCTACTGTTGTGCTTGCGTGATAATTATATCCTTCACTGCCGACTTGTGATTAGATACAGTCCATGGTGCTGAAAGGAAACACTCATTAGCCTCCAGGAGAAATATAAGAGGCTGAATAATTTGTGTTTATTTTCATTAAATTTATTACAATATTATAACGACAGAGTCTCGGGCGGGCGGCGCGGTGGCCGATCAGGGACAGAGTACAGAGGCTCGGGAGGACGGCACCATGGCCGATCAGGGACAGAGTACAGGGGCTCAGGAGGACGGCACCGTGGCCGATCAGGAACAGAGTACAGAGTCTCGGGCGGGCGGCGTGGTGGCCGATCAGGGACAAGGCACGGGGGCTCGGGCGTACGGCCCGGAGGCCGATCAGGGACAGGGAACAAAGACTCGGGCGGACGGCACCGTGGCCGCCCAGGAACCGAGAACAAGGGCTCAGGTGGACGACCCGGAGGCCGGTCAGAGGCGAAGCACGGAGCCTCAGGCGGACGGCCCGGAGGCCGGTCAGGGACGGAGCACGGGAGCTCAGGAGATGACCGCCGCTTCTGCAGCTGTCCCGAAACATGAAGGGGCGCAGACCTCAGCCCTGGACGTGGGGCAGGAACCAGAGTCGCAGCTGCCGGGACCCCCGACGCCGGAACAGGAGTGGCGTCTCCCGGGACCGTCCGGCACAGAACAGGAACTGGCGCAGCGAGGACCCCCGATGCCGGAACTGGAGTGACCCTCCGTCGCAGGACAGGAATGGGAGTGATGAGTACCGGGGTTGAAATGATGAATGCTGGGGTTGAAATGATGAATGCTGGGGCCCCCGACGCCGGAACAGGAGTGGCATCAGCCGGGACCTTCCGGCGCAGCACAGGAATGGGAGTGGTCCGTGTCGGGACCCCCGACGCCGGAACAGGAGTGACGCCAGCCGGGATTCTCCGGCGCGGGACAGGGACTGGAGGAGACACTGCGATGATCCCCGACGTCGGAACAGGAGTGAGGTCAGCCGGGATTCTCCGGCGCGGGACAGGGACTGGAGGAGACGCTGCGAGGATCCCCGATGTCGGAACAGCTGTGACGTCAGCCGGGACCCTCCGGCGCGGAACAGGAACTGGAGTATACGCTGCGAGGACCCCCGACGTCAGAACAGGAGTGACGTCAGCCGGGATTCTCCGGCGCGGGACAGGGACTGGAGTATATGCCGCAAGGACCCCCGACGTCGGAACAGCAGTGGCGTCTGCCCTCCGGCACTGGACAGGAGGGAACTGCGACCCAGCCAGGACGGGGGAAGGCTGCGGCCCAGCCAGGACTGGAGGTGGCTGGTGCCTGTGAGCAGGCTGCAGAGGAGAGGGGTTCCTGCTGTGGACGCCCTCTCTCCAACGTCTTCCACCCACAGCAGAAACTTTTTGGAGGCTGCGGGGTCCCCCAAGAGCCAGGTGGCTTCCTGCGTACGGGTTTGAGGATGGGGCTGGAGGCTGGTGGCTGAGAGCAGGCTGTAGAGGTGAGTGGTTTTTGCTCCGACGTCTGCCACCCACAGCGGAAACTTTCTGGAGGCTGCGGGGTCCTCCAAGAGCCAGGCGGCTTCCCGCGTATGGGTTTGAGAATGGGGCTGGAGGGTTGAGGAACTCCTTTAGTCTGTGCCGTATCGCCACAAGCTGTGGGACGAAATGGCTCACCAAAGGTTGGTCCTTCAGCCATGCCTCAAAAACAGAGATCTCTTCCCGAGTCTCTGCTTGGTACCGGATGCCCGCTGAATACAGCTTGTCCACCAAGAAATCATAATACAAAATGTTTTCGTAAAAAAAATCCATCTCTGCTGGGTCCATATCTTTGGTCGGATCGTTCTGTCAGAGTTGCTGTGGCAGTTGGACCCAGACGCAGAGTTTAAACTTAAAGTGTAATTTTAATACAAGGGACAGAGTCTTTAACGAACAAAACTGGGAGCACAAAGGGAGAAAATACAGGAAGCTTACACGGGGGGTGCAGAGGTGCAGAGGCTCAGGAGACACGGGATACAGAAATACAGGGAGAGCAGGGCAGGAGATCCGGACAGGAGGACAGGACAGGAGATTAGGACGGGTAGATACGAGAACACATACGACAAGAGACATACGACGACGATCCGACAAGGACAAAGGGAAGAACCGAGGCTTAAATACAGACACACAGGGAAGGCAGGGGCAATTTGACACAGGTGTAACACATGAGGACTGGTGCAGACAATCACAGACAGGAAGTAAAACTAGATATGAGACACCAGAACCCAGACTACAAAATAAGACAGGAAACAGAACCCGGAGTGAGAAAACATGAAACACAGGGATGTACTAATAAACAGAAAACACTTTGGAAACATATGAAACTAAACATTGATAAGTTCAAAACCCTGACATTTACTGACCAAAGTGAAGATATTTCTATTGCAGAGACACCACCTTTATAGTTTATTTTTCAGTGTAGCTAGATTTATGGTCGTGTGAGGCGCCATGCTAGGTTGTAGCCTGTTACAGCAGCTCCAGTTGGAATACGGTGAGTGCAGCTTGTTGTTTTTCACGGAGACATGGCTGCATGAGGATTTCCCGGACCACAGCATGGAGTTACCCGGCTTCACTACTGTTCGGGCGGACAGGGATGTTATACAGAGTAGTAAGAAGAAGGGAGGAGGGATTGCATTGTATGTGAGTGAAAGATGATGTAATCCCAGACATATTAATCAGAAGGAGCGTCTCTGTAGCCTGGACATTGAACTGCTAGCAGTGAGAATGCGCCCATATTATTTGCAGATGGACTTTAAGTCCGCCATCCCTTTCGCTGTTTACATTCCTCCATCAGCTGATGCGACTGTAGCTAGCGTCACAACTCACTCCACTGTTGCAAGGCTTCAAACGCAACATCCCAATGCTTTTATAGCCATCACTGGAGACTTTAATCATGTCACACTGGACAAAACTTTACCTTAACTGCCCCACAAGAGACAGTAAAACACTGGAACTTCTGTATGCAAATGCTCTGGTTGCATACCCAAGTATGTCCCTCCTGTCCAGTGGCAGACTGCATCCACAAGGACTGTGAGGATGTGGACTCAGGACGCCACTGAGGCACTACATGACTGCTTCGAGTCCACTGGCTGGGATGTGCTTTGTGAGCCACATGGGGAGGACATCAACAGCATGTCGGACTGCATCACAGAATACATTAAATTCTGTGAACAAACCACCTTGCCGGCCCGGACTGCACACTGCTATCCCAACAACAAGCCCTGGATCACCTCTGAGCTGAAAGTTCTTCTCAACAAGAAGAAGAAAGCCTTCAGGTCTGGGGACAGAGAAGAACTGAGGATCATACAACATGACCTGAGGGGAAAGCATAGACTGTATATAAAGATGGACATAGTGTCCGTGACGTCACCCATTGTTTTCTGAAGAGTGAAAATGAGGCTCTCAGTTGGCATTTCACCCGGCGCCATCTTGCCGGTGCCTGACTCCTCCTAGTTCCTGGCTAAAATGGTCCTTGCACAAAAACAGTGCAAGGAAACCTCTAACTTGGTGCACTATAAAAAATATTATGGTTGACCTGTCTCGATAGCAAATTTTGTTGGGTGATATACTGTCATAACTCTAAAACCATTTTAGGAAAAATTATATTAATTATAATAAGGTCCCAGACCTTATTCTGTCAAACAGTCCCGGACTTTTGACACATGTACACGTATTACCCTTTAAGACGCGATCGTCACCACGAATTCAGATTGTTTAACGCTACAATGCTGAAAAAAGCCATCAACCAGCAGTCACGATTCCAAGGTCCCGGACCTTAGTAATCGCCCTGCCCTGGTATGATGCCGGCAATCAGCAGCCTTACATCAGATAGGAATCAAAGGACCCAATTGTTTGATTCAATTTGTTCACTAAATCGGGTTAAAAATATTCATTATTTCTGAATTATTTCAGAGTCTCACCATAAGGACAACGACGGTCCGTTTGTGTGGAGATCCCAGTGGTGACTGTTTGGGGACCCGACGGTCAGCCCTCTCGTCTCTGTGTTTCACTGAGGTAGAGGCTGAAATACTTTTTCTCTCAGGATGATCAGTCACCTTCCGTTCGTGGCTCCAGACAAGTCACACAAGGGATCCCACTTCTGACAACAAGTTTGTGATGGAAATTTGACCTGGTGAGACTTCTGAAATAAAGAGGCTAGAGAATCATAGTCTTTTAAGTATACTTTATTCCTTGCAAGGAAGGTCAGACAATCATACAGCATGCGAAGAGCATTCTGCAGAGGGAATGACAAAGAAACAGTTGCAGTATGCTTTTTATGCAGATGCAATGAAGAGATGTGTGTGTGTGTGTGTGTGTGTGTGTGTGTGTGTGTGTGTGTGTGTGTGTGTGTGTGTGTGTGTGTGTGTGTCAACTATGTGTTGTGAGAACTACTGTATGTGAACTGAGTGAATAGTAACATCCCAGGAGATAAGACACAAACACATGCTTACAGTTGGCAGTCATTGCTAAGTGTCATGGATAATATCGAGTCAATTTCTTTATTCATAATGGTTGGTAAAAAATAAAATTAACACTGTTATCACAACAATGTTCATCTTTTACTTTGGTTTGGTCTGTATTTATATAGGGCTTTTCTGGTCTTGATGACCACTGAAAGTGCTTTACAGTACAGTTTGCCATTCACCCATTCACACACACATTCATACAGTGCATCTATTAGCAGCACTTTTCGACTTGATACACTTTAGATAAAAACCCAGTTTAAAATTTGTCTTCTTTGCCATACGAGACAAACCACGGTCAGCACAGCTGTGTCCTTCAGGCTCGTCCGTCCCTAATAAAATGACAGGAAACATAAAAGTATGGCATTATTGCAGAGGAAGTGTTACTTATAAACAGAGTTTGTGTCCTAATATTCTGGGGATATTCAACTATGTATTTGAATATGGTTTTGGATTAAACAGTGTACTACCAAGACAATGAATGTGCAGTATGGAGTTCTTCCACATTAAAAATGTTGCATATATAATTTAATGCATTATGTATTATGTGCTATACTTTGCTTTGATTGTTTGTAAGTTATAAGAGCAGGTCTGTACCTGGAGTCAGTGGTGTAGTGATGAATCTCAGTGTTCAGTCTGGTTGGAGTCCAGTTCTCCTCATGTTGGACATCCATGGGTGCAGGCTGTCTGAGTCACCTAAAAGAAAACTTTACACAAATACACAGATATATAAAGTCATACATGTGCCAGGTTAACTCCTTCACAGACTTAAATAAAAGTTTATCACTTCAAAGTTCATCAGATCATAATCACTTCACTTCAGCTTAGGAAATGGGTGGTGGACATCAGCCTCAGGTTATCTATATGACTGTCTATTCTAGTAAAGTTACACTTCCTATTATTTATTTATATGTGACAAACAAATACATTATTCTTCATGTTCACTTATTTATACCCCCGAATGAAAGATTCATTTAAGTCTGCCTAAGATTAACGATGTAAAAACTGAATGTAGCCGACAGGTTTAGTTTTCACTAACACGTTACAACACATCAACACCAATACTCTGAATAAAGAGCTTTAGGAGACGTAATGCTACTTTAAACAGCTGCTCTTAAAATGCAGATGTAACTTTTAATATTCACATTTCAGTCGATCACAGTAAATCTGTTTCTGCAGTATGATAATCTAGGTTTGTGGTAATATTATTAAACTATTTAAATTCAATGTTATTTTACCATACAGCTGCAATAACAAACTCCAGCTCAACCAGTTTCACACTGCAGCAGCTGCACTAACGTTATTTCTGGAACAATAATCTAATATGACACTAATACTGAAGTTACTAACAATAACGTAGTCAAGTCAAATAGGTTGGCGAGAAAAACAACTTTACATAACCATAGATATCTAACGTGGTGGAGCTTATTCTCCAAACACACACAGTCGCCTTCAGTTTAAAAGATTCATCCTCATAAACTCTAACGCTTCTCTCTGCTGCGTGGACTGGTTCATGTCGGTGTTGTGTCAGTTTAATAACTCCTGTACGGTCCCGTTAGCATCGCCATTACTGCTGGTATCTTGCCTGTAGGCTAGCGGAGCTAAGCTAACAAGCCAGGTACAGAGACACCGATACCTGCTAATCACTACTAACACATAAATAAAACACTGTATTTTACTTACCACAGAAACGGGACAACCAGCCGGACAACAAACCATATTATTCATCCGATATGTGCCTGAAAACTTCCCCACAGACTCTGGTCGTGTTAGGGATAGGGATTAGCCTGTTAGCTCCGGTGAAGTCGAGCATACCACAGGCTAGAAGCTAGAGTGATCAGCTAACGGTGACGTCACATGTCCATTAAGTGATAATTATGCATAATTTCAATCCTCTATATTATCTAAACCTAAATTTAAAATGGGAGTCAATAGGAATTGACCAACCCATTTCACCAACCCAGTGAAATCTGACGTGTTATTTTTGCACCAGGTTGGGCTCCACTATTGATATCAGTTGACTTATGCCATGTTAGTATTACATCTGTGATTGTGAGTTGAGGTCTTGTTAATACCACCTCAACTCATCCAATAGTCATTGTACTTGTGATCACTGCAACAAAACTGAACTAAACTGAAACACAATTTCATTACTAGGGCAACGTTGTAGCACTGAACGGGCCCGAGCACACGCAACTCGGGACCTGTTGCGGTTGGTGGAGAGAGCGATCGGTGAGCGGGCACATGGCTCCGCGTTGCATGCGTTTTGCGCACTGCGGCAAGGATAAACGCTTCACTTCCTGCGTACGTCACGCGACATCGATCCTTGCCTGCTAATTGCGCATTACGGTCCACGCTTTTAATTGCAGATAACATGGTGAACATTTTATGTAAATGGAATGATAGTTGTAAAACAAAGCTTACTTCCTGTTGCCAGTAGGTGGCGCCATCACTATTATTACATACAGACTAATAGATCTGTTCAAGTAGGGGCTCTCATGTAGCGTGAGCAATTTTGTGTCAATTGGACAATGTGCAGTGGTGTCACCACAACTTAATTTTCATACTGATCAGTAGGTGGCGCGATGACCCTGAATGAATATTAATATATCGAGCTGTTCAGGTCAGGAGTTTGATCATAGGTCAGTATTTGGGGGCCGGTTGGATAATTCAGAGTGGATTTACAAAGTTTCATGGCGAATCAGTAGGTGGCACTATGACACTGAGGAAATATTGACACATAGAGCTGTTCAGGCCTGGACTCTGATCATGTGAAAGAATTTTGGTGGTGATAGGACAATGCACAGTGGAGTTATGACAACATCCTCTCCTTTGGCGAAGGATGAACCTTCGCCGCACCTCAATGTTTTCACGGTTTGAGGAAATGTCACAATTCTCACCATGGTCCTATGACTTGACTGAGCTCTTTTGAGCTGTATATTGTAAAGCAGCCAGGAGCAGTGCATCAAAGTATAAAACATGTCACTTCCTGTCGCCAGCAGGGGGGGCTTTGACGATGAGTCAATATTGACACGTGGATCTATTCAGGGCGGGACTGTGAATGTGTGAATGAGGTTTGAGGCTGATGGAACAATGCACAGAGGAGTTATAATAAATCCCTCTTTTTTGGCGAATCATCGAAATTTCACGCCACGCCACGGTCACACCGTGTGATGAAATCGTATATACCGAGGTAGTTTATATGTCCATCTTGTTGAGATGACACTCATCTCAATATGAAGTTGATCTGATGAAAGCCCTGGGATAAATTAGTCAAAGTAAAAATGTCTAAAATGGTCAAAATGGCCACTAAAGCCAAAATGGCGGGCTTCCTGTTTTGTCTACCATATCTATCCAAGAGACTTTTTTGTTTGTTATGAAAAGACACATGGCCCTACCGATTTTTGTACATGTCGGCCAATCGTGGTGCCGGGGTAATAATCCCTCTTTTTTGGCGAATCATCAAAATTTCACGCCATGCCACGGTCACACCGTGTGATGAAATCGAATATACCGAGGTAGTTTATATCTCCATCTTGTTGAGATGACATTCACAGAAGTTGAAGTTGATCTGATGAACGCCCTAAGACAAGTTCGTCAAAGTAAAAATTTCTAAAATGGTCAAAATGGCCACTAAAGCCAAAATGGCGGGCTTCCTGTTTGGTCTAGCACAGCCATTCCCAAACTTAAGAATGCCGCGGCCCAATTTGAGAACTGAAAATTTTTTAAAGTGTGACATTGTGTCACTTGTAACTCACCCGATGTGAATCACCCCTCTCATCGGGTGAGTTACAAGTGACACAATGTAGCTGGCTCCGATACTCTCTGTTTTTAAAAAGATTCTCGAAGCTTGGATAAATATTGTCCATGTTTAGTTTCTAAATGGCAGCGCACTTTACATGGCCCCAGGGTCTTGTTAGCTAGCATCTCAGCGCACGGCGCACACACAGGCTTGGGGGTTGTCCTCTGGGCCAGCGACAGCTACTCACTTAAGTCCTTTCTGCGAGTCCTCTTTTTAGTTTTGAATGATTCAGTTAGATTTTCTGATTCCCCTTCGTCATTAGCAGCTTTCCTCTGCTCGACCCAGCTCACAACAAAGTTCTCCCTCACCTATGATTCCCCCGCTAATGATGCGTTCAAGTGTCGGTCAGCAAATACAATGACACCTGCTATATGTCAGGTAAAATAAGAACAACGTGGAATTTAAATCTCATGGCTTTGTTTCATTAACTGTGATGATACATTTTTTTTTAATCAACCATAAATGTTTTGTGGTAATTTATTGCTTACTTACAAATCTGAAACTTTTTTATTTATGCATTTTCTGATGACCTCTCACAGCCCACCTGCAGTGGCTTCACGGCCCACGGCCCACACTTTGGGAATGACTGGTCTAGTATATCTATCCAAGAGACTTTTTTGTTTGTTATGAAATGACATGTCCCCACCGATTTTTGTACATGTCGGCCAATCGTGGCGCAGGGGCTGCACTTTAGGGGGCGCTATTCAGTTATTTTGCCACTCCCATTCTTTAAAACATATGAATGTCTGCGGGGGGGGGGGGGGGGGCTGTTGTTACACAAATGTAGTTTGAGGGAGATTGAACCATGAACACTGAAGTTACAGCAATTTCGTATTCCACGTTGAGTTGATGAACTTTAACGCCACGCCACTAATATGCCGTTTGACGAAAACTCACAGTAATCTTATGCCTTCATTAGCAATGTCTTGAGACCCTTTTGACATAGTTTGACATGGTTGCGGTCAGTGGATGACGAGGAATACATCCAAGTGTAAGACATGCAAAAAACAAGACATTTCCTGTTGCCACCAGGGGGCGCTGTGATTTTAAGTCATGATTTCTGTGTAGATGTCATCAGGCCGGGACTCTTGTCTTACATGTCTAGTTTGGATTGGATTTCGATTGGACCATGTATGTCCGGGATACACAAGCTCGTGTTTTGATGGCGTGTAATCAAACTTTGACGCCACGCCACGGTCACACGTGTGACGAAACCCCCAAATCCGAGGTAGTTTATATCTCCACCTTGTTGAGACAACATTCATCTCAATATGAAGTTGATCTGATGAAAGCCCTGGGACAAGTTCGTCAAAGTAAAAATGTGGAAAATGTGGAAAATGGCCACTAAATCCAAAATGGTGGGCTTCCTGTTGCATTTTTCATAATGCTCCTTGAGACTTTTTTGTTTGTCTGGTCATGATACATCTGTGTACCGATTTTTGTGAAGATTGGTCTAAGCTAACCGAGGGGCTCTTCCTTAGATGGCGCTGTTGAGCCATATTACAAATACTTTTTAGGGTTTTGAATTTCCTGCAAACTTTGGTGAGAATTTGAGCATGTCTAGGCCCTGAAAAAGCCCCAAAAGGGAAATACAAATCCTTCGAAATACAATAGGGCCTCCCACCGGAGGTGCTCGGGCCCTAAAAATCCTTACAGTTTCAATAGGGCCTCCCACCGGAGGGGCTCGGGCCCTAATAATGAAAACAATGTAAAAAATGCAATTGAAATAGTCCGTTTTTATAGATTTTTAAGGTAAGGCAAGTTTATGTGTACAGCACATTTTAACAACAAGGCAATTCAAAGTGCTTTACATAGAAAAAGGTCTTCAGCTCTGATCTTCTGTAGAAGTTTGTGGTAGTCATCTGAAGGAAAGGGGGCATATTGCTGCTCCAGTCACTGCAGTGCAGGCTTGTGCTGTTGAGAGGCAACCCTCACACCGCACAGAGGAGCTAATAACAAAAGTCTAAATGTGGCAATAATCTTCTATATCCACAAAAGTATTGTCCAATTGATTTGCCAGTATCCAGAAGCTACTGATTGTACTTTCCCACGACAGTAAAACAAAAATATCAGTAGAAAATTGCAAGCAAAAGCGTAACATAGTACAGCCTCCAAAAGGACCTTTAAAATACATCCACATCAGTCAAAACTGAACTATATAATCCAGTTCCCTGCCATATATGCAAAAAAACGAATATGTCATATCGGCTTGCAAAGATGCAATGCATGGCTGGGAGCAGCATGGAGAAGAAGAAATCGAAATAACACAGACGACGCGTTCAAGGCAGAGCAAATTGACAAAGATGTTTTGACCCCGTGTTTGACATGTGTACATATTTGTGCTTACACAGAGGACATCTGTTTAGAAGATGGTCCTTCAATGTGGTCAGGACCACATTTGTGTTCACACTGCTAATAGAATGTGGGCAAATGTGTCCCAGAACACCTCAGAATGTGGTCTGCCATGATCGGCAGTGTTGTGCAAGTTCACACCTCTCATGAACTAGTTCAAAGTTCAGTTCATACAAGTAAACATGAATAGTTCACGTTCATAGTTCACCATTTAACTTCTGAACTAGTTCTTAGTTCAGTTCATTTCATAGTTTTAAGGTGGAAAGTGAGAATGAAAGACTTAACTTGTTTTTTAAAGAAAACTTTATCCATCACTACCCCTTGCCTTAAACTGTACTTCATATGTATCAATTCCTAAAAGAAATGTTTTTTTTTATTTTTTTTAATTATTGCTAATTTTGCCTGTTTATTTATTCATACCCTGCACGAGTTTGTCTACCTGTTGCTGGGAAATCATACCCTTGAAGGCTGCAGACAATGTGGTTTGGGTCATTTGGGGCTGTTGGCAGGGGGTGTTGGTCTTTTTTTGACTTTCAATTACTTGGAGATAACTTTTTAGGCTAGCTGGATGCTTCAGCTCCACATGCCGTTTTAAATTAGATGCGGATGAGGCTGACGTCCGGACTTGCTTTTTCAGCGCAGGACGACACAATTTGCACAGAAAGGTGAGATTTTTACTGTCGGAATCTTTATCAGACATTGTGTAAAAATCCCGCAAATAATAATAAGGTGCATCGGATGTAGTCGCTGAGTCTGCGTCTCTGCTTTCACTTGCCATTTTTATATGAGACCGAGAGCTGTTGGAATACGTTGCTTGTTTGGACTACATGTGTGTGCGATGAATCATGGGTAACGTAGTGCGAAGTCGAGTTAGTTGGTTTAGGTTAGGCTACATCGCGGAAATTTTACGGGCACTGAGCAACGACATGGTGCAAGCGTTCGATTTAGACAGCGTCTCTCCTCAGGAGAAGGAAAACATTCCGTAACGTTTTAGCTAGACCTCAGATAATATGAACGTGTTCACCGTTCAAATTCATTATTTGTCATTAAGTTGCGTTCAGTTCATCGTTCTCATAAAAATGAACGTGTTCAATGAACGCGTTCTTTTGAACTCGTTCATGCACAACACTGATGATCGGATTCCTATCCGATCTGAGTGCGATCACATCCGTACTTAGAGCCGTCCACTTGTGATTTTCTCAAAAACCACATGTTAAATACCAGGTGTGTACAGGGTCTAACAAAAGATCACACTAGCAATATGAACATTGAAAGGGACCAATATAATTAAGGCCCTAGTGGCTGAAAATGTGTAGAGTTTGTTAAGTGGACTGCATTCACATATTGCTTTTCTAGTCTTACTGAGCAGTCAAAGATTTCGCATTCATACAGCACCTCCACGTGCAGTGCTTTTTTCTCACATTAGGGTGTCTTGCCCGAGGACACATTGACATGTGGACAAGAGTCAGGGACTGAACCATCAGCATCAGTCAGCATTCTGGTTAGTGGTTGACCCGTGCTCTCTCTGCCTGATTATTATTATAATTGACATTTCCCTACAAAGAAAGTAAGAATTCAAATTTCAGCTTGACCTTAAAAGTACGATTTTAACTTAAACCTCCCACTTCTCCTCATTCCTAAGGTGACACCTTTTGTTCTTGGAAAGAAGGAAGCCTGGCGTCTGTGGCGTTTGCTGACATTTCTCAGTGGAAGTCAGTTATCTAAGCCAATCAATATTCAGTGTCAGGAGCGGCACAGTGCTCTTTTGCCTCTGGGAGCAGTGACAGAAAACATCGAGCATCAAAACAGCCCGTGACCTAGTTCTTTGCTGGCCTGTGGTTGCTTCACCGTGACAGAGAGCCAAAGCAGTGTCACATCAATGGCCAGACTGTGTCCACTGTAGCCAATGATATTTAACTGAAGTAGCTCAATGTTTTAATTGTGTCAATTTCAGTTCAGGTGTTGAGATGGCATCTAGTTTTTTTTTAAACATGAAATCCTCTCAGGCTGTTCTTATAGTAACACTAATCCTGCTCACCGCTTGTTGCCCCTGGAGCTTTTTCCTCTGGTCTACCTTTTTACTGTCCATCCCAGTAAAGGAAAACATCAAATGTGTATTACACTGATTAGGTGAAAAGAATATTATTTTTACATTACTACACTACTACAGTTATTTTTGTTTCATTTGGTTTCTGTGACATATGTTAAGATATTTAGATGAAGGCATGCAAGTGACTGTAGCATGAGGCCCAGTGTTTCATTTTCTATTCAATCTGCTGGAGCAGAGAACCAGCACCACACAGTGATGTTTCTTTCTAAATGTTGTATTTACTGTCCAGTATATACAGTATGTCATAATATACAGTAATAAGAATCATTTTTGTTAAGTATTAAGAAGCAGATTTTATTCTCAGAGCATCAACCCTTTCACTTAATGCATTGCAGTTATTTTTCCCCAGTACAACATCATTTGTAAAATAAGATAAATTAAATTTGAAGAAAAATATATTAATCAACCTGTACTTACACCATGACCGACATTACCTTTGTCCAAAGGTAAAGGGCACAATAAGTTAAATGCATTTTTCCCAGCAAGACACTGAGACTGTGAATTCACTGAACGAACTAACTTTATAAGAGCATAAATCTATTGAAGCATATTTTATTTCCGCAGGAGATCAGATGATTTAGTCCATGTGGCATGTGCTCAGTCTCTGCACTGACTGTGTTTTTCAGCAGTCCAGGACCATGACTACAGGAAAATAGATTATTTGAGTGTGTGGCTTCTTAAATTGCCTGTATGAGCTTAAAAGACTGCAAAATTTCCATAAATCAGTGACAAAACTCTGAGCAGGGCAGCAGACGAGTATTGTTAAAATCCCCTAAAATAAAAATGTTGTCGTACTTTGATGTAAAATGAGATAATTCCTCCAGCTGAGTGCCCAAATCCTGCCCACCTCCACATCCACTTTGGCTTGATGGCACAGTATTCCAGTCATGTATTAGAGAACAAGAGATAAACTATGTGATGGTAGACTGTATGAAAATATGATCTCTACATTGCCGGGACTGAATCATATCCTAAATGTATTACAACATCCTCATGTTAACATTACAAATCAGGTTACATTTAGGTTTACATAGTAATAATAATGTCTGATGACCAATTAGGAGAAGATAATCAGAATATTTCAGGACGATGTGTTCAAGTATAAAAGTTGGTGCATAAGGCAGCATGGCAGGCTGAGCTGTGACATAAAACAAAGTGAATTCCGCTGATTTATCCCTTCGGGATTAATCCAGTGTGGCAAACAGAGCGTGGGGCAGCCTATACGGATTATGTGTGCTGGACTTAGTTGGCCCACTCTCTCCTCCTCCTTGCCCTACTTTTCATTGAATCGTGCACAACAAGAACTCTCTCTCTATATATACTGCAGGAATGCAGGGACAGATGGAGCCAGTGGGAAGGGGATGGCGCCACAAAGAGACAGAGTGAGCTCTACATTAGAGGAAGCTGCCAACACCAGTTTTTACTGAAATATAAATCATGTCCCAAAATAATGATTGTTCATTTATTATGTCAATGACTGAGGGTTGAAGATCTGAATTCCAGTTTGGTTCACATATCTTAAGTGTTGATATTCAGCAGCATATTGTGTTTAGTCAGTTGTGTTCTGACAGCAGAGACTGAGGAGCTGTCATCACGAATGTCTAGTCACGAAAGGAGGGCACCATATACTGATGCCCCCACCCCCACCCTGTCAGCCCACACTGTCCCAATTTCCCTCCCATCAGCAGCACCAGCCAACGGCAGCCTGCCTCCATTTCAAATGCACTGCTCTTCCTTATTAACCAATATTTTGATTTAGTCTTTTAAGCTCCTTCTCCCTGGTCTCTCACATCATGATGGATGTCTTCTTGGTAGAATTAATCTGCATAAAGGTAGCTGGTTCCAAATCCTACTTCATTTCAAGTCTGTTAGATAGAAATTAGCAAATGGATAACTTATGTGCAAAAATAGTACTGGGCAGAGTTTAACATTTCAATCAAAGAGTATTTTTAAAATTATGCAATTATTGTAGTATGGAGTATGAATAGATTGCTTAAGAAAGGTATATATACATGTGTTGACTTTTTATCCATGTAGCAACATTAGCATTCATTTGAAATCAAATATTGGTAAATGTTTTGTATTTATATAGCACTTTTCTAGTCTTGATGACCACTCAAAACGCTTTACAGTACAGTTTTTTCTATGAGGGGCAATTCAGGGTTCAGCATCTTGCGCAAGGAGACTTCGGCATGCAGATGGGGAAGAGTGGGATCGAACCTCCGACCTTCTGGTTGGAGGACGACCGCGAGGACGACCGCTCTACCCCCTCAGCCCCAAAATGGCAAATGGACTCTATTTATAAAGCACTTCTCTAGACTTCATGACCACTCATAGTGCTTAATGATCTTATTCATTCGTACACACACATTCATACAGTGCTTACTATATTTAGCACATTAAGACAAGCAGACTATTTATCATTTTGCTCACTGACACAGCCGTATATCCCTTTTCTTCAGCTCTGGTTTTGGTTTTTACAACTCCTGAGAAAAATATCTGACTCCTAAGCTGCTAATTGCTGCACTATGTTCACCAGCGGCTGACTATGTTGTTGATGCTGGACAGTGGGTTTATCAGAGATTTTTGGAGGAAACAGTTCGTGAAAGTGCAGAGACTGAACCACAACAGTGAAGTTGAGCTAGAAGACAACAAAAAGCACAGTAGAAGTGAAATGAACTGCTCAGTTAGTAATAACTGTCTGTGAGCTTTTCAATATGAGTGACTCATACCCATCATAGATAATTATTGATCAATTATTGTCGATATTGAAATATTGATTACTGTAACTTTAAATTAAAATTAATATACTTTCATGCTAGACAATTATGTTGATGCATGCACTGTGTATCTTATGACTGCTATTTACATATTTAATGTAACATTTGAGAACTTTAGCTTAATTTATAGGAAAGATGTTTTTATTTCTAAGATGTTAGTTGTCGAAAGAAGTAGTGTTGTGGTACAAATACCAAACCTTTGGTATCGTATCTGCAAGTTCTACATCCATTACTAAGTGAGTCGACACTAGAACAATTTCAGTTTGCAGTGGAAACAGGAAACACTTTTACAAACTTACTTACTTGAGTCAAAACACAATAATTTGTGACAAATTCCTTGTAAATGGCTGATTGAAAGTGTAAAACATCACAAGTTACTTCAGCACAGATATGTATTCAGATATTGAGTGTTCTCTGTCCCCCCTGCTTCCTTCTTGGCTAAATCTGTAGGAATTGGTTGCTGGTCAGTGCTCATGACCTCTTTATTCCTGTTTAGCAGCGGCTCTGACACCTGGCTCGTCGCTCCCTTCCAGTTCCTCATTAATCGCTGCTGATACTAACAGGAAGCGAGCAGCCGGAAAAATGGGCCATTTGGATTCAACAGTGGATGCCTACATTCCAGCCTGACACAGAAAGCTAAACTCTGTATGATTAAGAATATTTTCTTGTTGTATAACCTTATACATAACATCTAAATGACTGTACATGGGCTCATTCTTAAAAGCAGTTTCAGTGTAAACAAAGCACATATTAACACATGGTCAATTTTAGGAAACAATCCCTGTTGGACAGGATTAGTTTGTTACTGAAGGACTATCTTGACCTAAGGCAGGGGTGTCCAAACTTTTTTTCCCGAGGGCCACATACAGAAAAATATACGAAGGACTGGGCCACTCACTAGACGTGAGGTACCGTACTTTCCGGACTATAGAGCGCACCTGTATATAGGCCGCACCTGCTAATTTTTTAAAGAAAAAAGAAATTGTACATAAATAAGCCGCACTTGTCTATAAGCCGCAGGTGTCCCCGTTGAAACATGAGATATTAACGTGGAAAGATGTTACAGGAAAGTTTTTTTTAAACTTTTAATTAAATACATGCCGGTAACATCCACAACAACAACACAACATACGCAAATTATTTTTTCAGAACAGTGCTTTTAACAGTACTAAAGTTGTCTGCTTCAGTATCGGAATTAAACAGCCTGAGGTTATGTAATTCCTTCGTTACACATTTTATCGGCGAAAATATAGGAACCTACCAGCAAAAGTCATTAATTAAATAAAATCATTTAAATTAAATAAATGCCGGTAACATCCACAACAACACAACTACGCAACATACGCAAATGCTTTTTTTCAGAACAGTGCTTTTAACAGTACTAACGTGAACCTACCAGCAAAAGTCATTAGTAATTAGTCACTATCGCCAACGAGTCAGTTCTTCATGCTGCCGTCTCCAGCGTCTCACCATCGATTCATTGACGTTGAGTTTACGTGCAGCAGCTGTATTTCCTTCTTCGACAGCCAGACGGATCGCTTTTAACTTGAAACCCGCATCATGTGCAGATCTTCGTGTCTTTTCCATGATGAGGGTGCGTGCATGAAGCGCAAAATGGATGATCTGAAGAATTAGGTTTAGTTTGCCGAAACAGTTTCATTGGTCCACTGTGACCTGTTCGGCAATTTCATTGGTCTGATATGACTAGCAATCGTACAACATGTGGCGCCTTACCCACAATTCTCAGGTGCACTATGTCACACACACAACAGCTTTCTTAAAGGGGCAGGCCATGCCTGCAACACTATGAAAATCCATCAATAAGCCGCACCGTTGTAAAAGCCGCAGTCTCACAGCGTGTGAAAAAAAGTAGCGGCTTATAGTCTGGAAATTACGGTATACTGCCTCACTTCTCATGCACTAATATTGGCAAAATCAATCAAATGCAGGTAAATTACATTTGATAATTGAACATGTTTGAAGAAAAAAAGCCTCCATCATAGCTCTCCATTAGTAGATTTTCATTTTATTTTTTACAAAAAGGTTGGCAGGTCATTCTCTCAGTGACAGCCTCAGATTGGTTCTTAGGGTGCTGATCCCCCTTCATTGTCCTGTATGAAGGGAGAGACAAGAAGAGAAATAGGGGATGTGGATATTTCAAGCTTATTACACAAATAAATTATTGGGCTTGTTAACACATCAACTAACGTTTGTTAAAAAATTGTCATCAACTTTAATTGACTGAATTTATTAAGTCATTGGGCTTATTAACAAATGAAAACTGTGTGTATATTTTTAACTCACCTGTAATGGGAAGAATGTTGCGCTCAGTGGGAGCAGTGATGCTGCGCTTTGGTCTGAAGGATAGCTGGCAGGTCAGGAGTAAGTTTGGTGGTTGAGATGCGAAGGACGTCACGGAGATGGCTGTCGGTCGTTCTGGTTCTCAGTCTGCTTTTGTTCAGCGTTAACAGAGAGAATGTCTGCTCACAGATGTATGTTGAGCCGAACAGACTCATCATTCGTTTTGCGTGGCGTCTCATCAGAGGAAACTTGGCCTTTTCCAAGCTCCAGTAGAAGTCAGGTAGGGAGAGAAGCTGATGCTGATTCTTCAGAGAATCATCACACTGAACTTCGATCAGTTCTAATTGCAGACTCTCCTCCACTTCTTCTGCATCCATTGAAAACGGAGCCGCAAACAGTGGGATTTCCTCAATGACAGAAAAATCTTGGAAGCGCTGACTGAATTCTGTCATGAGAGATGTGATCACAGACACATATTCTCCCATTTTTGCAGAGAGCTTGGCATTTGGAAATGCGCATTTGATTTCGGTCAGCGCGGGGAAGTGCGCTACATTGAAGTTGCGCAGTTGTGACTCGAAGAGACGGAGCTTCGCACGGAATGCTTTCATCACGGCAACACTCTCATTGCAAATCAAACAAACACACTTCCCCTTGGTTTCTATGAAAAAATATTCATTTTTCCACGAGTCTGAAATTTTCTGCACTCGCTTGCAATCTTGCGTCTCTTCAGTTCTGGCATTTGTGGTGACCCTGAGCAAATTTTTTCTTCGATTGCTTGCTTTGTGGAGACGCTGCCTTGTTCAAGACAATACCGCCACCTAGTGTTTAAACTAAGAAGTGCACTACAGTGGGCCACAGTGGGCCATATTTTTAGACTTTGATACGGGCCAATTAAAAATGGATGGTGGGCCGCAGTTGGCCCGCGGGCCGTTGTTTGGACACCCCTGACCTAAGGTATACTACAGCAGTAACTTATTTTAGAAGAGTTGACTACCACTTCACTCTTCACTTCCTCGCGAACATTAAATCCCCAGGACTCCTGCACTGTCCTCGCGATGTGCACAGGACAGCCCGATTCAAGTTTGTTTACAATGACCATACGATCTCCCCGGTGGTGTCTGACGACGTCATCACAACAAACCACACGTGCATTCCAGAAATCTGAGACCACTCGTCTGTGTCGACAGCATCATTCCCTCCCCCCTCTACCTCAGCATCTACCATCAACACCGCAACTTTTATGTTACAGAATGCATGCTCCCTAAACTACCAAGCGCAACTCATCCATGACATCACCAGGAAAATAGATTTTCTCTGTCTAACTGAAACTTGGCAAAACCAACTGGACTTTCTCACACTAAACCAAGCCACACCCCAAGGTTACTTTTAAATTCAACAGCCCCACTCTATGGGCTGGGGTGGTGGTCTGGCCATAATACATAGAGCCGTCTTACTGGTTAAAGAGCTTCCTGTACCCAATACCACCTTGTTTGAATGTGTCACCCTAACTCGACCCGCACAGGTCCAGGTTGTCCTTATCTACCACCCCCACAAAGCCTCCTCCGCCTTTATGTCTGAGCTGTCAGAGCTACTCACCTCGGTCTGCTCCATGTCTCCATCTACACTCCTGGGGTCTCATTTATAACCGTTGCGTACGCACAAAACGGGGCCTGAAACGTGCGTACGCCACTTCTCACGCAAACGTTGGGATTTATAAAAACAAACTTGACGGGAAAATTTGCGTATTTCCACGCAAACTCTGACCCATGCATACGAACGTTTTGGAGACGGGAAAGTGGCGATGCAGACCTGAGGTGGTGAACTGAAGCAGATTATTGATCCACTTCATCATTTACATTAAAACCAACAGCTTTAGTTGTGCTCGCGCGACATATCTGTTCCACACAAACCTTTTAATTTAAAAATATATAAAACAACTCACAGCAAATTACGTTCAGATTCCATTAAACAGCGGAGTTACAGAGCCGAGTCATTAACAGTTTTTAATAATATCTTCTAACACTGTGCGTGTATCATCAAATCACTGCAGTGAACATGACTGTGCCATCAGACGCACAGAGCGCACAGAGCACACTGGAGATCACTTACAAGAAATGAAGAAACTTTCCAAATAATATTGCAGAGTGGAGGTGAGGATCCACTGATGTGAGGGAATCGGTTCGATGCTCTAAATAAATAAATACTGCCGTGACACTGGTGCATGATTCTGCGTGATGGATGCACGCGAATGGAAGGATGAGGAGAAAACGAGGGTTCAGCGGTGTCTGATCAGCTGATATAGATTCTATTGATCTGTGATCTTTGTGCTGAACTGAGTCCAGTAACACACAGATCGACCGATGGAACCGAACCATCCCAGTACAAACACGAGCATATAATAATAATTCTGTTAAATTCTATAGAGAGGGGACATCACAGCTGTCTCTGAATTTAATAATCCTGCAGTTTTGGATGATTAAATTATGAACATGAGATACAACAAGTTCCCTCACATTCTGACAGTGTGTTTTTTTTGCCTCCACCTTTGAATTGGATCTTTTTTTATTTCAGGCTCGGTTCTTTCTATCGTCTTCACTCTCACACACTGTATTATCCACAGCAGCAGCAGAGTATCAGTGTATTTTCTTTATTAGTGACAAAACTGCTGTCCCATAAAATCACTCTTCACCTCCACCTCACTAACAAACACCTCAATGTCAGTTTCAGAAAGTTTTGCTTCCTCTTCTCATCGCTTGATGCCGTGACTCCGTCAGGACTCTCGGTGGAAACCCATTGGTCAGCAGGATCATTTAATATTCATGCCGTGCTTTGCATTGACCATTTATGGTTGAAAGTGGGCGTGTGGAGGGCGGATTTGGAAGTAGATCCACGTACGAACGTTTCCAGGTGGACTGTGATTTATAAAGCCAACATTGCGTTCAGGTGTGCGTGCGCACCGTTTTATAAATCAGAATTTTCTTTGGCGTACGCCATTTCCAGCTTTTGTGCGTACGTACACTTTTAGTATGAATCCTACGCACTGTTTTATAAATGAGACCCCAGGTCAGTGATTTCAATATTCATGTTGACTCCACCAGCTGCACACTTACCACTAAATTCCTACTGGACTGCTTCAACATCACACAACATATTCAAGGTCCCACCCATGCCAAACGTCACACACTGGCACAACCCTCTCCGAACTGCAGTGCCTTGACCTCCACACCGCCCTCTTACCTAACCCCCCATCAATTTTAGGAACACCAAGACAATGAGTGCACCAGCCCTGGCAAACCTACTGGCTACACACCTGGCCTCAGACCCCCCCAGCACCATGGTTGATGGCCTGGTCACCCATACAACACTGCTCTATATCCCTCAGTCTCGACTCACTGCCCCCTCAAACTGTCTGTCTCCTTCACCTGCCCAGCCCCCTGGTTCACCACTGAACTTTGTGCCATGAAGGCCTCCGGCCATCAGCTGGAGTGGCTCTACAAAAGATCTGGCCTCACTGTCCACCTGGAGGCCTACAGAGACCATGTGCGTTCATACAAGGCAGTTCTCTCACACACCAAGACACAGTACTACTCCTAGTAAGGTTAAAACCGTGAAGTTAAAATAGTTAAATTAAAACAGTAAAGTTAAACCAGTGGAGTTAAAACTGTGAAGTTAAAATAGTTAAATTAAAACATTGAAGTTAAAACTGTGATGTTAAAATTTCACCTTTATATTATCTAAACTGAGTAGTGTCAGTGGGCAGTTTAGGCAGTGGAATTTAATGCACAGACTTTGAGAAACTATCTACAACAGTAAGAACCACTGTGTTACCCTCAGAGTCCGGGAGACTGGTGATGAAGTCAAATGTGTGACCAGGATACATATTCCAGCACCTTCTACTGCATGTTGGGCCACCAAAATCTCTAGCGAAGACTTGCCAAGGTTCATTGACCCCCCGGGTGAGTCTGGACGCATGAGCCCACTGGAGAACCTGAAAGTGGACAGACACAGGGACAAACAGCTTCCCCCTAGGTTCGTTACCTGGGGATGGATGTTGATGGAGGGCCTCCAGTACCTCTTGCTCAACAGCAAACCATGCAGTAGCGACAAGAAGCTGGCTGGGAAGGATGTTGTCAGGTCTGGAGGGTTCCCGCTCCTTGACAAACTGAAGTGACAAAGCATCTGGCTTAACATTTCTGGAACCTGGACGGTAGGAGAGAGTAGATGTTGAATTGTTAGAAGAAAAGTGCCCATCTTGATTGCCTGGTGGTGTGTCCAAACCAAGAATGGTTTATCTCTGTGGGAGACAGACAGTGAGAGAAGAAGACAGGGGTGCAACTTGTTGTTGAAGCATTGTGACAGAACAGCCCCCACATTAGAGGCGTCCACCTCAACCACAAATTGGAGTTGAGGATCATGTGTAATGAGGATTGGGACAGAGGTGAAGGTCATCTGGACAAAAGCTATTCCTTCGAGGTGTCCCATTCCACTTTTGATTCTGCGATTCAGATCTCAGCTCTTAGGTGTATTCATAGGGTTTTTTTCAGGCATTCTTTCTATATAGTGTTCTGAAGCTGAAATCACAGTTTTCAACCATTCAATATCTTATATAGTTTATATAACAACTTTGAACAGTGACTGTGCATCTAAGTAATCACTTGCAGATACAAGCTATGAAAACAAACAGTGGCGACTGGCCAATAGAGGGCGCTAGGGCACCGCCCTCCCTTGTGGAGAGTGTGTTTTTTAATTAACTGCTGGAACAGATACAGCATGGACTGTTACTGGAGTAAGAGATATGCAACATAAAAATAAAGAAACATGAGTCTACGAGGGCACACATGGAAAATACAATGGAGCTAGCCATGTTAGGCACAACTAACATCGCTGCACATCTGGATGAAGATCAAAGGATTGGAGTGAGAAAACACAATGAAGAGGTGGATAAGTTGACTATGTCAAATTCTGCGGCGCATTTGAACTGGCTTTGCGCAGCCACAATGAGACAGATTCCTCTGACAACCGGGCGTTTGCAGGGGTCTGGTAGAGTTTGTGGCTTCATTGGACACTGCGTTGGAGGAGCATCTCAAGACAGCTACCGTATTTAAAGGCACATCAAAGACAGTGCAAAACAAACTTTTGGACTGCATGCTGTCAGTTCTTAAAGATTGCATTCTGCAGCCCCTGTCCCGTGTCCCTCGTCGGCGGAGAGAGGCCGGAGGAACTCACACACACGGAGGCACGGAGCTGTAAAGCTAGTCGCTTTAAGTTGAAGTTTATTTATGTTTCTTGAAGTGTGTTTGAGATAATAAAATGTTAAAACCTGAATGGTTCATCTCTGGCTGCTGTGGTGAGAGCCCCTTGGCATGGTCTACTGCCACAGAGATATTAACCAAATTATAAGGCTCATTATATCGAAATATAACACTATTATTTTAGGCTCACTACACTGTTAGATAACTTACAATGCATCCGGAAAGTATTCACAGCGCTTCACTTTATCTACATTTTGTTATGTTTCAGCCTTATTCCCAAATGGATCAAATTCATTTTTTTCCTCAAAATTCTACACATAATATCCCATAATGACAAAGTGAAAAACGTTATTAAATTTTTTTAAAATAAAAAATGAAAAAATCACATGTATATAAGTATTCACAGCCTTTGCCATGACACTCAAAATTGAGCTCAGGTGCATCCTGTATCCATGGATCATCCTTGAGATGTTTCTACAACGTGATTGGACTCCACCTGTGGTAAATTCAGTTGATTGGACATGAGTTGGAAAGTCACACACCGTCTATATAAGGTCCCACAGTTGACAGTGCCTGTCAGAGCACAAACCAAGCCATGAAGTCCAAGGAATTGTCTGTAGACCTCAGAGACAGGATTGTATCGAGGCACCGATCTGGGGAAGGGTACAGAAAAATGTCTGCAGCATTGAAGGTCCCAATGAGCACAGTGGCCTCTATCATCCGTAAATGGAAGAAGTTTGGAACCACCAGGACTCTTCCTAGAGCTGGCCGCCCGGCCAAACTGAGCGATTGGGGGAGAAGGGCCTTAGTCAGGGAGGTGACCAAGAACCCGATGGTCACTCTGACAGAGCTCCAGCGTTGCACTGTGAAGAGAGGAGAACCTTCCAGAAGGACAACCATCTCTACAGCACTCCACCAATCAGGCCTGTATGGTAGAGTGGCCAGACGGAAGCCACTCCTCAGTAAAAGGCACATGACAGCCCGCCTGGAGCTTGCCAAAAGGCACCTGAAGGACTCTCAGACCATGAGAAACAAAATTCTCTGGTCTGATGAAACAAAGATTGAACTCTTTGGCCTGAATGCCAAGCGTCATGTCTGGAGGAAACCAGGCACCGCTCATCACCTGGCCAATACCATCCCTACAGTGAAGCATGGTGGTGGCAGCATCATGCTGTGGGGATGTTTTTCAGCGGCAGGAACTGGGAGACTAGTCAGGATCGAGGGAAAGATGAATGCAGCAATGTACAGAGACATCCTTGATGAAAACCTGCTCTTCCAACAGGACAATGACCCTAAGCACACAGCCAAGATAAAAAGGAGTGGCTTCGGGACAACTCTGTGAATGTCCTTGAGTGGCCCAGCCAGAGCCCAGACTTGAACCCGATTGAACATCTCTGGAGAGATCTGAAAATGGCTGTGCACTGACGCTCCCCATCCAACCTGATGGAGCTTGAGAGGTCCTGCTAAGAAGAATGGGAGAAACTGCCCCAAAATAGGTGTGCGAAGCTTGTAGCATCATACTCAAAAAGACTTGAGGCTGTAATTGCTGCCAAAGGAGCTTCAACAAAGTATTGAGCAAAGGCTGTGAATACTTATGTACATGTTATATTTCCGTTCTTTAATTTTAATAAATTTGCACAAATTTTAAACAAACTTTTTTCACTTTGTCATTATGGGGTACTGTGTGTAGAATTTTGAGGAAAAAATGAATTGAATCCATTTTGGAATAAGGCTGTAACATAACAAAATGTGGAAAAGGTGAAGCGCTGTGAATACTTTCCGGATGCACTGTAGATATGAGTATTATATCCCGTTTTTTGCAGAGAGCCTTAGAGAGCCTTAGAATTCGTACACACTGCCTTTTTAATACCACTGCTAACAGTTTCAATGAAAACACTGAGACTAGATTAAGTTAACATTAGTCATGCTTTGGGGTAAAAAGGTCACGTTTATGATAGTTACTCTTCATGATATTTGCAAACGTTACAGTTCACTCAGGGGAACTGTAACATTTGCAATGAGTTCATCGGTATCGCATTCCAGCAAAGAAGTGTGAATACTTCCACGGCTGTGGCAATCGTAGGCGGTTTCAGCGCGCCTTTGCCCCCCTAATTGCCTGTCTGAGGGTCGCTTTTCCATCATCCATTTTTTACTTAAAAAAGGTTAGGTGGGTAAACAGCTAATTGTCAGTTAATGAGTGTCGGGTGTGGACGATAAAAAAAAAAGTTAACATCATGAACAAGTTTGAGGACGATTGAATAATTGGTTGTCAAGAAAATCAAAGGACAGTCAGTTTGTCTTTCTGTGAGTATTTATGTAACACCACAACTTTTTTCATTTTTTCACAGACTTTATTCACACAGTCTCCCTTTTCCCTAAAACAAACTAACTTGAATTTCTTGCTGATTTTAAATATCACAATTTTAAGAAACTCTTCACCCTAATTTGAGCCTGTACATTTGCCAGTTAAATAGATAAAAACTCTAACCTTTTCATTTTTTTCCTTTGTAGAAATACTAATGGATTCAACAACAGCAACGGCAGAACTGGGTTGGACCATCTATCCATCACAGGGGGTGAGTGGAACAATCAGAATCTATGCACACTGAAGAGCACTCTTATGCATACTTGATCTGTAATTTAGGATTTTCTCAAGGATTTTGAATTTTTGCTTCTCAGAGATTTCAAACACATGGACATGTTAAAGAGGAGAACAGATGATTAGGGCTTGTTTTTCCAGATTCCCGACACATGTTGTGCAGTGTAAAAAATCAGACCAGCCAACCTGACCAACCCAAACCCGAATATTATTTTAAGAATTTTGTCCGGATTAGGTATCAACAAATGCTCAGCTAAGGGTTTACCTGCAGTGCTGTGTTTCCAATGATGTGCTGGTCAAGATCAGATACCTCCCCTCACTTTACCCTCTCTACTGAGTTTGAATATGTCTTTTTACGTCATTGTCCGACTTTCTCTCAATATAACTTCCACTGAACGTGTTACTGCATCCCAAGTATAATTTTTTCTGTTGTTTTCTATCCACTGCAGACACTACTAAATATGCAGCTTTTTTGTTTGCGTTTAAGTCCGGTGTGCTTCTGTCTCTTGATTTAGTTCAGATATTCTTGAAGAAGATGACGCTCAAGGCCCTTTAATGTACACTTGATCTGGGATTAAGTTCCATATTTAATTTTAGGATTGACAGGTGCAGTCTCACTTTATTAAATCGTGGATGGTAACAATCTATATTCACTGTTCCTATGGTAGGATGATTTGAAGATTTTCTACCGAGGTTGGCCTACAATCTTTGAGCAGATTTGAACAAAATTGCGAGGAAGCTCCGTCAAATCTTGTGCCGCCTCAGCCTCCTTCCCACTAAATTCTGTGGAAACTTCTAGTGATGTTTGTCCAAGGTGAAATTCTTCACTATGATTGGTTGATTATAAAAATAATCGGGTAGATTATTTGCGATAGTCCCACAACCTGAGGGAAAGGTAACGACGCGCACACACACTGACTCCGCTGCGCTCTCTCTCTCTCTCTCTCAGACTCAGCTGACATCTCTTACTCGCAACAGTTTAAATGCCATTTTGTTTGAAATTATGCCATAATATCAATACTGATAATCACATAATGAAAGATACTTTTCTTAATACTAATCTTCAGAGCACCGGGCAAATTCATCAGCCGCCCCACTCACTCTTTTCCTCCCACGCATGCACGCACACACACTCACAAACAGTGATATCGAACAAAAAAAACTGCGGAATTGGTAAACTTAGTCAATGTATGGAGATCTAGAGGAGATGGCAGTGCGCTCTCGGTTTGGCTTCATACAGTTGGCACAGTGATGATAGACAGACAGGAGCAGTAAATTACTTACAGAGCAAACATGTTTGAAAAGACTCCAAATTAACACTGTAAGTGGACTTAGTGGTGTCTGCCCCAGACTTGGTGGCGCTGTGGCCGGGCTGTGCCCCCTCTCCCTCAGGCTGTGGAGTTGTTCGTGGTCCCTGCATCTGTAGCCAGGTGGAATTTTTTCAATAAAACCATGTTGTTGGAATGGAAATAATGCTTCAGACACTTGCATAGACCACTTACTGTATGGGGTCTATGTTAGCAGTGAAACCAAAGCAGAAATACTTTAAAACCGTATACTAAAGCATTTGTGTATTTATTGCAAGTCATATCATCATCGCAATATTCAACATTATTGCATATCGCATGTTTTCCTAATATTGCGCAGCCCTACTTTTGAACAGTACCTGTTCAGCAGTCATCAGTGTAAAAAGCTGAACTCACACAACCCTGGGCTCCAACATTGGTCTTGATGGAAGATGAAAGGATTTTATTCACCTTAACAATTTGGACTCTGTTCATGAGGAAAGAGGCATACTAAAGCATCAAATAGGGATTCAATCCCTGCTGAACCATCTTTGATACCAAAATATTATACATTATAATATATACAAAAAAGCAGAAGGAAATCTAGAGAAAGGGCTCTTGCATAGGTGTTGGGTTTATTTAAGTTTATCTTTTGTTGTACTGACAAGATATTGGAGCAGAATTATTTCGAGAGATTTCATAATCACTGAGGTAAGAGCTATTGGTCGGGGGTTAGAAAATCCCCCTTAGAAAATCCTGTGCATGTCTGCAGAGGCTTGAAAAATCTAAATGGGTTTAGTTGTAGATGAAATTTCATTATTTTCATGGTATCCCACACCTTTTTGGGGTTATAGGCTTCAAGGCATCTTCCAAAAGTTGTCTGTGTGCAAATCGTGTGTTTGCCTCAGTCAGATTTTTTTCAGTCTCTTTAAAAGCTCAACATTTTAAATTTTTTAATCCTAGTATTTATACAATTTCTATATCCTTAGTCACATATGATTTATTATTAGGATATATTTTAATCTTTGTGGCTACAATAAGCTGTACACAAAAATGAATGTAAATCATTTCATCCAATGAACCCTCATAAAAGATTTCCCAATTTGTCTAATCAAAACAGTTCAGTTGTTCCTTACAAGTCTCCAGGTGACAGTGGTGTAAATCCCTGAGCACTATTGTTAGTGTGTCAGAGTAGCGGAGTTGCAGCTCATGCACACAGTTGGCTATGGTGCTCACCGCCAGTGACACTCTGCCGTTGCGATGCACTTATACCACAAACTTTCCAGGCAAATAAAAAGGTTTTACAGGGACAGTTTACCCAAAAATGAAAATTCACTCATTATCTACTCACCATTATGCCGATGGATGGGTGGGTGAAGTGTTGGAATCCACAAAACAGCGTTGAAGCCAAATCCAGTACAATTGAAGTAACTGAAGACTTCTTCTTTAAACGTAAAAAAACAACAGAAAAAAACCCATAAAATGCCTCCATACTGCTCCTTTACCTCCTCATTTACACCATGTTTTAAGCCTGAATTCCCCCTCTACCGCCTCATTTTTTTCTCCTGTAAGTTCTGATCAGCTCCTGAGGGATGTTATCCAGCAAAGAACTATACAGGTACCTTGATGTAATTGGAGCTCCAGCAGAGCCTCCCTGCTGTGCTAGCGGAGAACTAACTCCTCGCCACAATTGTTGAAGTGACCTCTTAGGTGTGCTGTTGGAAGTTACACTGACACACATGGTCCACAGAGTCCAATAACCCACAGATTTAGAAGCATTGTTTTCAGGCCACTCATCGTCACACATAACTCGAAGACATTTCTTCCAGACTCGACACATTAGACAAACATCGAAACAACATTAGACAAAAAGCAAACAGAGTGTGATGAGACATGCCATGTGCCATTTGTGATGGCAATATAGGAACACAGGTGTGAACAATTCTGAGAACAAATTTAAGAAAAAGCTTCAGAAGATATAGATGAATGAGGCCTAATGTTCATCAGTATGTGAATGTGAAAGGAGCAGCTCGTACAGATGCTCTGATTTCCATTTTATAGGGATCTTATTGTCTCAGGGTTATGTGCTAATAGAGAGAGATGAATATAATATAATTAAAATAAGGAATACTACAAAATAAATTGCAGTAGAGGAAGAAGTTGTCAGATTTTTATTCAAGCAGAAGTACCAACAAAATCATGTAAAAAATACTCCAGTCTTGCATTCAGTAGAACTGTACAGAAGCATTCTCATCTTCATGTACTTAACATATCAGTAGTTAAAGAGGTATTTGTGCCATACAATGTCTCCTGTCTACTGAGATGTTATTAAATAATAGTAACTATGTTTTTTATCTGGTCCAATGGGGCTTATTTGTTAGCAACTGTCTCTGATGTCACTGTCATGTCATCCCATCACAGTCACTGTTTTTTGTTCAAAAATTAAACTGTGTATAAAGACGCATTACATGTCTCCATAATAATAATCACAGCACAGAACAGGTGTAACAAGGAAAGATTGTTTCACTCTATTTAAAATAGTTAAATCCAAAGTCTGACAAAAACAAAGTTTATATGAGTCACTTTCCACTGCTGAACATTTAAAGGGGACATAGCATGCCCATTTTACCACAAGTTGATATGGTTCCTTGGGGTCTTAATGAAATGTCTGTAACATACTTTGGTCAAAATACCACAAGGATCATATAAAACAGCACCCTTTTTACCCTGTATAAAACAGCCCTCCACAGAGTGACCTGTTTTGAGTGCCTGTTCCTTTAAATGCTAATGAGCCAGCTCCCCCCTCCCCCCTCTCCCCCCATGATTTTAAACGATATAAATTACATATTTTATATGATATAAATTATCAAATATGCATCCCATACTTTGTATTCCCCTTCTGTTGTCCTGGAGTTTTAATTTTCCCAATCACATAATTAAATGTCCCCCTCTGCCCATCCACTACAAGCACACAAGCAGACAGACAGAGAGAGAAAGAGAGGTGGGGGGGGAGCTATGAAGACCATCATTTACCCCCGAACCCCGACATTCAACAGGTACAACAACAAGCGGAGAAAGCAGAATCGCGGGCTGACCTTATATATACAGTCTATGGGGCTGACCGGCGGAGAAATGCTCGTCCCGTGTGAACAGCCAGGCGGCCGCGTGCTGGAGAACGGCGCTGCGCTGCCTCGCAGCGGCGCTTCTGTGTCCGGTGTAAACCCGGCGTAACTACTGTAACCCGGCGTACAGTAGAGCTGAACACTGCGGAAGTCTTCCACACAGCTGGCAGTGTGGAAGACCGCTGCGAGGCAGCGCAGCGCCGTTCTCAAGCGCGCAGCCGCCTGGCTGTTCACACGGGACGAGCATTTCTCTGCGCTGGTCAGCCCCATAGACTGTATATATAAGGGGGGCCAAGACCATGTAGGGAGACTTCCAGTTCCTTGTTACGACACAAAACCCAGGAAGCTCAATCGAGTCGCTCAAGCATGACGTTTCTGACTTAGAGGAACTATAACAAAACGCGCGAGTGTTTTTTCCCAGAGTTTTTGGGTTGGTAGACATGCCAGATACACACATTAACCTGTAGAAGCACTAACAAAGTGGAATTTGCATGCTATGTCCCCTTTAAATGTTTGATAATTCAGATATTTGGGTGTTGTGAAGAAAAACTCTGCTTTTCCCTTACTGGCTGTCACTGTGCTGTCAGTCAGCTGCTTATGGTCAGCATATGTTCATTTGTGCTGTGTACCTTTGGAAATATGTTAGGTTATGTATATGTACTGCATACTGTATATAATAATTTATATTGTCGAAACTTCAGATATCCACTGGCATCCAAAGACACTTTCTTCATCACAAAAAAATGCAGCACTGGTTACACTTAAAACAACATATTTCTAGGTCTTATAGACATATTTTGGGTCATACAAACAATAATTGAGAAGCAAAGATGAAAGATGACAGTCCAGTGAACACCTACACAGTAAACTGTAAAGAGCACCTGATGCACAGTGAGGTCAGGTATGTCTGTCTAGAACTGTATGCTTATTGCAGCAATTAACAGAGAATATATGAAGCCCCTATTTGTGTCTTTTTATTTAGCTGTTCCCCATGTAAACTTTGCTGTGTGTCCTGTCTGAGAACACCCTTATATAGTCGGGCTAACAAACCCACACTCTGTCCCCTAACATAAATCAACGTTGATTTTTAATCATTACCACAGTTTTTAAACAATCTTTACCAAAATTTGAACTGGAACTTAATAGTCAGCAAAAGCATAATTCACTCCCCCCTCTGTAAGATAGGAAGATAAATGTCTGAAGGTCACCAAAGCAAGATGTTCAGCTGCTGCTGAGTTTGACTTTAACTATAGTACATAGTGATCACATTGGTAGTTTTTGGAGAAACTGATAATCTTCCTGTTTAGTTTTTAACGATTTAATGTCAGAATATATATTGTGTCACTGTAGTTTTTTTTCCTGCTCTCTTTTAGTGGGAAGAAGTTAGCGGCTATGATGAAAACATGAACACCATCCGAACTTACCAGGTTTGCAATGTCTTCGATAGCAGCCAGAACAACTGGGTACGCACCAAATACACCCTCCGTCGTGGTGCTCAGCGCATCCATGTCCAGATGAAGTTCTCAGTTCGTGACTGCAGTTCTATACCCAATGTTCCAGGCTCCTGCAAGGAAACCTTCAACCTATACTACTATGAGTCTGACTCGGACACAGCTACTAAATCATCCCCACCCTGGATGGAGAACCCCTGGGTGAAAGTGGACACTATAGCAGCTGATGAAAGTTTCTCTCAAGTAGATCTTGGTGGTCGCATCATGAAGATAAACAGTGAAGTCCGGAGTTTTGGACCTGTTTCACGCAATGGCTTCTACCTTGCTTTCCAGGATTATGGTGCCTGCATGTCACTCATCGCTGTTCGGGTCTTCTACAGGAAATGTCCCCAAGTGATCCTTAATGGTGCTATCTTTACCGAGACCCTGTCTGGAGCAGAGAGCACCTCACTGGTAGCAGCCAGAGGGGTGTGCATTCCCAATGGGGAGGAGGTGGATGTACCCATTAAGCTGTACTGTAATGGGGATGGGGAGTGGATGGTACCCATTGGGCGCTGCGTGTGCAAAACCGGGTATGAAGCGGTGGACAATGGGACAGTCTGCAGAGGTAGGAGCCTGCCAGTGTTGTACTTATATATGACTCTTATGTTTAGTTTTCTTGATTTCTTCTAATTCATTTGTTTAGTAAATGCAACACATCCATATCATACAAAAAGGCAATATATTTGTTATGTACCATGCTTCAGGAACAAAAACAACATGTCTTACAAGTAAGTTTGTAAACCGAAATTCGAAATTCGAACAGAATTTGTATGCAAAGAACTGCCATATATGTCTGCAAGGATGTGCAACAGAATGTGCTAGCGCTTAGCATGCTTGATTAACGTCTGAGCAGCAGTATGAAAGATGGACCACTATAAACGGTCAAAAGATTACCAGTCCTTTGACAGAGAATGTGATGACAAGGCAAAGTAATAAATGTGGGGTATTTGTCATGGTTGCAACTTGAATCTTGCAAAACATTTAGGGCAGAGCAGTATTGATTTAGAGTAATGAGCAGAGTTACATGTCTCAGACTGCTGAGCCAGCATAAGCACCTCACAAGCACCTGCAGCCCTGCCCCCAGTAGAGCCAGATATCAGTGAGGTGTTGTGCACCTAACTCACAATTCTCACATGCCCCAATGGTTGCTTTAATGGACTGTTCTTGTTTTTTAAGTTGTTGTTGAGATACCATTGCTTATCAAAAAATAGTATCACATCACTAGTTCATCAGTTAGTGATCAGTAGGACAATATAAAAAAGATTAGTGCTGCCTTTTCAGGTATATACACTGTGGGCAGGGTTATCTTCTTCACTCTGGTGCTTTTCAATTATTTTGTTCATTAAGACATGTTATATTTGTTTCTGAAGCATTTAATATCTAATTAATTAATTAATAATATATTTGTTATGTGTTTGTTTTATATGCATGTTTTGTATTTGCAAACCGCAAAGTGTTTGTCCACACTGTGAATCGTAGGGCAAATCAATATTTTGTGTGATTGTTTCACTTTGGAATTTGCTTTACTTGGTTCCAGACTAAAATATCTCAAGCAAATATTTGAAAAGTTGCAGTTAATACAAACTTTTTAGGTCCCCACCATATGATAAAAATGACTTCACTGATTCCCTTAACTTTAATCTAGTAAAGCCATGAGCCAAAGGTCTCATGTATCAGTCTGGACCTATGTAGTCACTGATTAAAAATCTGGCGATCAGTAGGATTCATTGTCTGGGGAAGATAATAATAATAATAATCATAATAAACTGTTTTTGTATAGCACAATTCTTTTGGTAGTGTATTGTTAAAAGATATGTCTAAAGGTTTCTTTTGAAACAGTCAACAGATGTAGAGCCCCTAATGTTACTCAGTTTTGGTAATTAGCAAAGGCTGCCTCACTGTGTATTTTAGTTCTGGAAAAAGGAATCATCAAATGGTTTAAGTGATATTTTTAGGCATTTCTGCCAGGTAAGATCCAGAAAAAGAGCCAGTTAGTTAAAGACTAGTAAAACAATTTAAATTGAATTATGTGACATACAGGCAACCAGTGGAGAGAACACTTGCTGCTGCATTCTAATGGACCAGTAGCCTTCTGAGACACTTTTTTTCTGTGTCTGCCTGGGAGAGAAATGGTCTGACATTGGAGACATTCCTTAAATCATAAAAAATATGCTTTAGTAATGTTTCTAATGGGTTTGGTTGGAGTCAATTATAACAACAAGGTTTTTGACCTGTTCTTTGGTATTTAGTGCAAATGATTTCAAGGGATCAGGCTGTTTTTCTTTCTCAGCCTTTGCTTCAATAGGATTTCAGTTTTGTCTTGATTTAACCGCAGGAAGTTGCATGCATTTAATGTTGATTGATCTGTAGCCATTTGCAGGACCGGCGCGTGCACTTCTGCAGCTCTAGGTGAAAAATATTTATACTGCCCCTTTTTCCAACGTACCATACCAGGAACAACACATAAACGTCCAATATGCCTTACACACAAAGTGCTAGTGCACTAGATCAATTGTGCAATCTAGTACAACGCTAGTGTGCTCAAAGTGCCAACAGTATTAAAGTATGCATGACGCAATATGCGAGCATTTTGCGGATCCATATCATGAGTCATGGCAGCACATATAACTATTTTCCAAATAATCCAATTTCAGCTCAAACTAAATAATATCAGTGCAAATCTCCCCTATACACCACTTTGTTTCGTTTTTTATTGGGATGATTTGAATGACAAACTTACGATCATGTTTTTCGTTATTAATCGATGGTGTCGGATCATGAATTAGTCCTGACTTTGAGCATCACATCTCGTGTTGTACTGAGCGCACACAAAATGTTGTCAACTCATTTTTCATTATGTTTAAATGCAGCCTCATAAACTCTGGAGCGAAGTAAACTTCATGTACTGATCAGGTCATGATAACTTGTGACGATTGTTGGTGTTTATTAGTTAAAGTGAGCGCAGGTCAGCAGGAGAGTGGAGGAGGACCCAGAAACTCCAAACCAACCTTCTGATCATTGAGCAGCTGTGGACCACAGAGGAAACTCACTCGTTCAACACGTTTCCCACAACGCCTAGGTGTATGACGTAACACTGGCTTCTGTCCTTAAAGGGGCAGGCTAAGCCTGTAACACTACCCCCACTCTGGATGATGATTAAACCTTTAACATCACTCCAGCATGTATACATTATAAAGTAAGAGCATGAGACATTAACGGTACAAAAACATTCCCAATAACAAAAAGCCTAATTTCCCACAGTCCTTGAAGTCCTTCCACTTCCTCCAGTGGAAACAGCTTAAAGGGCCCATATTGTGTAAAATACATTTTCTGGGCTTTTACTATCCGTAATTACTTGAGGGGGTCAGTAGGGACCCTCAAAGTATGAAAACAGTCAGTCCGCGGACTCTTTCACTCAGTCCATTCTAAGAAATATGTTATCGAAACTTCGGTAACAACTTCGTCATTCGGGATCGGACTCGTAACTCAGCTCCACCCAGCCGCTACCAGTCCAGCCTCCGAACCCACCACCCCCGCTCCCCATCAACTCCACCACCACCCCTCCACACCGAATGCTACACCAAGCAGACTTGTTGCTGAGCTAGCAGCAGTTTTTTCAACTTTAAAACACTGATATATCATCTTAGGGGTGCCAATACCTCAAATTAAATCCCAGAAAGGTGTAAAATATGGGGCCTTTAAGGCAGGAGGCAATGTCCATAAAATGTCCATTAAGCATACTTCATAGTTCCTTTCTGAAAGCAACAAGGGTGTTCATGACACACATATTGAAAAGAGTGACACTATTAATCAAACCAGTTAACTTAAACGCTTGTGTGACCTTACTCTTGGAAATGTGACTGAAACAATACTGTTGTCAAACAACAATAAACAATTTCACCTTCTCTCCTTTTATTTACTCTCATACTCTAATTTCCACAGTGACCTATCCTACATCAACTTCAAAACAATAGAACAATATTCAGATTACTTATTACCAACAAGTAATTAACCCAAAATAGGCCCATACATTTTTTTTTAAACTTCAAGAGGCAACTTTCACAGAACATATTTTTTTACTCTTTTTCCCCCCCCCTTTTTTTTTCTCTCTGAGTAGGGCAGCGATCCGACTACACCTTGACTCAGGTTAAAGCTTTTGCACAGTTCAGTGACTAATCCAGTCACCAAACCTATCCGGTGGCCACTGGGGCCTCCGGAGAGATGTAGTGGACAGAGGGGGGCTACTGGCTGCTCCCCTAACTGGATGCTGAGTTCCAGCCTGATTCAACTGTGACTGCTGTCCGGCGTAGCAGGTGACGAAGAATTGGTGCCCTGGAGGTCGTCCACAGCAGGTAGTCGGTGTCTGAGGGGGTGTCGCACAGGTTGAGGGGCCCGATGATTGTGTCAGATGAGTTGAGATCTGGCTGAGGGGGCGCCACCTCTACAGATGCCCAAGTGTCACTGTCGTTGAAAAACCAGCTGTTGTCCAGCGGGGCCCTGGAGTAATAGGGCTTGAGCTGGTTGTGATGGACTACTTTGGCCTTGGTTCTTGAGCTCTTTTTAATCCTGTAGACCAAGCCGTCCAGCAGGCCCACAATGAGGTAGGGGCCCTCATAGGAGGGTAGAAACTTATGTACCTTGTTTTTAATCCTTTTGTTGCCTTTAATCAGGTGCCAGACGGCATTTCCGACTTTGTGTTAGACAGCCAGCTGGTAAGACGACTCTAGCCATTCTCTGAGTTGCATGACATACTGTGGTGGGGTGTTTACATTGTCACTGTCAGGTGGCAAACTAGCAACCATGTCAACTGACTCAGTGATTTCTCTTCCAAAGAGCATCATGTTTGGTGTCAGTCCTGTGGAGCTATGTTTGTGCATATGGAATCGTCAGATCCCACTCCCAGTGACATCTCTCAGCAGTGGTAGCCAGGATTTTCTGTAAGATGGCATTAAAGCACTCCACTTGTCCATCTGACTGAGGGCGAAAGGGTGTGGTTTGTGTCTTTTCAATTCCCAGCAGTTTACACATCCCTAGGAAGACAGCTGACTCAAAGTTAGTGCCCCTTACAAACCCACTCTTCTAAACCCCTGTTCATCTGGAAATGGATAGGCTTCTACCCATTTACTGAAATTGTCCTGAACTACCATTATGTAGCGGTTATGTCTCTCTGTTTCATTTAAAGGTCCCATCAGATCAACTGCAATCCTCTCCATGGGAGCACCAACCCGCACTGTTCCAATGGCTGCTTGAGGTGTTTTCTTCGGGCGAGTCTTTGCGGCACAGCTGGGGCAAGTGCGACACCAGAGGGTGATATCCATCATGTTGTACCAGTAATACCTGGTCTTAAGGCCTGTGAGAGTTCTTTCTACTCCAAAGAGTCCACCCACTGGACCGTCGTGCATCTGTTCCATCACTGAGTTGCGATACATTTGAGGCAGTACGATCTGAGGGTAAAACCTTCTTCCTTCAGTGCAATAAAATTTCCTCAGTAGGCATCCATCTTTCTGGTAAAGTATTTTCCACTTTGCCCAGAAGGCTTTGGTGGTGGGGCTGCAGTGTGCTATGTCTGCATATGGCGGCCTCTCCCTTCATCCATCCACTTCTTCATTACATTACATTTCATTTAGCTGACGTTTTTATCCAAAGCGACTTACAATATGTGCATTCAACCATGAGGGTACAAACCCAGAACAACAAGAATCAAGAAAGTACAATTTCTTTAAGAAAGCCAAACTACAAAGATCTATAAGTAAGTGCCATTTAAGTGCTACTAAATTGTTAGTTTAAAATTTTATTCAAGGTATAGTCGGAAGAGATGTGTTTTTAGTTTGCGGCAGAAGATATATAGACTTTCTGCTGTCCGGATGTCATTAGGGAGCTCATTCCACCATTTAGGAGCCAGGACAGCAAACAGCCACCGGTAACCAGTGAAGGAAGCGGAGGAGCGGAGTAGTGTGAGTGAATTTAGGTTGGTTAAAGACCAGTCGAGCTGCTGCATTCTGGATGAGTTGCAGAGGTCGGATGGTGCTAGCAGGTAGACCTGCCAGGAGGGAGTTACAATAGTCTAGGCTGTTCTCACTGGAGTTGTCCTCTACCCCCACTAGAGGTTGCTCTGTCGAAATCACCATGGCAACTTCAGCTGTGATGCCTGTGATGACCCCTTTTTGCTGGTGCTGGTCACTGTTTTGCCCAGGCTCTGGCAAGGTGCATGGGCAGGACTCCCTGCAGGGCCTCCTGGAGAGTGAGTCCGCATTTTGGTGGTGTCTCCCTGGACGATGGACCACCTGGAAGTCATACTCTGCCAGCTTCTCAAGCGAATGCTCTGCCTAGCAGATACTGTCTAAAGTGAGAGGTGAACTCTATGGCTGCCATGAGTTCTTGTCTGGTGGTGTAATAGTTTTGTTCTGTCGCTGACAGCCTTCTGCTCACATAGGCTAACACCCTCTCCTCGCCCCCCTGGACTTGGGAGAGGACCTCTCCGATCCCCCAGTCACTTGAGTCGGTGTCGAGAAGCATCTCATTGCTGTCTAGCCTAGGACAGGGGCTGTTGTCAGATGTTGTTTCAGTTCATCTCTGTCCAGTTAAAACGTGCATACTTGAGTTTGTGGAGCAGCTTAGCTACTGTAGCAAAGTTTTCTACAAATCTTCTGTAGTATGAAGCTAGGCCAACAAACTAACGTACCTCTGAGACGTTACGAGGGATCGGCAAACCTGCCTCCTTTTTTACCTTCTTGGGGTCAGTGGCGACACCCTGGGTAGAGACGATGTGCCCCAGATAGGCCACCTTTTCCCTGAACAGGCAGCACTTTGATGGTTTCATCTTGAGATTAGCTACAAGTAGCCTGGTGAACACTTGCCTGAGACGCTCTAGCATTTCTGTGCCATCCCTCCCCAGGACGATGATGTCTTCAAGATACACTAGGCACGTTTCCCACTGCAGGCCAGCCAACACTCGCTACATTAGCCTTTGAAATGTGGCTGGCGTGGCACAACCTAAAAGGTGTCACATTCCATTCAAATAATCCATGGCGGGTGCAGAAAGCTGCGGCTTTGCAGGCTCTTGGTGTCATCTCTACCTGCCAGTAGCCTGATGTTAAGTCCAGTGGACTGAAGTATTTGGCGGTGGAAAGCGTGTCCAGAGTGTCCTGGATACGTGGTCGGGGATAAGCATCCTTTATAGTCCTTTCATTGAGGGGTCAATAATCCACACATAGTCTTGGGCTTTGGTCCTTTTTCTTTACCATTACAATTGGTGCAGCCCAGCTGCTGTTGCTGTGTCGGGCTACTCTGGTCTCTAGGATCTGTTGCACTTGTTCATCTGATGCAATCTGTTTGTCCGCGGCCATCCTGCATTGTGGTTGTTTCACAGGTGGCCCTGAGGTGGTCAGTATATCATGCTGTACTAGGCTAGTGCGGCCATGGTCTGTAGGTCCAGTAGAGAAGACATCGCCATAGGTTTGTCACACGCAGGCTAAACTGACTCGGTCCTCCTCAGACAGGTGAGCACATCTCTCAGCATACAGGTCCTGTAGGTGGCTTGGTACAGAAGTAGAAGGGGGTCATTGGGCTCAGGTGCCGCTTGGGCCTTAGTCGGTTGGAGATCCAGCTCCCCAACACTTCTGCTGGCTGTAGAACCCCTGCGACAGCCCCTCTCTTCAGGGTGACAGGCGTAGGGCCAGGATTATAGTATCTGATGCGGATTGTTAGTGGGTTGCTGGGTCTGAACAACGACACGGGCCACCAGGACATGGTGCCTCTCAATGAAACCTTTGGTTGGGATCAACATCATATCTCCATCGGCAGTATTGCGGAGGCAGGTGGTGCCAGGCACTACGTACTCACACCCAGACTCCAACATTGTGGTGCGGGCTACTCTGACAATGTGCACCTCAGGCTGTGGGCTGGGCTTAAAGCGAGGTATGTTCTCACAGAAGAGGTTGATTTCTCTGTGATCATAGTCCAAGTGGGCATGTGCCTGCGGGGGGATAGGGTGCCCCAGGATAACCTCTGTGTTATTAGTTGTCTGCCATAATAAAGTTCACGTTTGTAACTCTGCCCTCAGGTTGACATCCCCCCGCACTGTCAGACAAATCAGGGCCGATGCCCTGCAGCACTTGCAGGATGGATGGCTGGATTTGAGGTCTGGATTCATAAGGGATGGCGTTGAAATGACGAAGGGGCAGTACATTCCTCTGAGCGCCAGAGTCTAGCAGAGCACACAGTTCAAGTCCATATATCCATATTTGAAGACTGTACCTGAGTCTTACGTACTACGGTAAGCGGATTGCATTACTTCCTGTTTTCCTGCCGCTGGTGGCCACTCTCTCTGAACTAGCTCCTCTGCTAACACCGATATTTCTCTATATTACTACGGCTAAATTGCCGGTCTATAGTTAAACATCCACACATACCAACCCCTACTCTTTGGTGATTTAGCGACTCTGTGTCTCTTACCATCTGCGTGTCACCGGATTTTTCTGTTTGAGCTCACCCTCGTAGGTTAACAGGCTAATATATTAGCTTCTCTCCCTCCCTCTTGCTCCACTGCTCTCTCCTGCTTCGAGTGTCTAATGTTCACTTACTCCTCTGCCTCCTTTAACAGTAGAGGTACATGTAACAAATGTTGGAGGTCACTAAAGTTAATGTTGAGTTGGTGTGTGCTTTTGCAAAAACGATGTCAGACACTGTAGTTTTCTCTGGACCTCTTCCTAACACGACAGGTGATGACATGTTTAGCCGCATGTTGTCTTTTAACCGCTGGCTATCGAGGTGGTGTCCTGTAAATGGTGTGGGCTTTGTAGATAATTGGCAAACTTTTTGGAGGAAACATGGTCTTGTTAGGAGAGACGGCGTTTATCCCACTTGGGATGGGGCATCTCTCTTATCTAGGAATATTACTCTCTATAAAATGACAACCCAGAGTTGGGACCAGGAGCTGCAGTGCTAAACACTTCTCTGCGCCCCCTGTGGATCAGTCACACAACCACAACTCCATAGAGACTGTGTCTTTCCACCGTCCCATTAAATTATTTAAATCAAACAATAACAGAGGGAGAATTCTACACAAAAAACTAATAAAAATTAACACAACCTCTGCAACAACTCAACAAACAAAGACTTTTAAATGTGGACTTTTAAACATAAGATCACTATCATCAAAGGCTATTTTAGTAAATGAACTAGTCTCAGATCAAAAAATAGATTTATTGTCCCTCACTGAGACCTGGCTGCATCCCGATGAATATGTCAGTCTAAATGAATCTACTCCCCCCAGTCATGTAAATTCACACGTCCCCCGAGAATTTGGCCGAGGAGGTGGAGTTGCTGCTATTTTTAACTCCAGTCTATGAATTAATCCTAAACCTAAACTAAGCTACAACTCATTTGAAAGTCTTGTTCTTAGTCTTCCACACCAATCAAAGAAACACCAACAGCCAATCCTATTTGCTGTAGTTTACCGTGCTCCTGGGGCTTATTCTGAAATTTTGAAGGAATTCCCTGAGTTTTTATCAAACCTAGTCCTAAAGACCGATAAAATTATTATTGTCGGTGACTTTAATATTCATGTTGATAATAATGATAGCCTTAGTGTAGCATTTATTTCAGTACTAGACTCAATTGATTTCAGTCAGTGTGTACACCTACCTACTCATTGTTGTAACCACACACTTGACCTTGTATTATCATACGGTGTCAAAATTGAACATCTAATAGTACTTCCACGTAATCTGATTCTATCAGACCATAATTTAATAACCTTTGATTTTTCATTATCAGAATATATACCACTAATAAAAAACTCCTTTTCTAGATGTCTACCTGATAGTGCTGTAGCTAAATTTAAGGAAATAATTCCAATTACATTTAAACCCGTATTATCCGTCGATATAACCAAAGAATTCTTTAAAAACCCTAGCTCCACTGAGATTGACCATCTTGTCGATAGCTCTGTAAAGTCATTACGATTAACATTAGACTCAATAGCGCCTCTAAAAAAGAAACGTGTAAAACATTGTAAATTAGCTCCATGGTATAATTCCAAGACACATGAATTAAAACAAGCATCAAGAAAACTAGAAAGGAAGTGGCGCTCCAGCAACCGTGTTGAAAATCACCTAGCCTGGAAAAATAGTGTTAAAGCATATAAGAAGGCCCTCCACAAAGCAAGAGCTGCCTACTACTCCAAATTAATAGAAGAAAATAAAAACCCCAGGTTTCTCTTCAGCACTGTAGCCAGGCTGACAGAGAGTCACGCCTCCACCGAACCCAGTATTCCTCGATCCCTAAATAGCAATATCTTTATGACCTTCTTTAATGATAAAATTCTAACTATTCGAAATAAAATTAACCATATCCTGCCCTCAGTCGGCACTAATACCCTATCAAGAATAGAAATCTCAGAAACAGCTGAGAATCTTACCAATTATTTAGACAGCTTCTCTCTGATCACCTTTGATCAGCTGACCAAAATAATCTCATGTTCTAAACCAGCGGTTCTCAAATGGTCTGGCTTCGGGACCCACCATCACCCCTCAATGACAAGCCGCGACCCAAATCGAGGGAAAATTTTCAACTTCTCAAATTTATTTAATGAAAAGATGGTGCAGTTTGAACCTGAGATAGTACAGAATATCACAGTATGCCAACACAAAAAAACAAGTTTAATGACAAACCAAAACGACCAGCAGGTGGCGATGCTAGAGAGGGAAATATTCCCTTTTACACTCAATTAGCTGCATTTTATTTAAAAATCAAAAAGTGCATCTTAAGGACACAAGGTAATACAACATACATAACAATTCAGTAACTTCAGCCTTTTTTAACAGACACAACAGTGCTTTCATGCACTAACATGAAATAAAAAAGTCCAACTACTGAGAAGTAGTTTCAAAAAGACTCAAATTATGTAGCTTTAGCTGAGAATACTGACTCACTGATCTATGACAACCAACACTGCACTATTAAGGAGTGTGAATAGACGGCACTCCACTGCGTAAACAATCCCCTTCAAAATAAAAGCACAGGATTTTTTTCTTATAATTTTTTTTTGCCCAGGCAAAGGCCCGCGACCCACTGAAAAAGGGTCCGCGACCCAAAAGTGGGACCCACCAGTTGAGAATCACTGTTGTAAACCAACCTCCCCTTCCTGTCTAAAATCCTTGAAAAAGTTGTAGCCAATCAGCTGTGTGAGTTTCTCCAGGAAAGTAATGTATATGAAGACTTTTAGTCGGGGTTTAGAGCCAATCACAGCACGGAGACAGCCTTGGCAAAAGTCACTAATGACCTTCTAATAGCTTCAGATCAGGGATTTGTGTCTGTCCTCGTTCTGTTAGATCTTAGTGCAGCATTCAACACTATTGACCATCAAATTTTATTACAGAGACTACAACAGTTAATAAGCATTAAAGGAACCGCCCTAAACTGGTTTAAATCATATCTTTCAGATCGATTCCAATTTGTGCAAATGAATGATGAGTCATCTGTGCGCACCAAAGTTAACCGCGGTGTTCCACAGGGCTCTGTGCTCGGCCCAATTTTATTCTCATTATATATGCTTCCACTAGAAAACATTATCAGGACACACTGTAAATTCCACTGCTATGCGGATGACACCCAGTTATACTTGTCAATAAAACCAGAACAGTGTTATCAATTAACTAAACACCAAGCATGTCTCAAGGACATAAAAACCTGGATGACCCCCAATTTTCTCTTATTAAACTCAGATAAAACAGAGGTTCTAAAACTTGGCCCTAAACACCTTAGAGATACATTATCTAATGATATAGCTGCTCTGGACATCATTGCCCTTGCTTCCAATGAAACAGTCAGGAACTTGGGAGTGATCTTCGATCCCGATTTGTCCTTTTGTTCTCACTTTGTTCTAGGACCGCCTTTTTTCACTTGCGTAACATCTAAAAAATCAGACATGTCCTTTCTCAAAAAGATGCAGAAAAACTAGTCCACGCCTTTGTTACTTCCAGACTTGATTATTGTAATTCCTTATTATCAGGCTCCAGCAGTAAGTCGTTAAAGACTCTGCAGCTTGTCCAAATTGCTGCAGCACGTGTCCTGACAAGAACCAAGAAAAGAGACCACATTTCTCCTGTATTAGCTTCACTACACTGGCTTCCGGTTAAATCTAGAATAGAATTTAAAATTATCCTCCTCACCTTCAAGGCCCTTAATAATATGATGGTGGATCGCGTATCAGAGATCATGATCATAATGGTGTATCCGTATGGCGGATTCTGTATCGTGCTGGCTGATCGTGATAATAATGGCGGATCCTGTATCTAGCTGGCTGATTGTGATAATAATGGCGGATCCTGTATCGTGTTGGCATCTGATAATGGTGGTGGACCACGATCGAGGTGGCAGCTGATGGTGGATCCTAATGGCGGCAGTGGACAATGACTGTGGACTATAGTGGCATCCGATCTTGATGGTAGATCATGATCGTGGTGGCTGCTGACCATAGACTATGATTACAACAAGACTGCTTGATATACAATATTTTTCCTCAGTTACTCGACCACCACTAACCCTCGACAATAATCTAATCAATTCATTGACCTTCAGTTATGCTACAAAGTGTTTATTCTAATCAACGCTGCAAATACCCTTATCTTTCTGATGTTCTCCTTTACATGTGACATCTATTGCACTTCTGTCCGTCCTGGGAGAGGGATCCCTCACATGTAGCTCTCTCTGAGGTTTCTACGTTCTTTTTACCCTGTTAAAAGGGTTTTTTAGTAGTTTTTCCTTACTCTTGTTGAGGGTTAAGGGCAGAGGATGTCACACCTTGTTAAAGCCCTATGAGACAAATTGTGATTTGTGAATATGGGCTATACAAATAAAATTGTATTGATTGATTGATTGATTGATTGATTGATCAGCCACTTCCACTAGCTCTTTAAAAGCTGAAACACTGGCGCTCTCATGCACCATAGCTGCCCTGGGTCTCTGTTCTGCAGCATTCCGAAGACCTGGCTCCTTTAGCTGTGTGACAGCTCTGGCTGCCCGTCTGGTTGTTTCACACCTGTGGGCTATCTCGTAGGCTGTAGCCAGGGTGCGATGCTTCTACTCCAGTAGCTTTTGAACTAACTCGGTGTCAGCCAGAGCATTAGTGAAGATCTCATGCTGATGCTGTCCTGCTCCGACTCTCTACGGTCAGCATACACGATATAAACTTTCTCGTAGATATCATCTGTAAGAATATGCAGGGACTCACCTGGTCCTCTCATCCTGTCTCTCAGTTCGATGCCGATGGCTGCATGTCCCGTAGGCAGCCTCAATCTCATTCATAAACCGCTGATAATTCCATCGAGCCGATCTGGGGTGCTTGATGATGGCACCTGCGTCGCTGGTCAGGTTGAATCTGACCTGAACAGCCATATTCTTTTCTGACCAGTGGTTTGCCTTTGCACAACTTTTAAGGGAAATGTTTCCATGAGCCCGTCCCATCAAACTGGCTTCGGGGTAATGTGGGAATTCTCTCTGTCTTTCCATAATGATCATCGTCATCATCGCTAGTGTCAATATAATCACCCTGGCACGCTGCATGCGCTGGGCAGCTGCGCGGTTCAGACTGAGCCCTCCTCATGCCAGGCTGGCCATATTCACACCGGTCAAATTCCACGCTCCGTCGCGGTGCTGCTCCACAGTGTGCGGCTGAGCTGGGTTGAGCTTGTAATCCATAATACTGTGTTGCATGTCTAGATATACATGGGGTGAAAGGTGACATGGCGCGATGCATAGGTCGGGTGTGCTGACATACAGTGACTATAGTCCGTTGAAATGAATAGGGTTAGCTGGCCGAGTCGGGTTATTATCTGTTATGCACAGCTTTCACTGGGGTGGATGCCATGTTCATTAAACAGTCACAATTTCACTGAAAAACACTCATAAAATCACTGTCTGTGGGCACAGTAATGGTGGGCGGCCGGCGTTAGCTCCATGCTAGTCACGAAGGGGTTAGTGCTGTAGCCATGTCCGGCGTATCCACTGTTCGCCTGGTTAAAAAAGGCCACGTTAGCTCGGGCAGTCTCTTTAATATCCACCAGGAACAGATTCATGCTGGTGGATGGGCTCACGGCATCAGCATTACCTCTGAACATCACCATGTCCTCCGTTACTCCGCTCCAAACTTTTCCTTTGCTTCTTTTTGAAATAATCCCGGATGAGCCCCCAGTGTCACCTTCCTTTGGACAGTATCTCGGCTCCGAACCGTAGTTCACTGGTTGTTTGGCTCGCTGTCTGGCCGGTAACCAGCCATCCAGGCCAGTTTTTCTTTCAAAATAAATGTTTATTGTGCTAATTGACCTGGTCGTGAAAGCCAGGTACACCTTGGACAGGTCACCAGTATCACAGGGCCAACATATACAGACAAACAACCATTCACACCTGCAGTTAATTAAGAGTTACCTGTATGACTTTGGACTTAGATTTTGTACACCTATATACATTTCAGTTATAAGTTATTTACGATCTAAAGTACTACAATCCATTGCAATACATTTTAACCGCACCATATGACATTCTGTGTTTTAATATTGTGCTGGAGTAAATCCAACTCTACAGTAATTGTTGTGCTGTATTTATCATCACATAAGTGCTGCCCATAGATGCACTGTATGAATGTGTGAATGGATGAATGGCAAAACTGTACTGTAAAGCGCTTTGAGTGGCCATCAAGACTAGAAAAGCGCTATATAAATACAGACCATTTACCATTTACATTCAAAGTCACAGTGGCATAGAATTGGTATCAAGATATGTTGAAAAAAATAATGCTTTCCTGCTTTCTCCTGTTCTGTCTTTCTTGTCTTGTTAATCTTGCCTCTGCTCCACATTCATGACGACATGTTTCTTGACCCTGTGGACAACAGAACTGAGGATCTGAGGGCGTCCCAGTACATGTCACTTCAATGCACTGATCTTTATGAGATTCAGACATTTGGGCTATCATGACTAAACATATGCGATATGAGAGTTATGAGAGGATTTTATAATCTGACTACTAGTAAACTGAAGGTTATCACATTGAAACAGTCAATAACCAATGTAATCAAAAAGCGAAATGAAGTCATAATACCATTGTGGATTGATTTGACATGAACCTGTTTTTAGGTGTACCATTGGATTTGTTCCTAAGCCTAATCTTTTTTCTGTCTCTTTTTTTCTATTTTCACTATGTTCCCTGTATCGGCTGTTTATCCCCCTTGCAGCTTGTGCATCAGGTTTCTTTAAGGCCTCACAGGGAGACCAAAAATGTCTGCAGTGCCCCATTAACAGTCGAACCACAAGCGAGGGAGCAACTAACTGTGTCTGCCGCAACAACTTCTACCGCTCTGACTCTGACCCTCCGCAGATGCCCTGTACTAGTATGTATATACCAACTGTCATGACATCACATATATGGTTTGCAGTGAACCAGCTGTGAACAGCAACTCATATAATTTAATAGGAGCATTTCTAGGGTCAGATCTCAAAGGGTACTAAGCCCCTAATGAGAATGTGACATGCATACAGTGGCTTGCAGTACCTCACAGTGTTTAAACCTTTGCTAAATCACAAAATCTACTTGATTACACTTAATACTTTAATATATTTCTATGTAAAATTATTTAATTTGTGATGGTAATACATTTGATAAATAATTAGTATGAAAGATTAATTTTACACCACAAATTATTTAAGAAAGTAATAAATGGAATGCATGGAATGTAGAAGTATTCGTCGTTTCATACAATATTACCATCAGAAGCCGCCTTATTAAATTGGTGGTGAGGTCAATTGCACAATTGCTCATTGTTCAGAATAAACAACAGCAGATTTCAACACATCTGTTTTGGAGAGGACCTTCAGTTAGTTATGTTACAAAATACCTATTAGTGACTTAGTTGTAGGAAATCACTATGGAGTCCACTGTTAGAAATATGGGTCAAACAGAGTCTGTCCTGGCTTTTTAACTCTGGGTCTTGACTGCGTCCACTTTGTCATCGGGTTCTTCCTGCTCCTGCTCTTTTTCTGCTTTTTCTCCCTGTCCATCTTCCTCTCTCCCTCTCTGCACTGACACACATAGAAACACATAGACACACACGCGCACACACACACACACACACACACGCACACACACTGTGCTCAAATAAAGCAATGACATAATCAGTGGTGGAGAGTAACTAGGTGTATTTACTCAAGTACTATACTGAAGTACAAATCACTCGATCACTAGCCAAAGAGTATGAACAGTGGTGAGGACAAACTGGTGTTGATGTTGATTTAGGATTCATCTGCCTGTCTTTACTTCCATCTTACACTCAGTTGCAAACAATACCTAAAGATAAAAGAAAGAGGTGGCAGGAGCGTTACTGGTGTCCCTCAAACCACTGGTGCTCATGGAAGGGAATACATATTAAAAAAACTATTTTGAGGAGAACTTATGTCCAAAAAAGAATGGCATGAAGAATCCAGGTCCAGGCACTCAAAGTGGTTTGAAAAATGTAAAAGGCCTTTATTTAAATGAAATTGGAGCTTTAAAATAAACTAACGGGTATCAGCTTATTCCTTCATCAGGGTTTACTGACACACAGAGACAAAGAGTAAATATTTGCAGTCACAAAAGGTGTGCAGGTTGAAAACATGCAGTATTTTACCTTGCCTTTAGGGGCATTGCACAATAAATATAGAAAATGGAAAAGACAAGGTCCTCCCACATTTGTAGTATTGTTTGATATAATGTTTACCTAACTGCTACATTTTAATGTTTGTTATCTATTGTGGATTCTGCCCTCATCTCTCTTCTGGCTGCACCATCCTTAACAACAATGGTGTTCATGATGGCCAGCTCCCTTCATTTACAAAACAAAATTTTTGTTCATTGTGTCATGCCTCGAGAGGCCAAGGAGAAAAAAAAACTAAATGTGTGTCAGTCTCTGGAGAAGGTTTTTACTCAAATACTTTTACTGTTAGTTTGTTTTAATTAGGGCCCGAGCACTCACTGTGCGAGGACCCTATTGCTTTTTATTCGATTATTAGTTTTGAGTTCACCGTGTTTAAGGCCTGTTCTTCAGTAACAACCATAGACTGAATGAGTAACAACAGACCCAGAGGAGCTGATATCCAGTTTGTTCGGTGAGTAAACTTTTGTTTTCTTTATGCTTTACAGTCTTTATCATTATGTGTTCACTACACTCCACAAAAATAACTGTGTGTTTCTATGTGTTCTGACCGGAGAAGAGGAAACTGTTAGCATGCTAGTTACTGTCGTAGTGAATGTGATTTACGATGCTAACCAAGCTAGCTAGTTTGCTAATAGCTTTGCAATGCTGGGCCTACCAGTTCCCTCAGGGCTGCTAACCTGTGTTAATCAGGTGTTAAAATTAAGCTTAATTAAAAAGCAGGGCTGTTAACCTGTGTTAACCAGTTGTTTAAATTAAGCTCGATAAAAAGGTACATTTAAAAAGTCCATGAGGATGTGGTGATATTTGAGTTTAACATAATGTTTAGGCATAAATATGGTCAAATTGTCCCCCCCAATAAACTGAATTGTAAACTGGCCGATGAATAATAGTAATAAAACTGTTATGCTATGACGACAAGCAAAAAATCACCGCCGGAGCGATTAAGGAATTACGGTGTAGTGCAGCTCATGTACTCTTTCATGTAGTTGTGCATGTGGTTTGTCCAATATCTCTTTTCCACCAACGCGAACCAGGTTCCAGTTCCAGGCTGGTGCTTGTTGTCAGGGTGTGGGGGGCAGTTGGACCCAGACGCAGAGTTTAAACTTAAAGTGTAATTTTAATACAAAGGAAACGAGTCTTTAACAAACAAACTGGGAGCACAAAGGGAGAAAATACAGGAAGCTTACACGGGGGGTGCAGAGGTGCAGAGGCTCAGGAGACACGGGATACCGAAGTACAAGGATAGCAGGGCAGGAGATCCGGACAGGAGGACAGGACAGGAGATTAGGACGGGTATGCGGGTAGACACGAGAACACATGCGACAAGAGACATACGACGACGATCCGACAAGGACAAAGGGAAGAACCGAGGCTTAAATACAGACACACAGGGAAGGCAGGGGCAATTCGACACAGGTGTAACACATGAGGACTGGTGCAGACAATCACAGACAGGAAGTGAAGAAAGAAAACACAAGCAACAGAGACTACAAAATAAAACACGAAACAGAACACGGAGTGTGAAAACATGAAACAGGAGGAGATACAAAATAACTGAAAACACCTTGGGCATGGTGGAAACTACGCACAGGAAAATATGAAACCCTGACAGTACCCCCCCTCAAGGGCCGAATTCTAGACGGCCCAAAACTAGCACTTAGACGGGAGGGAGGAGGGGGGATCCGGAGGAGGGATTCCTGGACAGAGCACCGGGGCTCGGGCGGGCGGCGCGGAGGCCGGTCAGGGGCAGAGAACAGAGTCTCGGGCGGGCGGCGCGGTGGCCGATCAGGGACCGAGAACAAAGATTCCGGCGGGCGGCACCATGGCCTCTCAGGAACAGAGAAGGGCTCAGGGGGACGGCACCGTGGCCGATCAGGAACAGAGTACAGGGGCTCAGGAGGACGGCACCGTGGCCGATCAGGAACAGAGTACAGGGGCTCAGGAGGACGGCACCGTGGCCGATCAGGAACAGAGTACAGGGGCTCAGGAGGACGGCACCTTGGCCGATCAGGAACAGAGTACAGGGGCTCAGGAGGACGGCACCTTGGCCGCTCAGGGACAGAGTACAGGGGCTCAGGAGGACGGCACCGTGGCCGATCAGGAACAGAGTACAGGGGCTCAGGAGGACGGCACCTTGGCCGATCAGGAACAGAGTACAGGGGCTCAGGAGGACGACCCGGAGGCCGGTCAGGGACGGAGCACGGGAGCTCAGGAGATGACCGCCGCTTCTGCAGCTGTCCCGAAACATGAAGGGGCGCAGACCTCAGCCCTGGACGTGGGGCAGGAACCAGAGTCGCAGCTGCCGGGACCCCCGACGCCGGAACAGGAGTGGCGTCTGCCTGGACCGTCCAGCGCAGAACAGTAACTGGGACTGGCGTGGTTGCTGTCGGGACCCCCAAAGCCGGAACAGGAGTGGCGTCTGCCGGGACCGTCCGACGCAGAACAGGAACTTGAAGCACTGCGAGGACCCCCGACGTCGGAACAGGAGTGACGTCAGCCGGGATTCTTCGGCGCTGGACAGGAACTGGAAGAGACGCTGCGAGGATCCCTGACGTCGGAACAGGAGTGACGTCAGCCGGGATTCTCCGGCGCGGGACAGGGACTGGAGGAGACGCTGCGAGGATCCCTGACGTCGGAACAGGAGTGACGTCAGTCGGGATTCTCCGGCGCGGGACAGGAACTGGAAGAGACGCTGCGAGGATCCCTGACGTCGGAACAGGAGTGACGTCAGCCGGGATTCTCCGGCGCGGGACAGGGACTGGAGGAGACGCTGCGAGGATCCCTGATGTCGGAACAGAAGTGACGTCAGTCGGGACCCTCCGGCGCGGGACAGGAACTGAAGGAGACGCTGCGAGGATCCCCGTCAGCCGGGATTCTCCGGCGCGGGACAGGGACTGGAGGAGACGCTGCGAGGATCCCTGACGTCGGAACAGCAGTGACGTCAGCCGGGACCCTCCGGCGCGGGACAGGAACTGAAGGAGACGCTGCGAGGATCCCCGACGTCGGAACAGGAGTGACGTCAGTCGGGACCCTCCGGCGCGGGACAGGAACTGGAGTATATTCCGCGAGGACCCCCGACGTCGGAACAGGAGTGACGTCAGTCGGGACCCTCCGGCGCGGGACAGGAACTGGAGTATATTCCGCGAGGACCCCCGACGTCGGAACAGGAGTGACGTCAGCCGGGACCCTCCTGCGCGGGACAGGAACTGGAAGAGACGCTGCGAGGATCCCCGACGTCGGAACAGCAGTGACGTCAGCCGGGACCCTCCGGCGCGTAACAGGAACTGGAGTATATGCCGCGAGGACCCCCGACGTCGGAACAGGAGTGACGTCAGCCGGGACCCTCCGGCGCGGGACAGGAACTGGAAGAGACGCTGCGAGGATCCCCGACGTCGGAACAGGAGTGACGTCAGCCGGGATTCTCCGGCGCGGGACAGGGACTGGAGGAGACGGTGCGAGGATCCCTGACGTCGGAACAGCAGTGACGTCAGCCGGGACCCTCCGGCGCGGGACAGGAACTGAAGGAGACGCTGCGAGGATCCCCGACGTCGGAACAGGAGTGACGTCAGCCGGAACCCTCCGGCGCGAGACAGGAACTGGAAGAGACGCTGCGAGGATCCCCGACGTCGGAACAGCAGTGACGTCAGCCGGGACCCTCCGGCGCGTAACAGGAACTGGAGTATATGCCGCGAGGACCCCCGACGTCGGAACAGGAGTGACGTCAGCCGGGACCCTCCGGCGCGGGACAGGAACTGAAGGAGACGCTGCGAGGATCCCCGACGTCGGAACAGGAGTGACGTCAGCCGGGACCCTCCGGCGCGGAACAGGAGGGAACTGCGGCCCAGCCAGGACGGGGGACGGCTGCGGCCCAGCCAGGACAGGGGAAGGCTGTGGCTCAGCCAGGACAGGGGAAAGCTGTGGCTCAGCCAGGACTGGAGGTGAGGGGTTCCTGTTGTGGGCGCCCCCTCTCCGACGTCTGCCACCCCCAGCAGAGACTTTCTCCCTAAGGCTGCGGGGTCCTCCAAACGCCAGGCGGCTTCCCACGTACGGGTTTGTGGATGGGGCTGGAGGGTGGTGCCTGTGAACAGGCCAGAGAGGAGGGGGGTTCCTGCTCCGACATCTGCCACCCACAGCAGAAGCTTTCTGGAGGCTGCGGGGTCCTCCCCGAGCCAGGCGGCTTCCCACGTACGGGTTTGAGGATGGGACTGGAGGGTTGAGGAATTCTTGAAGTCTGTCCCTCACCTCCACGAGGTACGGGACGAAATGGCTCACCCAAGGGCGGTCTCTCAGCCATGCCTCCACAATAGAGATCTCCTCCAGGGTCTCTGCTTGGTGCTGGGTGCCCGGTGAACCCAGCTTGTCCACCAGACAATCCAAATAATAAACTTGTTCGTGAAAAAAACTAAACTCTGCTGGGTCCATATCTTTGGTCGGATCGTTCTGTCAGGGTGTGGGGGGCAGTTGGACCCAGACGCAGAGTTTAAACTTAATGTGTAATTTTAATACAAAGGAAACGAGTCTTTAACAAACAAACTGGGAGCACAAAGGGAGAAAATACAGGAAGCTTACACGGGGGGTGCAGAGGTGCAGAGGCTCAGGAGACACGGGATACCGAAGTACAAGGATAGCAGGGCAGGAGATCCGGACAGGAGGACAGGACAGGAGATTAGGACGGGTATGCGGGTAGACACGAGAACACATGCGACAAGAGACATACGACGACGATCCGACAAGGACAAAGGGAAGAACCGAGGCTTAAATACAGACACACAGGGAAGGCAGGGGCAATTCGACACAGGTGTAACACATGAGGACTGGTGCAGACAATCACAGACAGGAAGTGAAGAAAGAAAACACAAGCAACAGAGACTACAAAATAAAACACGAAACAGAACACGGAGTGTGAAAACATGAAACAGGAGGAGATACAAAATAACTGAAAACACCTTGGGCATGGTGGAAACTACGCACAGGAAAATATGAAACCCTGACACTTGTGCTGGTTTGCAGTTGCTTTCTAAGAAAAGGTTAGTGTAGGATCAATCAAAACCAATTTTCTAAACCTTTAGCTAATAACTGTACTTGTATTCATAGATCTATAGCAATGCATATATTTCTGTTCATTGTTAAAAAAAAGAATACAATAAAATATTAAACATTGCGGGCCTTAATGTGTTTGCTGTCTTATGTAATTGTATTTAAAAAAATATAAATAATAATATATCAAGTTATATAAAATACATAAAATGTTGATATTACCAAGCACACATTAGACTTACAATACAGTATTAAAGATTGTTTTAAATAAGAAAATACATACAAATTCATCTTGTGTGTTAATAATGAGTTGCGAGATTTTGGTCCCCCCCCAATGTTCACTTCATGACTACGGCCTTGTGTTTAAGTAACTTCTTACATGTGGTTAAACTGTAGCATTAACTTTCCTGATGACCTGCTGTATGTCTAAAGTTAATAAGGTACAAATTTGTGTGTAAATCTATGTAGCTTTGTAGTGACGCTGTCAGATTATACAGACTGTGTAGGAAAAGTTACCTACATTAGATTTTTATGGTTACATTAAGTTTTATGATTTCTCCTGGGCTGTGGTTGTTTGATTTCTTGGTTCTTGGTCTTTATTTCTACTTTAATCTGATTATTCAATTCTGATGTGCTAATGTCTGATTGTTACCAACTAATTCATTAATTCTATTTCTCTCTACCGACGTGCTTTTGTATGTTTTTTTTAATCATCCATGAATCTACCAGAGGCAGAAGGACTGAAGGTTTAGTTGATGATGAATACGTGAAACAACTGGACCTCATCCAACTATCAGATGACTGGTGTCAACAGAAGGAAGACCTCATGTATGGAGCAGAATATCTGATGCCATTCTTCAGGGTGTGGAGGAGAGAGACTGGATAACAACATCCTTAATTCTTTAATGAGATGTGATGATGATGTCGATAAACCACCTTCAGTTTCTTCTGAGATGACAGACCAACAGAACTTTGTGTTTCTTACCTTTTACTTAATTTCTGCTGTTTTTAGAGATGGTAGTAACATTTTTAAAACATAACACAAATAATTTATCCACAATTAGTAAATGAATCAACCTCAGCAGTCACAACCTTCACAGGTAAGTGTTTACCAATGTGACATGAAGAGTCCTCAATTGTAAACAGCTGGAACTGTACAACCTGAAGTTCACCGGGATTAATTGTGACTTCTATAACAAATATTTACTGCTTAACGCTTTAAAAGTATGTATTAGATATACAAACTCTTAAGTGTTTACTTAACCTCTGATATTTATGATTAAACTGAACTGAGTACTTTTCCCATTGACTACAGATGACTTGCCTGTTTTTTGCACATTTACCCTTTTCTTCCTTATAATAAATCAAACAGGACATTTTGATGAATTAATGTTCTAATTGTCATAAAATGTTGGCATAAGACACATAAGGAAAGTATTAACTCATATCTTAACTATCAATGATTGATTTGATTAAAACCAAAATGTAAAAGGCCTGTGATTAATTTCAAATTCCAACAACACGTTAAATGGTCTGTATTTATATGGCACTTTTCTAGTCTTGATGACCACTCTTTACAGTAGAGTTTTACATCACCCAACTTTATATCACATTAAACTACATGAATTAATTTATAATCCAACAAAAAATGGAATACAGTTGTGGATCAAGGTAAACATGATCTTCAATGTAGGAAGATTAATCTCTAGTGCTTAGAATTCAGAAAGTATAATTTAGAGTAGAAATGTTAGAATTGAGAGAGCACAATAGTAAAGTAGTGTAAATCTTATAGCACTTGATGCAGTCGTCTGTTCACTATAAGAGTAAAGTCCAAAGCCCAGAGGATCACAAGCTGGTCTTGTATATAAAATGTTTAACAGTGTGTGGTTTGACTGTAATGATGGTGATGGAGGAAAGATGCAAACAGTCCAGGAGCCATTATCCATCACAGTTCATGTAGCAGCTAACATCTGTTCTAACTTCTCTTCATGTTCTGCAGATTAAAAACAGTGTTAGAAAATATTTTACACAACACTATTTAACGTTAGCTCACACACTAACATCAGCTACAACTCATTACTGCTCTGAAATATGTGGACATGTGCATAACTGGCTTTTCAGATTATTAAACATGAACTTTACCTCAGATGATGAAGCCAACTGTGTTAGCAGCTAGTTCTCAGCGCAGTCCGGAGCTCGTTGTGGTCAGTGGCCGGTGTAGGTGGGTGTGTTTACAGTCCTCGAGTTGAGAGGTCAGAGGTCAGACCCAGCTCTTCCTTTTCTGTCCAAATATGGTAAAGTCCGGCTCAGCCTGGCGACAAATCGTCAAGTTGGCACTGATCAAATTCTAAACTCTCGGCTTCAAAACGAAAGTTCACAAACCAATGGATGACATCACGCTTGGTTGCCACGTGGTTCTAGATAGGGGAAGTAGAGACCTAACTATTACTATAGTAAATTACATTAGTATAAGTTTTTTTTTTGCTTTTCTTTCTCTTCCAGCTGTCCCATCAGCTCCACAAAACGTCATCTCCATAGTCAATGAGACCTCTCTGAGGCTGGAGTGGAGCCAACCACAGGAGGCTGGTGGCCGAGAAGATGTGGTCTACAACATCATATGTAAGAGCTGTGGCAGTGGACGAGGCGGCTGCACCCGCTGTGGAGACAACGTACAGTTTGTCCCACGCCAGCTGGGACTGACCGACACCCGTGTCCACATCAGCGACCTCCTGGCTCATACCCAGTACACCTTTGAAATACAAGCTGTCAATGGAGTGTCTGACCAGAGTCCATATTCACCACAGTACACATTTGTCAACATCACCACCAACCAGGCTGGTGAGGCTAAGCCATTATTTTGCACAGGATAACTTTACTTAATTGACTTCTTAATGATTTGATTAGTGATCATAAGTAGATCTAAAACTCTAAGTTCCAATTTCAGTATCTGTTTCAGCTTCACTGCCCATCAGCTTGTCTGCCCATCAGTACTTCTCAACTGCCTCTAACACTGCCCTACTTTTTCCTCAGCACCATCAGCAGTGTCCATTATCCACCAGGTCAGCAGAACTCCTAATAGTATCACACTGTCCTGGTCTCAGCCTGATCAGCCCAATGGAGTTATCCTGGACTATGAACTGCAGTACTATGAGAAGGTACAACAGTATTCATAATCAGGTTTTATTGCCAAGCAGGTTTACACATACAAGGAAGTATAAATATAAAAATAGGAAACATAAATTAAATGTAAAAAATTGTTCAATATGTACAGTTAGTCCGTTATTTGCCACGGGAAGTTAAAGTGTCACAGGCAGGGACATCAGTGCAGTTCATTGATAGGGTCCCAGGCCTTATGATGAGGCCAGCAGCAGTCAGGATAAAACGGTTGTGTCAAGGCTGGAAGGGGTCAGCCACAATCTTACCTGCACACGTCAGAGTCCTGGAGACGTACAGAACAAGGCATTCAAAAGACTTCATTACCACAGAAGTCAGGGCGACAGGTCTGTAGTCATTAAGTCCTGTGGTCCTTCGCTTTTGGGGGATGGGGATGATGGTGGAGGATTTGAAGCAGGTTGACACATGGCATGTCTCCAGTGAGGTGTTAAAAATGTCTGTGAACACTGGAGACAGCTGATCGGCACAGTGCTCCAGCTGCTTTGCGGGGGTTCTGTCTCCTGAAGAGCTTGTTAACGTCCCTCTCCAGGATGGAAAGGGGTGACACTGTGGTAGAGGGGGAAGGGGGCACTGTTGTGGGCATGTGCTGAGAGTCACAGACCCCTGCTGAGCTGGCATGGGTGATGCTCTTGGGTGAGGGCTGGTCATCGTGGGAAGGGGCGTAGCACAAGATTCTGGGCCCTATACACAAGCAGTCTCTGTGGGACCCCTTCCTCTCTCGATTTATGATGTCCCTCATGCATATTTAAAAATAAATTTCTATAAATAACAGAGTCAGCTGTACAAATGAATCTGTAGTGTTTGTTGGGATAGTCACTAATGAACAATACATACCAAATTTTGTATAAGTAAATATGAAATCTCACCACATTTCAATTCTCCTTTCTCAGACTTTTGCCTACTGTTACTTTACTATAGTTAAATGAGGTTTGTTTGGAGTATCATGCTTAAAATAACATTATTTAACATTTATTCAGGTATTTCATATGTGTGTGTGTGTGTGTGTGTGTGTGTGTGTGTGTGTGTGTGTGAACTAAGTGGGTGAACTGAGTGAATATTAATATCCCAGGAGATAAGACCCAGACACATGTTGAAGGCCTCTTCGAGGTCTGGGGGGAGACGAGCACAGTCTAAGATTTGTGGCCCTGATGTCATCTTGGCAGTTAGACAAGCAGAAATAGTATGCATAAGCACAGATAATATATAGTGTGGTATAATGGTAAAATTTTCCATTACAAAAGACAACTAACCAAAGACTTCATTAGACTCTTTAATTTGCAGAAACTTAAACTTCATGTTTAATTTACAGCTTTCATTCCATCAAGTATGAATTTATGAATGAATGTAATCTCTCATCTCCAGTGTTTCTGTTGACTGAATCCATTCACTTGTTTTTATTGTCAAATATTTGCATGAGTGGAAAATGCATGGCTTCATAAGGTATAGTACCGTATAGTACTGGTATTTATTTGAGCGCATAGGACTACTTTTATACAAGGAAATACAGTGATCACATCAGAAACCTCAGAAAGGCTGTAGGTATATTAAAGGTTAATGTAAAAAAAACTTCAGGTGAAGACCAATAGGCTCTCTTTCTCTCTTGTGCTCGCTCTCTCTCTCGCTCTCTCTTGCTCAACCTGTCTCTCTCTCTCTTGCTCACCCTGTCTCTCTCTCACACACACATTTATGTCCATCTTCAATATAAACCCTCTGTATAAACTCAGCTGTAGCTCCGCAGTGGATCATCACCCAGTGTGAAAGCAAGTAAGCTATTTTATTTAGTTGCGTTATTGTGAAAGGTTGGTCAGTGAATTTGTGTTTCCTGTAATCACCTTTCTGTGAAGAGAAATCTGTTAAAGGGGACATAGCATGCAAATTCCACTTTGTTAGTGCTTCTACACGTTAATGTGGGTATCTGGCATGTCTACCAACCCAAAAACTCTGGGAAAAAAACACTCGCGCGTTTTGTTATGGTTCCTCTAAGTCAGAAACGTCATGCTTGAGTGACTCGATTGAGCTTCCTGGGTTTTGTGTCGTAACAAGGCACTGGAAGTCTCCCTACATGGCCTTGGCCCACCCCCCACACTCGTTACGCCGGGTTTACACCGGAGGCTGCGAGGCAGTGTTCAGCACTACTGTAACACTGGCACAAACACACAGAGCCCCCCCACTCGTTACGCCGGGTTTACACCGGACACGGAAGCGCCGCTGCGAGGCAGCGCAGCGCCGTTCTCAAGCGTGCAGCCGCCTGGCTGTTCACACGGGACGTGCATTTCTCCGCGCTGGTCAGCCCCATAGACTGTATATATAAGGTCAGCCCGCGATTCTGCTTTCTCCGCTTGTTGTTATACCCGTTGAATGTCGGGGTTCGGGGGTAAATGGTGGTCTTCATAGCCCCCCCACCCCCACCCCTCTCTTTCTCTCTGTGTCTGTCTGCTTGTGTGCTTGTAGTGGATGGGCAGAGGGGGACATTTAATTATGTGATTGGGAAAATTAAAACTCCAGGACAACAGAAGGGGAATACAAAGTATGGGATGCATATTTGATCATTTATATCATATAAAATATGTAATTTATATCGTTTAAAATCATGGGGGGAGAGGGGGGAGGGGGGAGCTGGCTCATTAGCATTTAAAGGAACAGGCACTCAAAACAGGTCACTCTGTGGAGGGCTGTTTTATACAGGGTAAAAAGGGTGCTGTTTGAAATGATCCTTGTGGTATTTTGACCAAAGTATGTTACAGACATTTCATTAAGACCCCAAGGAACCATATCAACTTGTGGTAAAATGGGCATGCTATGTCCCCTTTAAGAGTTGTCTGCCCTCTGTTTCCTTTCTTTCTCTCTTTTCTTTTCAGACTACCCGACTTAACTTGCACTTTTCTGACCGACATTTGGAGTCCTTTCCAGACGGAAGCAGAGTCTTTAGCTGAGAATTAGTGTTGGAGTTTCACTGAGTACTGTCCTTAGCATCTCTCACCGCCCTGCTAAACTTTTACTTGGACACTTTAAACCTGTCCCTTTCCCCAGTCCTAAATGCCGTCTCCTTCACCAACCTTGACTGTCTGAGTTTGGCTGTGAACCAGGGTTTGTCATTTTTGTAACTCACCCTGGTACGTGATGGGATACAGAAACTGATGTATAAAGTCACAGCCTCTGTGTATTCATCCAGACGGTAGTGTCGTGTTCTTTTGTCCCAAGGTATGAGAAGAACCGGTCTCGGTTTGGTTCAACAAGTATTTATTTAGAAGCAATGAAAAGGTACAGCATAGCCATGGGCACTCAATGCACAGCCTCGGCCATCTAGTAGCATGGGGTAGTCAAGAGTCGCGCCGAACGGACGGCGGGTGCAATACTTATAATAGTAGGTAGAACTTCATTCGGTCAATAACGAGGGGGAGTCGCCGTGGTTTAGACATGGCTCTCCCTATCTGGTGCGCAGGCGTGGTCCCAGCCTCTTGGCACTGGAATCCACGAATGATGACGAGCCGCTCCCAGTTTCGCCCCTCCTTCATCTTCACATTCTGACAGTGTTTGGTTTTGTTTTTTACAAACAAGCCTTGACCCGGCTGAAGCCTTGTGAGTCTTCAGTAGTTTTGCAGATATGGTGTTTTTGTTCATTGGAGTAAGGAACATTGTGTTCCTGCTTTATCGGCTGTATGTTCTGTGTGCGTAAGCATGCGCATTTTCCAGACAAGACAACGCCTTTCCTATCTGGCCTTCAGAACCTGGGGTAGCTGCTTGAATTCTTTCTAAGGCGTAGGTCACAGTTTTTTATGAGCATTCATGTATGTGTGATGTTGAATAAAGCTAAGGGAGGTAGGCTGTAATATTAAAAAGGTTAGGTATGAAAACAAGTTTAAGTACAGTGTATTGTATGCCATGGATTACAGTCTCCACAAATCCCTCCTTTCACACCATTTCATGGTGTGAACAACTTCGCCCAGCTTGTAGCCATTGATACATATACATGGTGTGTATGCTGAGGTGCGTAGCTGAGTTTAAAGTAGAGTATACAAGCTTATATTTGGAAATAATCAAGACAAGACATACAGATAGACCCTCCTTTTGTGGTCAACGTATTACTTTAAGGTTTTGAGGAGGAGTCGGCCAAATCAGTGGCTACTTCTCGTAAAGACCGAGAAGGTGGGTCAGCGGGTACACAATGTGTGAGGTGGTGCCAAATTGCTCCTGTTTTTTCATTTTACTCGGATCGCATGTGAGGTACACTCTGTTACCTCCCAAGGTCCTGTCCACCTAGGGTCGGGCCACTTTCTCTTGTGAACTTTGACCCTAACCCAATCACCCGGTCTTACTGGAACAGGAGTCTCCGTTGGGGTCTCGTCAGAACGTCCGGCAGCCGCCTGGACCTGTGCAGACAAAACACTTCTCCTGACATACATCCAACCCGGGTCCATACCCAGGGTCTCGAGGAGGCCCTGGCATGGGCCGTCCTGTGAGAAGCTCATGTGGGGATAGATGGGTGACACCATTGGATGAACTTCTCATTGACATGAGCGCCAAGGGCAGTGCTTCAACCCACGTGAGTGAGGTGTTGTGACATGCTTTGGCTATCTTCCTTTTTAATGTCTGGTTTGCTCTTTCTACCAATCCTTGCGACTGGGGGTGATACACGGAACCAAATCGATGCATGATCCCTAGTGCGGCTTCTACCGTACCTAGATGTTTGTTGGTGAAGTGGGACCCGTTGTCTGATCTGAGGACTCGGGGAACTCCATACCTGGGTATGAGTTCATTTCTTAACCATTTGATCACTGTTTTAGCGTCCTCCCGTCGGCAGGGTATTGCTTCGAGCCATTTGGTGTATCTTTCTACCATTACTAACATGTACCTATATCCCTGTACTCGGTGGTCAGCGCCCATATCTGTGAAATCAATGCATATTTCTTTGAATGGCACATCAGGAACAGGGAAACGGCCCATGGGGCATTTGTATGGTCTTTTAGGGTTGTGTGCATTGCATGTATCGCATTCGTGTACAAAGTTCTCTACCAGGGCTACCATGTGTGGATGCCACCAGAGCTTTTCCATGTTCTTCTGAGTCTGTTTCTTACTGATGTGTGTAGGTCCATGGGCCTGTTTGAGAAGTATCTGGGCTAGTTTGGCTGGGACAGCTAACCGTCCGCTGTGTGCTCTCCATAGGCCTTTTACATCTTTCGACGCTCCATGGTTCAACCATTGCCTGAGGTTCGAGTGGTATGTTTTCCTTCATGTGTCTGTTCCACGACGGCATAGGCGGCCACGTTTCCGTGTTCTCCTTTGTAGCAGCAGCCGTCGGTGAACAGTGTCATATCTGGTTGTTCTAATGGTTCGGATTGGAGATCTTCTCTGAGTTTGATCTCTTCTTGGGAGAGGGCATCACAGTTATGTGGGGCGTGTGTGTCCGATGTCATTCCATTAGCCATGTTGATGGGTTTGGATTCGAAGGTGATGTGAGGCTGTTGGATCGCCTGGTAGATTTTGATTTTTCGGGCTGGTGAAAAAGTAAATGCCTTAGAGTTCAGAAACGCAGTGATGCCGTGGTCCGAGTTGACTTTTAGGGGGTGACACATAACAATGTGGCTGGTCTTTGTAACGGCCTTTGTTAGCGCGGCCATGTACCTGGCGCATGCAGTTTGTCCTCTTTCTATGGAGTCCAGCCTGGAACTGTGGTACATCAGCACATTCCTGGTTCCCTCCTTTTTCTGAAACAGGACTGCATTCACCACCGCTCCTGTTTTCGGAAACATCTAAGTGAAAGTCTGCATCGTAATCAGGTGAAGCCGAACTTGCAGCATGGGCAAGCGCCTGTTTGGTGGCGGTAAAGACTTCTTCTGCGGCAACAGTCCATTTCAGGGGTGCCGTGAGGTTTCTGTTGCCCGCTGCAGCCACCATGTCTCTTAGAGGTTGTGTGAGGTCCACGTATCGTGGGACGTGGTTACGGCTGTAGCCAGTGAGGCCTAGAAAGGCCAGCATCTGTTGCACAGTTGTTGGTTGTCCATGGTTGAGAATGGAGGTCCTTTGTGAGTTGGTGAGCATCACACTGTTGGCCAAGATCATTCTTCCTAAGAAGGTGACGTTCCGCCTGCAGACTTAGACCTTGTCTTTGTTGACCTTGTATCCACAGGTCGCCAATTGACGCAGTAACGCGTGCGTGGCTTGGAGGCAGGTGGTGATGTTGGGGGCTGCCAGTAACAGGTCGTCCACATATTGGAGGAGCATAGTGCCCTCTGGCCAGGTCATGTCTTGTAGGTCCTGTTTGAGAGCCCTATTGAAAATACCGGGGCTGTCTCGGAATCCTTGGGGCATCCTGGAGTAAGTGTACTGTTGTCCTTGGTACGTAAATGCAAACATGGCTTGTGAGTCTGGATCCAGCGGGAGGCAGAAGAAGGCGTTGGCTAAGTCTATGACTGTGAAAAACTGGTGAGACGGGTTCAGGTTCTGTAGGGCCAGGTAAGGATCGGGTACTGGACAGCCTGTAGGTTCTGTGGCGTCATTAATGGCTCTGAGCGTGGCTATCTGTTCCCTTTTGGTGCTGAGCAGGGACTTCAGCTTGAGGATCTCTCCCATCCAAGCCTCTTTGTCTTTGTCCGCCACTGTGCTCAACTCCAGATTGGCGAGTCTCTGGCGCGACAGCTCTGTGGTGCGGTCCACTGCCTGCTGCAAGTGGAGGATCTGGTCGCTAATGATGGCTACAAGGTTGTAGATGTTCATGGGTTCTGGGCGGTGCTCTGGGGCCGGAGATGTAGTAGCTGCGGTGCTGCTGGAGTCGGTCTTTCCAAACTCAGTCTTGGTGACCAGCCCCTGCTGATAAGTACGAAAGTCTGGTGCTCTTTCCCTTCGTTCCCTCGTCTCACCATGACCTTGCCTTCCTTGTAGTAGTCGAGAATGACACGGTTAGGGGTCTCATTGTTGCACATACAAACGTGGTTGTAGAGATTGGCCAGCTCCTCACTGAAGGCTATTAGCTCATCCTGGGCCACATTAAGGCCGCCTTGTGATTCTCCTGCAGCCTTGCTGACCAAATTAAGCTCCTTCTCCAGATGAGTCACCTCTGCTTTATCTACTTGACTGATCTTCTCAAGGGACGCTAAACTTGACCTCAAGTCATGGACGTCACTCTCCAACTGCGTTCGCTCGTCTTCATACTGAGTACGACACTCCTCGTATTCTGCTCTAAGCGTTTTCAGTTCCTGCCTCAGCTCCCCCAGCTTCAGACACAGCCAAAGTTCACACAGTGTATTTACACTGCAGGATCTCAGGCCCGTTGATGTCCAGCTCGTAGTAGTCTCTGTAGTGGCTGTCCCGGTCTTTTTCACTGTCGAAGGCAGACTGGCGCTCCTTACTGGCCTGAAGCTTCCTCATGGCGGTGAGGTTCTCCGTCAGTTTGTTGACAGTTTCCTTTTGCTCGGACACAGTCCCATAGGCCCGTTCCAGCTGCTTCTGGTTCTCCTGTAGAGAGTTTATCAAGGCCATTTTCTCCCGCTCCACCTGACTGAGCTGCTGTTTCAGTTTCTGGATCTCGGAGTTGTTGAGCTCACTGAGCAGGTCATCTACCAGGCTGGGAGCCGGCTTGAAGGGCTCTCCTCTCTTGTTCACAGCGGCTCTGTTGTCTTCGTCGCCCTCACCGGCCTTCATTAAGCCATTCTCGAAGCCTCTGATTAGATCATCGTTGTCGGGCTCGCTGATGGTGGAGGGATCGTCGTGGAGTTTCAGGTTGTCGAGGGAGACATTAAAAGAGCTGTTGTATACAGAGCCACCGATGGTCATCGAGTGGGAGAGCTGCTTGCGCAGGGAGGCCTTCTGCTCGCGCTTGGTTTAGATCGTCTCTAAGGCCTCTGTTAGCTGCCGCTCTGCAATTTCTCTAAGACGCATGGCTTCCTCCAGCTGGCTGTGCAGACACTGGGAGTCCTCCTCCAGACGCCGGAGCTCATGCTTTAGACCTTCGAATTCCACCTGGTTCTGTCTAAGCACAGATACTTCTTTCTGAAGAGAGATGTTCTCCTCTTCCAGCTCGCTGTAGTCCTGCAGCAGACGAGCCTCTCACACCTTGTACTCTCTGATGTCATCACGTTGCTGACCACGCTGTAGCTCTACCAGCTCTGAACTCTCTTTCATCTCCAGGACAATGGAGGACAGACGATCGCTTTCAGCTTGTGCACTGGTCAGGGAGGCTTTGGCCTGTCGGAGTTCATTCTGCAACTCCAGGACTTTCTGCTGGTAGACAGCCTCTTTACTGGCAGACTCCAGAATCAGAGTCTCTTCCATGCTTTCTCCATCTGCTGCCACCTTCCTTTGGATTGAGTAAGCTTGTCCAAAGGCCTCCTTCAGCTGGTCCCGCTCCTGCCGGACCGTCTCGTGTTCCGTCTCCAGCTCGTCGAACCTCTGCTTCAGCTGCTGTTTCTCCTCCAGCACCGCCAGCCCGTACTCCGCCGCCTGGATCTTCTCGCGGGTCGTCTCGCGGAGCTCCAGGGTGAGATGCTCCACCTCGGCCCGGAGCCACTGCGGCCCGGCCTCTGTCACCAGCAACCCTTCGGGATATTCCCGCTCCTCCATGGTCATCGCCGGCTCGAGGCGCAACTGTAACGGGACCCAGCCCAGCCATGGAGTCTGTGTGGTGGGTCCAGGTCAGGTCATCACTGATGTGAACCCCGAGGAACCTGAAATTGCTGACTCTCTCCACCGTAGTCCCATTGATGGAGAGGGGGGGGGGGGGGGGGGTGTTCTACACCTTGTCTCTGCCTGTAGTCCACGATCAGCTCCTTCGTTTTGCCGACATATAACGGTCGTGTCATCAGCAAATTTGATTATGGTGTTGGAGCTGTGGGTGGCCACGCAATCATGCATGAACAGGGAGTACAGGAGAGGACTGAGCACGCAGCCCTGGGGGGCACCGGTGTTGAGTCAGTGGAGGTGAGTGCTACTGGGCAGTAGTCGTTCAGGCAGAGGGTTTTCTTTTTCTTCAGAACAGGGACAATGATGTTCTCCTTGAAGCATGTGGGGACAACAGACTGGAGCAGTGACAGGTTGAAAATGTATCTACCAGCTGATCTGCACACACCTTGAGAGCTCGGCCAGGGATGCCATCAGGTCCAGGTGACTTGTGTGTGTTAATCCGGTTAAGTGATCTCCACGCATCTGCCCTGGATATTACAGGGGGGCAGCGGTCCTCCTGGGCCTCTTGTATCTCCAAGAGATTAGATCTTAGATGTCCTCACAACAGATTTTGAGAGAATCAGGTGGACCATAACGTGGTCAGAGGGTCCCAGTGCAGCTTGGGGGTTGGCGTGATATACACCACTGACTGTCGTGTAACGGTGATTCAAAGTGTTCTTCTCTCTGGTCGGACATTCAATAAACGGTTTGCATTTGGGGAGTTCGTGACTGAGATTTCCCTTGTCAAAATCGCAGAGAATACTAACTTAGGTGTCACGGTATGTCCACTCCACTCGGTGTAATGTAAAAATCAACCAAATGAATGAGGCAAGCTCACGGGGGAGTAGAAGGGTTTACAGTTACGAAAAAAAAAATTCCAGAACAGGAGAAGAGTGCTTCTGAATGACTGTTACGTTGCACCAGCTGCTGTTTGTATAAAAACAGATTCCCCCACCTTTTGTATTGCCGGAGAGTTCCATCTCGCTGTCCGCTCTGAACAGCTGGAAGCCTTCAAACTGCAGCGCAGAGTCTGGTGTTGATCCACACAGCCACGTCTCCATTAAACACAAGACAGAAGATGAAGAAAGGTCTCTGTTTCTAGCCACCAGGAGCTGAAGTTCATCCAGTTTGTTGCTCAGTGAATGCATGTTGCAGATAAATATTACTGGGAGAGGTCTATGATGTCCGTGTCTGCGGAGACGCATGAGCGCTCCAGCAAATCTCCCCCTCACTGTGTTGGCAATGGTGAGGGCACCTTTAACCAGAATGTCCAATAATTCCATGGATGAACACAAAGATTATGGAAAAGAATCCGCTGGAGTTGTTCCCTTGATGTTCAGGAGCTCTTCTCTGGTGAAAGAGCTGCGGGTATCACAACAGAAAACGGTGTTAATGTCAGGTTTAGTGGAAACAGGAGGACCCAGAAATGCAGAGCAGAAAAGTAGTAAAACAAAAAGTGTACTTTAATGAAAGGCAAAGTTCTTACAGAGAAAAAACTAGATTCAATAAACTCAAAACGGCTAACAGCCACTAGACACTAGACACTCACTTCAGAGGGATGATAGAGGAGAAACGACAACGAACTAACAAAGACAAATGGAGGCACAGAGACTTATAAACACAGGGATGAAGGGGTAATTGGACACAGGTGAAACACACAGGGGCAGGAGATAGGACATAAAATAAAATAGGAAACTGAAAACTCAGAGAACACAAATCCAAAACATAAGGAAAACACAGGCACAGGGAAAACAAACCAAGAGTCTATAAACCAAAACCAAAACCACTCCTCATGCAGGAGGCAAAGTCAAGAGTAATAAGTTCATAGTCATGACAGTTAACACAAAAAACAAGACAGAAAAGTGCGCACAAACATACTGAACATAACGTTCGCTGCATCATCTTGGATTAAGGAGCCGATGACAAAAGCAGTTCCTCCACATTTCTCCCATATTTGATAGAGACAATATTACTGCTCTATATTTATAGTTTAAATAGTTTTCAGCAATTACTTACAGATTTCATCTGATTATGTTTAGGTTTATAATTTGTGATGAATGTTTTTCAGAACCAGGCAGAGTGGAACTCATCTCTAACAAGGAGTCAGACCAACACTGCACTCATACGAAGCCTGAAGCCTGGAACTATTTACATCTTTCAGGTTCGAGCTCGGACTGTTGCTGGATTTGGACGCTTCAGTGGCAAAATGCACTTCCAAACGATGACTGAAGGTAAGATTGACAATAATAATTCAAGTTCAGTTTAATTAATTTCAAATCAATTAATTTTTATTTGTGTAGATTATTATTATTATTATTATTATTATTATTATTATTATTATTATTATTATTATTATCTGAAGGCACATTACATAGTCAGGTTGAAATCTTACAATATTATTGAGAGAAACTCAACAGTTCCAACCATGAGCAAGCACGAGGTGACAGTGGAGAGAAAAAACCTGGAAGTAAAGAATGAGAAAACACTTCGAGAAACTCATTATTGGTAATCATGCCATGGAGGAAATCCGCATGTAAAATGTTGTTTTTTCCCGTTATTTTTTGTCTTTTGACCTGTAGATGAATATAACTCCAGTATCCAGGAGAAGCTCCCTCTCATAATTGGTTCAGCGGCTGCAGGGGTGGTTTTCATCATTGCCATCTCTGTCTTTATCATTGTCTGCCACAGGTGAGTCTGTAATATAGCACAACATGAAGTGATCATATTGTTTTTTTAATAATCTCCTTTATGTTTTGGGCAGTGAAAGAACAAAAATACAGCATCATGAGACACAATAACAAATGACCTAGAGAGCTGAAGTGCAATTATTAGATAAATTGCCTGGGAAAGATATTTCATTGAGGAATATTGGTCAGATGCAGATTATTAATTAAGAGAGAGGGCTTAACACAGATACAGTCCTTGTGTGTTAATACAGCCAACAGATTCAGTTATATTGGTTGTGGTGTTGGGGGGGAAGGGGGTCGTCATGTGTGAAAAGGAGAAGCCAGTTCCTATGGTGGCATCAACCTTGATGCCAGGGTTAGTTAGGGTTATAGGAATTTTATTGGGTTGGATGGTATTGAATTTGGAGCTATAGTCAACAAATAGCATCCGTATATATGTGTCTTGCTGATCCAGGTGGTGCTGGTCCAAGGTGGCGGGGATGAAACTTTTTATGTATGACCGAATGATCTCTCATCGCACTTCATTACTATGGGTGTCAGGGCCATTGGGCGATAGTCATTCAAGGACTTGCCTGTTTCCGCATGGAGATGATTGTAGCTGACTTGAGGCAGGATGGGACAGTGGCCTGTTCCAGAGAGATGTTAAACAGGCTTTATTAAAATGCTGTCAATTGTCTTATGTTATATATAATAATAGGGTATAATAGGCTAACATATTTCAGGAACTGTCCAGTAACCCCATCAGGTCCAGGAGCTTTGTTGGTTTGATTTGTCTTAGGGCCTGTCTCATTCTGGGAGTGCTGTACCAGTGTGCTTGATGTAGCCTCCTGCGATGTCAGCTTATTAATGGGGTGGTTTTGTTGGAGCACAGGGCCAGATTCTACATCCAGTCTTCTATTCCAACACGTAAACTACACAATTACTGGAGTCCCAATAGTATTAAAAATAATTAACTGGAGATTATTAAAGTTCAGTGCAATAGAGTTTATTCTTTCACAAAAGATAAACCCGAGCTGGCTTAGGACCAAACGACAGCTAGCAAGGAATTGCTTGTTTTAAATAATCAACAACAATGAACAATTTGCAGGTGTGATTAATGTAGCGGGGTGAACTCAATGTCGGCCTCACATAGCTTTTTATCTTCCAAGAACCTCTCAATGGGCCTCATTTACTATGTGCGCAGAAATGTTCTTACTCTCCGCAGAAAATAAGTGTGTGCGCAAAATCACCCCAGATTCATGACACGTGCGCCCCAGCCGATTTTGTTCTCAACACCATGCTTTTGTTTGTGAATCAGAATCATTCTAAATTGACAGGCGCGTATCACTCTCTGCAATTAGCATACCACCACGCCTCTATTTCTTCTTGACATAAGGACATCCGTATGTCAAGAAGAGAGCAGTGTGCTGAACAGTTGAAGTTATGAGAGATCGCCCGAAAAGGTAAAAAACACAAGAATCTCACAACAGCAGAAATTGAAGGCGTCGGAGGTGGAATACACAAAATACACACTATTCTGTAGTGTGTCCTCCGGAGAGTGATGATGTAATAAACATTTTTTGCCTGGGCTGCAATAACTGAGACGCTGTGTCGTGCACAGAGCTGAACACTAGAGCTGTGGACATTTCTCTAAGATGCATCGCGACTCCGACGTGGACTCTCGCTGAATAATTATAACACCGCTGCTTCAGGATCAGGACAGAAGCACATTAAAGGTCCGGTCTGTGTCTCTGTCAGAGTCTGCTTCCTCCTCACTCCTCTGACCTGAGCTCACTTTACTCTTTAACATTAAACACCATGACTGATAGGACACGTACAGTGCTGATGTTTACTTTGTGTTTGTTTGATTCACTTTAGAGTTTGAGACACATGTTAAACCTGCTACACAACACGAGACGTAACGTGACGCGCACAGTCAGGACATCAAGGTTAAAGTGACGGAACGATCCGGAGACATGATCTAACATCATCGATTAATAACTGAATACATGTGATTATCAGTTCATGTGAAGAGGGACAGAAACGAGCACACACACACACACACACACTAAATTTGTTCGCAGAGTACGAACAAATTTAGGTACGAACATATTGATGAATCCCAGATTTATGCGTCAAACATTCGCAGTAAATTGTTAGTAAATGAGGCCCAATGTCCGTGGGCTTTGGGTTAACTTTGGTTGTTGTGTTGCCAGTGCTGCTACCATTGGCATTAGCATTAGCTTCCAGACTTGTTCCCAGGTTGTTTTACGATGCTTCCCTTTTGGTGGAAGTTTTGGGAGATCAGAATTACAGTCCACTACATCAGCAATGTCTTAGTTTTGCTGTAGGGTAGTTTTATCAGCAGTTAAGCAGGATTGGAGGCAGAATGTATCAAAGTGTATTAGAGCAGTCACATCGCCATTCCCCTGGAGGTGAAATAATATTGTTACAAAACACCATGTCAAAGAAACATCACTTAATGATGATTTATTTTCACTACTAACTGTTTGATAAGACTTAGCAACAGTAAACTTAACCACATACTAATTGTGCTATAAAAACAAAACAAAGAGCTAAAACAGCCTAAACAGGGGGAATGTGATGATATAGAAATACTGATGAATACAGGGCTAAACAAGTAGATCATGTTGAAATATACTATAGTTTTCAAGGTAACAGAAACATATGGCAACATATTCAATGTGTTCTTTTGGTGTTGAGAAAATCAGTTGTAAACTATTGTGGGTTGTAGGTGCTAATGGTCTTTATTAACGTTTCCTTTGGTTTATCATCCAAATCACATGGTCATGCAAGCCTCTGTGTGTTTGTCCACAGCAGGAGAAGTTCAGACAGACCAGAATCAGAGTATACAGACAAACTCCAGCATTATAACAGTGGACACAGTAAGTACTTTTTACTCTCAAAAGTATGTTGTCACAGCCATTTAACTCTAATGCTTAATAATACTTTTTTTTAAGAATACAGTTACGGCCAATTAGTAATCTGGCCATGGTAAAGGTTTACTTCTTAAAGAGGCAGTGCGTAGACTTTAGTGACATCTAGTGGTGAGGTATCATGTTGCAGCTGAATATCCCTCACCTAACCCTCCCTTTCCAAACATGAAAGAGAACCTGTGGTAGCCTTCAGTTGTCATAAAAACTCAAAAGGTGTTTAGTTTGTCCAGTTTGGACTACTGTAAAAAAAAACATGGCAGCCTCCATAGAGAGGACCCGCTCCCGATGTATTTATAAAGTATTTAAATATAAAGGGCCCTATCTAGTGAAAACGTCACTAGGATTATTTTAAATTCAATTTCTGCCAATAGATCCCTTTCACCTAAATCTTACACACTGGACCTTTAAAAACCTGAAAAATCATGAAGCTTTTTCAGGGACTAAGAAACTGGTTAACTTCCAGCAGTAATGCAATGAATTCCCACAACTTTCCCATAACCGGACATGATGCTTGTTTCACTGTTTAGTTTACTATGAGGGTAACTGTTACGCTTAGGTTACGCTACAAGGAAAAGAGTGCTGGCCTTCAAAATTGATTTAATGATTGGTTGATCCAGCTGTCACTTCCTAAACAAACTCACACTGCAATGACCTTCTGTACGGTACTGAAATCCTAACCATAGACTGTATATAAAAGATCAACGTAGCTTCCGGTTCTAAAAGAAGAAGCCTATGCGGAAGTGCTTAAAGAGAGAGAGAGAGAGAGGGTTTAAGGCCTGTTCTTCAGTAACAACAGACAAAGAGGAGCTGATGTCTCCAGTTTGTTCGGTGAGTAAACTTTTGTTTTATCAACCTTTTACAGTCTTTATCTTCACGTGTTCTTTATGCTCTAGAGTTACTGTGTTTCTAGGTGTTCTGACTGGAGAAGAGGAAACTGTTAGCATGCTAGTTACGGTCCCAGTGAATGTGAATTACGATGCTTACAAAGCTAGCTAGTTAGCCGATAGCTTTGCAATGCTGGGCCTACCAGTTACCTCAGGGCTGCTAACCTGTGTTAACCAGGTGTTAAAGTTAAGCTCGATAAAAAGGTAAATTTAAAAAGTCCATGAGGACGTGGTGATAGTTCAGTTTAACATAATGTTTAGGTAACTTCTTACATGTTGTGTCTAAACTTAATCAGGTAAAAAGTTGTGTGTTTGTAGTTATGTAGTGAAGCTGTCAGGTTATACTGACTGTTTAGGAAAAACAGACAGTAAGTTATCTAAATTTGATTTTCAGATTCAGTTTTATGATTTATCCTGGGCTGTGTGTTTGACTTCTTGGTGCCAGTGTCTTAATTTCTACTTTAATCTGATTATTTAGTTCTGATGTGATAAAGTCTGATTGTTACAAACTAATTCATAAATTATTTTTCTATCTCTCTCTGCTGACGTGCTTTTTAAAAAAAATTGTTATCATCCATGAATCTACCAGAGGCAGAAGGGCTGAAGGTTTAGTTGATGATGATGACGTGAAACAACTGGACCTCATCCAACTATCAGATGACTGGTGTCAACAGAAGGAAGACCTCATGTATGGAGCAGAATATTTGGTGCCATTCTTCAGGGTGTGGAGGAGAGAGACTGGATAACAACATCCTTAATTCTTTAATGAGATGTGATGATGATGTCGATAAACCACCTTCAGTTTCTTCTGAGATGACAGACCAACAGAACTTTGTGTTTGATTCTCTATATTCTAAGCTTCAGTTTCTTACCTTCTACTTTTTTTAGAGGTGGCAGTAACATTTTTAAAACATGACTTACAAATTATTTATCCAGAATTAGTAAATGGATCAACTTCAGCAGTCACAATCTTCACAGGTAAGTGTTTACCAATGTGACATGAAGAGCACTTAATCGTAAAAACAACTGGAACTGTACAACCTGAAGTTCACCGGGATTAATTGTGACTTCTATAACAAATGTTTACTGCTGTTAACACTAATATGTATTAGATATACATGATTAAGTATTTACTTAAACTCTGATATTTATGATCAAACTGTACTGATTTTACATTGACTACAGATGACTTGCCTGGTTTTTGCACATTTACCCTTTTCCTTATAAATCAATGATTGATTTGATTAAAACCAAAATATAAAAGGCCTGTGATTAAATTCATACTCCAACAACACGTTCATCAAAGGGTTTTTGTATGATTATAACACTGTGCATGTTGCTGCTGTGACTTTTTACCAGATGTGCTCCTTAGAATCATAAGTAGTAAAATAGAGTCATAGATTATTGCACATTAAACTACATTAATTAATAATCCAACAAAAAATGAAATACAGTTGTGGATCAAGGTAAACATAATCTTCAATGTAGGAAGATTAATCTTTAGTCCTTAATATTTAGTGAGTGTAATTTACAGGAGAAATGTTAGAATTGAGAAAGAACAATAATAAAAAAGTATTTGATATAAATCTTACAGCACTTGATGCAGTCGTCTGTTCACTATAAGAGTAAAGTCCAAAGACTGGAGGAACACAAGCTGCTCGTACATTTAAAATGTGTGTAGTAACTAAACAGTGTGTAGTTTGACTGTAATGATGGTGATGAAGGAAAGATGCAAACAGTCCAGGAGCCATTATTCATCACAGTTCATGTAGCAGCTCACATCTGTTCTGACGTCTCTTCGTGTTTTGAGGTTAGAACACAGTGTTAGAATATATGTTAGACTTCAGCTGCAACTCTGAAATATGTGGACATGTGACCGCTGGCTTTTCATATTATTAAACATGAACTTTACCTCGGATGATGGAAGCTAGCCGGTGTAGGTGGGCTCGTTTATACTCCTTGAGTTGGAGGTCAGAGGTTAGACCCAGCTCCTCCCTTTTATCCAAATATGGTAACATCTGCCTCAGCCTGGTTCAAAATAGTAAAGATGTTGTGATCAAATTTGAAACTCTCTGCTTCAAAACGTGAGTTCACAAACCAATGGGTGACGTTATGCTAGGTTGCCACTTGGCCCTAACCAATACAGTAAGTGAGCCCACTCTGACCTTTTTTCTGTCGAGAGACAACGTCCAAAAAATCAGAAATAACTCAGTAAACAGTAAACCTTTCATTTCTGGAGCAAATTTTATAGAAAATGTTGCCAAGTTTTGAATATATTTAATATTGAATATATATAACAATTGAAATGCTGATGTATTTGGACCCTCTTTGAATGCCCAGAAGGTCCTAGGGGTAAACTGATGTTGTGTGTTCTTTCTGTTGAAGTGTCACCAGGAATGAAGATATACATTGACCCCTTCACATATGAAGACCCCAATGAAGCAGTCAGAGAGTTTGCCAAGGAGATTGACATTTCCTGTGTGAAGATTGAACAAGTGATTGGTGCAGGTAAAGGAAAACAGTGCATGTAAAGGAAATTAATCCAGCCAATTAGGAGCTAGTGCCTAATCTGGAACCAGTTCTCTGTGTTTCCACGGTCAAAGAAGTGGTTCTCGGCCAGAAAAACTGGTTTAGAGTGGCACCAACTCATTGCTGGTCTAGAAGTAAGAACTGCTTACGTCAGAGGCTGGGGGCAGGATTATATTGACCAATAAGACCAACCACAACTTTGTTCGGACCACTTGTAATTAAATGTCACTTCACCGCTCTGTGTGCAAAACATGACGTGTGTTGATGCAGAGCTAAATATGTTGTCTGAGTTCCGATCACACTGTGTGTGTGTACTTTTCAGGGCAAGAGAAAGAGGGAGAGAACGGAGTGGAGTCAGGGTGGTGGGGGGCGAATAAAAGAATGAATGCGCGCAGCTATGAAGATAGATTTTACTAATTTAAGAAAAGTATCTATCATTATGTGTTGTTAATGTCATTTCAGACAAATCAACGTTTAAACTGTAGCGAATCTGAGACGTTAGCTGAGTCTGTGTTGTTGTGTGTGTCAGCATGCGTGCGAGAGACAGAGAGAGAAGAGAGTGAGAGACCATTCAATTAATAAATATATATATATTTCCAAGTCTTATTTCCATACTTTTATTGAAACCCAACTGTAAATTGAACCCTTCCCATGTACACATAGCTTAAAGCTGGTAAATGTTTTACTTTAAACTGAATTTAACTAGATGAAGTGACTTTCAAGCCTGAAACCCACTTGTTGCTGCCTTATTTTATCATTAAACAAACTTTACACTGACTCCTCTTGTCTTCCTATCAGGAGAGTTTGGGGAAGTGTGTAGTGGAAACCTTCGTCAGCCTGGGAAGAGAGAGATCCTTGTGGCTATTAAGACACTAAAGGCGGGCTACACTGAACGCCAGAGGCGGGACTTTCTAAGTGAGGCATCAATCATGGGCCAATTTGACCATCCCAACATAATCCATCTAGAGGGGGTTGTGACCAAGAGCAGCCCTGTGATGATCATTACTGAGTTCATGGAGAATGGATCCCTTGACTCCTTCCTCAGGGTAAAGGAGCCATACTGATTAAAGACAAAATTCTCTTACAGGCACTGATGGCCATCTAATCATCCATTGCACTTTTTCCATAAGAGAGAGATTCTTTTGTATATGTGTGAAGCCCTGCTAATGGCAATGTCATTGGAGATCATTGGACATGGGGGTTATACTGCGATTGCTACATATTGCAGTGCCAATAAGTGCTGAATAATTAAACTATTAACATTAGTTTATTCAGTGAGATCATGTTCAATCTCATCAGCTTGTCATCTGGCAGAACTTTTTGTTGTTTGGAATCCAGGAGAGGGGTGAGTCCAGCAATCAGCAGGTTGGACTGCCAAAACTAAACTGTGATTGACATTGACTTAAACACCACAGTTTCTAAACATTCATTGTTAATGAGGACAAGGTGGCACCTGTTACCTCAGGACATTTTAAATGGTAAATGGTTTGTATTTATATAGCACTTTTTTAGTCTTGATGACCACTCAAAGCGGTGTACAGTACAGTTTGCCATTTACCCATTCACACACACATTCATACAGTGCATCTATTAGCAGCACTTTTTTTCCTGCCTAACCAACACATACTTTGGCACTTAAGATGGGCGCAAGCACATTTGCTGTTTAAATGTTGGGGAAATGACAATTGTTTCAATCTGATACTTGTGTCACACTTTGCCCTACTGTGTGCCAGGTGTAAAATAGGGCCTATAGTCTCAACAACTAAATTCAGTCTGCATGTGCACGTAGACACACAATGGGCTCATGCACACACAGCTAGCAGTACTGGCCTGCTAGTTTCTTGTAAACACTTAGTATATTTCCTAATATACAAGTTTGAACTGCTGAATATTTTGGTATTCTTCATAACCCACTGTTAATTTCAGCAATGAAAATAAAATCATCACCAATCATTGACAATAATTTCATAAGAATTACAGAGAGCATGTGGTGAGGCAAGGAGCTCACATCTCAAACAAGTATCAAGTGGTTAATTTGTAGTGCATTTGTTACTCAATATACAATAGTGAGTAATGTTTATTCATTTGCATTATTCAATTCAACACTAAGTAAAACATTTTTTCTTCAAGCAAAATGACGGGCAGTTCACAGTGATCCAGCTGGTGGGAATGCTGCGTGGTATAGCCGCTGGCATGAAGTACCTGTGTGACATGAACTATGTCCATCGTGATCTAGCAGCCCGGAACATCCTGGTCAACAGCAACCTGGTGTGCAAAGTTTCTGATTTTGGTTTGTCACGCTTTCTTGAGGATGATACTTCAGACCCCACATACACCAGCGCTCTGGTAAGTCTTCATCAGAAGATAAAATAAGGTTTGGTGATGACCCTGTATCTATTGATGACATCAGGTTTATAAATTCATTTTCAGACTAGTTGAAAGGTGTCATGTCCATTTAGCTGTGTCAGTGGATGTGGAATATGGTATTAATCCATCTATAGGCACATGAAAAGCATGTTTACTTATTCCCCTGCCTGCTTTAATAGTAATTGAACATGATATAAATGTAGTGTATTGGCAGCGATTTGGAAGCTTGGCACTGCAACTTGGAACCTAAGCTGTAGTTAGCCAGGCCCCTTTAGCTGCCGCATAGCCAACTAGCTTATCCCCCACTATCAGTGCCTCAGCATCTTCCGAGCAGCCGGGAACCCAGGGCAGCTATGAGACTGTCCAGAGGGGGCATTGTGCTAAGTCAAAGTCCATGATTAAGGAAGCACCAATTTAATGTGGTCTTTGGCGACTCAGTTTAAAAAACACGAAGTTAGCATCAGCAGTGACTATAGTCTATTGCATTCCAGTGGCCAGAGTAGGCGACATCGAATCCAAACTGAAGCTGATGGCTAATGCATAAAGTTAATATGGTAACATTGTAATTAACATCAGCAGCAATTGCTGTAGGAGGAGTTTGTTAAAATACAATGTGTGGAAGTGGCAAAAACATCACAACTTAATTCAAAATGACTGACTTCCAGTTAGGTTTAACTAATAACCCCAAGAGTCTTTGTTGTAAGTTTGCTTGTTACACATAAGTTTACCAATTTTTGTGACTCTAGGCAATGCGTGCCACAGGGGATGCTTTGTTGAAATCTTATAGGGGGTACTATTGAGCTATTTTACAACACCCACTATATATTGGCACACACATTTTTTCAGTGATGAACTCTTATCAAGCAATTTGAGTTTGGGGGAAGTCTGAGCATGAACTGTCGATTTAGAACAGCAACCAACTTTCTGTGTCATGACGAAACATTTTGAGCCCATGCTACAGATGAAAACAAATACTTTAAGGACACTTCCTCATAGACATCGTTAGATTGCACTGTGCGATTTTGAAATGATCTGACAAATTCTATAGAAGGACTTTGTTAAAATACAACACTGTCTGTTGACCTCCACACTTGCTTATCCCAGGGGGGAAAGATTCCCATTCGGTGGACAGCTCCAGAGGCTATCCAGTACAGAAAGTTCACCTCCTCCAGTGATTGTTGGAGCTATGGTATCGTCATGTGGGAAGTGATGTCATATGGAGAAAGGCCCTACTGGGACATGAGCAATCAAGATGTGAGTGAAGCCCTTTAGAACAAGCAGTATTTATATTTTAGTACATATAACTGAACTGTCATAGAAAGATGATAAGCCTGTCTCCTTTGTTGAAGCCAATGATTTTAATAATTGAATAATTTTAATGGAATTTAAATGAATTTATTGTTTTAATTTATAAATTAATTGACTTCCTTTGTAAAATTATTGATTTATCGAAATTGAATTAAAATTGAAATTAATTTAGATTAAAAATTAAATTAAATCTTATAAATATGTGAAAATTCTAGTTTGATTCTTAATTGAAAACGAAAACAGATTAAATTAATTAAAATTAAATAATAGATATTCTAGGTCACTTTAATTATTGAAAAAACAGCCCATCATTATGTAAAATACTATTTTGTGCAGATGTGTCGGATGAGAATACTGAATCTTTTGATTGTGTCCAGTACAGAGATCCCAGCTGAGAACAAATACTACACAAGCAATTTGGAAACCTAGTCCTGTCATCATAAAGTTTACTCTGAAACAGCTCCAACCATCGCATTTACATTTTTATCAAGTTATTGTATTTATTTCATGAGACAGTCTTCTTGCCCCTGTACATTGTAAATTGTAGCACAGCTGTAACATTTTGGTGAACAAAACGAAGTGGCTCTTGAATGCAGATATGACTAGCTAGCATAAAGAGATAGTTCACCAAGAAATGAAAATTCACAAATTATCTACCGACCCCTATGCCGATTGGGGGGTGGGTGAAGTGTTTGAATCACCAAAACACTTTTGCAGTTTCAGGGTTAAACAGTGTAGCTTATTGGTGACCTAACTTCAGACGTAATAAAACAACAGAATAAACATAACATGCATCCATACTGCTCGTGTGGTGTCATCCAGGTGTCCGCAAGCCCTGACCTTCATATTCGGCTCGAAACAAGGTCATTTGCACTGTGTTTTAAGGCTAAAAGACCACCAGAAGTGGCTAAGCTAGCGCACGTTAGCATTTCCGAGGACCCCTGAATGCACCTCGTCGGAAGATATTAGCGGCCATTTATGCTTAAAACTTGGATATAAATTACCTCGTTTCGAGTCGAATATGAATGTCGGAGCTTGCGGACACTTGGGTGAAACCACACAAGCAGTATGGAGGCATGTTCTGGTGTTTCTGTTGTTTTATTACGTCTGAAGTAGGACTCACCATTTACTTCAATTGTATTGGATTCTGCTCTAACAAAGTTTACCCCTGATACTCCAGAAGTGTTTTGTGGACTTAAACACGTCAACCACCCCCCATTCGCATAGGGGTGAGTAGATAATGAGTTATCTTTCATTTTTGGATGAACTATCCCTTTAATGACTACAGCATGTAGTCTTTATGTGCTTTATATAATGGTTTTGTTTCATTTCATCAAGCTTATGTTTCCTATCGTGTATGTCTGCACCGAAACAGGTTCTTGTATGTTCCAGTCATATTCTCTGATACTCACAATTAGTATTCATAAATTGTTGTAGGTTATCAATGCAATAGAGCAGGACTACAGGTTACCCCCCCCTATGGATTGTCCCAGTGCCCTGCATCAGTTGATGCTGGACTGCTGGCAGAAAGACCGGAACAACCGACCTAAATTCAGCCAGATTGTTAGCACCTTGGACAAGATGATCCGCAACCCCAACAGCCTCAAGGCCATGACACCACTGTCATCAAGGTAAAGCAGTAAGGACCTTCATCGCTCACACTGGGAATGGCTTTCACAAATCAACCTTCTCACGGTATTGTTATGTTCTTGTTTTGTCATTTTTCTGTCTTCCAGTGTTCACTTACCTCTGCTTGATCGCAACACTCCAGACTTCTCGTCTTTCAGCACGGTGGATGAGTGGCTGGACGCCATTAAGATGGGCCAGTACAAGGAGAATTTTGTCAACGAAGGATTCACCAGCTTTGATTTGGTCTCTCAAATGACCACTGAGTAAGTTAGATAAGTTTGAATAGTTAGCTACCTAATGCAAATGCCAGAGGTCAAAGAGCCTATATAGACCTGGTATTAACATCCATCCTGAGAGGTCCGATCACAAGAGGTAAGCTCTAAATTTGTCTGTTCACACCTTTCTTTACAATGCGTCCTAAATGTGTCTCCTGTGACCATTTGTGCTCAAATATCAATTCTCTATGTGCAAATTGACTTGTACACCCTTTTTGTGAATGAAGACAAATCTGCATACCAAGGGCCTGATCTACTAAGATCCCAAATAAAGAGTGCTAAATTGCGTTTGCATTATAACAGATTGCACATTTGGTTGGTGGGCGTTTTGCGAGTCATCTACTATAAATAATTGCACAAATGATAACAGGTGCAAACATGGTAGAGGCAGTAGTATTTAAATGAGTGTTTTGCGTGCGTTACTGGTTTCCGCCATGGAGCATTACGGAGAGCAGAGTGACCGCAAGAGCAAAGATGAATGTAATGCCATGGAATTGGAGGTGTGGAAGAGGCAAACAAACATGTTGTTGAGTTACAGCAAAGAAATATTACTATAACTCGAAGAAAGGGAGAGTATCTGCGAGAAAGTAAATGCTGTGGGTAAAACAAAAAGAACAACTGATGAAATTAAGAGAAGATTGCAGGACATAAGAAGAAGATCAAAAGAAAAAATTGCTATGTTGCATAATAAAACCTCGGCAAATAAAACAGATGGGGGACCAGTGGAAAAGATGCCTCTGACCAATATTGCGCAGGAGGTGAGAGCTGTGTCCTTTGTGGCACAAGCGCTCAGGTGCGACACTCGGGCCATTGTAGCCAGATGGCCCGAAATCAACAAATGGGTATTGAGAAGAGTAAAAATACTTTGGTATATTATAAAACTGTAGTGGGTCAGATTATGGCAGATACATTTGCATCTACTCACGCTCACATGCTAAAAGAGTGTTGCCACATGCGCCCCGGGCCACCTCCAAATGTGGCCGAAGTGATGTGATCTAAAGTCAGAATGAAGACACATTTGGGTGCGTTCACGTCTGTACTTAGAGCTGTCCACCTGTGATCGGATCACTAAGAATGGATGTTAATAGCAGGTCTGAACAGGTCCTTAAGTCAGAGAACATTGAAACACATCACAGAAAAGTCCTAGTGAATCAGCAGTAAGAGTGTCTTTATCTTTAATAATATATGTTTCTGAGTGAAATTATTGAATACGTCTGCAATATTTTTTGATTTTAATCATTTACCCACAAACAATAACTCAATTCAAATTAATTGATAGGAAGGAAGATACATGTTTTTAAATAATGTATATTCACCATATGCCAATTTTTTAAAATAATTTTGGTGTGTTTAGAGACATCTTTGTTTGGTGCTCTATACTGACACCTTTTTAGGTGAAAATACTAACTACACAGCAACTGTAAGTCAAAATAGTTTGCATAGAGTGCAGACTTCACTATGTATTGCTCAGGATAGTACTTATAGTCCATGGCAGTATGGGATATCTAAGTTATTATTATTATTATTATTATTATTATTATTATTATTAATAATAATAATGCGATGGTGACCTGTCCAGGGCACACCCGCCTATAACCCAAAGTCAGCTGGGAATGGCTCCAGCTCCCACCCAGAAAGGATAAGCATAGATAAAAGTATAGGTGATGGATGGTAAATGGTCTGTATTTATATAGCGCTTTTCTAGTCTTGATGACTACTCAAAGCACTTTCCAGTACAGGCAGGTTATTGCCATTCACCCATTCAGACACACAACCATACACCCGGGAGGGTGGATGTTTAGTTACAGCCACAGTGATAGGGTAGTCTATTAGAAGCATGAGATGCTGCTCTTTGCTTCCTTTTTGCTAACACAATAATATAAAAAAAGCAGAAATTACCATTTAGACTTGGATTCCTGCATCCACAAAAAGGAGGTCTTATGCTGTTTTATAATGAGGTGGAACTTACAAATGTTTTCTCTTCAGGGACATCCTCAGAGTGGGAGTGACATTAGCTGGGCACCAGAAAAAGATCCTCAACAGCATCCAGTCCATGAGGGCCCAGATGAACCAGATCACTTCTGTAGAAGTGTGACTCCACATACTGTAGGCTCTGTTTACTGTGACATAACCATCACCCACTAACCCTGCATTTTCCTGCAACCTCTGAGGAGGGCTGATGACCGGCACACAGTCTGTGGCTTCAATCAAACCTCACCTTCACCCTTGCTCACTCCAAACTCTCAACAGAAGGTTCCTCAGTCTGCAGCACAGCACAGATGTTCAGTAGTTTTCTTTTAGCTGTTAGATGTTCAGTCATTTGGGGGGTTTGATGTTGTTGTTCACCATAACCACAGCCATCCAGACCCAGTCTTCAAACTACTCTGTCCATGTCCGTTTAATGGGACATCTTTATTCTGTTTAATGGTAACACAGCACACTTGGATTCACTACCACCAACATCAAACTCAGTGGTAAATCAGTTTGTAAAATTGGCCCTGCACTTTGCTTTTGTATAAGACTTATTGTTGAAAATGATTGAACGTGAAACACAACACACTAGAATTCCACTAAAGGAATATTGTAAAATGCAAGCTGGTAACACCATTCGTTTTCAGTGGAACACATTTATTTACAAATGTCACATTTTGGTGGCTCTTAACTCTGTCAGTGATATTGGTCTTCTATATTTGGACTGGGAGGCAACGAACCAGTGTTAGAGCCACGGCTTATTTAGTTATTTACAAATGAACAAGTTAAGGGAAAGAGTATCTACCTTACCTTAACCTAAAGTCAAAACATAAAGGTCCCATATTTTACCCTTTTCCAGTGTTTTATTTGAAGTTTGTGGTCTTAAGTATCAAAATCCATGTCATGTAGTTTACATCACCTCTCTCATACGTCTCAAAAGCAGGGCAGTTTGTGTTGCCAAGCACAGGTAACGCATTTTAGCCTATTGTGACTTTGTAAAACCCACCAGTAAATCCAAATAGAGATGGTCACTAAGTTCTGAAATGAGCCAAACAGATTCAGACTTAAGCACTCGAGCTGGAGTTGATATAGAGCTATACACTAGGGCCTCTAGCCTGGTACCAGTGCAAATCCCTGGGTACACGTGACTGTCCCCAGTGTTGCATTGCAGGAGTGGTGGAGTCTACTGCCTCTGCCTCCAGCTCACTCTTGGAGACCTGATGACTTTCCTCTGTGGCTAGACCATCCAGGTGGGCTGGTATAGTGCCAGTGTATGTGACATTGCCAGCCAGGGGAGCGTGTAAGACCAGAGAAGTGGGTGATCAGGAACTGTAGACAGCAAGCGGAAGACTTTCAAGGAAGCAAAATATTATTTACCTTGACTCATTTCAGAGCTCTGACTCCAGGAGGTGGATATCATCCATTCACTGTGAGTAAACAAGGTTGCAGTCTACTAACTGAGACATAATAAAAAATGGTTTTCAGTCCAATTGTAATTCAATTGATAAAACCAGAAATTTAAAATCCATCATCAGAAGAAGAATACTACTAAAAGTATTACAAGCTAAAAAGATTTTTGAAAAGACAAAACAAAACCCTAGCAACAGTCCTTAATAGAGAACGAGCACAAAGTCCAATAATGAATACAAATATAGTAGACTTTCTCCTGCCCAATAAAAATAAAAAAATGTTGGATGCTTGAGCATGGCTAACAAAGGTGACATCTTCTGATGGCCTGTTTTAAGGCACAGTGTGTGAATATGGACTGTATGTGTTTCTCTGTGTATTGACTGTTTTGATATTTTTACACTATTTTTATCACTTACAGTTCCTTTATAATCACAGAGGACATGGAAATCTCACTTTCTCACCCAATTATATGTCACCTATATAATATGGGACCTTTGAAATAAAAAATTCACAGCAGACATAAAATGTACACTGGGACACTGCCTTTCGGCATATGGTGTAGTGTCATTGCTACTGGCTAAAGTATATGCTTACTCCTGTGGATAGTATAGATCCACAGGAACTACTTCACCCACACACTCATTAATTTTTATAATGTGAAAGAAACAAACCATAAAACGTCTGTGTGGCTGCACTGTCATCATCCACCATCAGAGTAGGTGCTTGAGTTGAGTATGCTACTGACAGTTTTTGATAAATGTGTGTTTTGTATCTATATTATAAGTACACTTGTATGAGCTCAAATTGGTGGTTGCAACATTTAATCAGCATATTAGGTTTTTAACATGGACCTACAGTGGAGATGAAGGTAACAGAGCTACCTAGCATGTTAATGGATTGTCATTGTCCAACCAGTTTTAAAGTTTTCTGCTTTGTTTCTGTACACAGATAGTAACAAACAATAACCAAACAATCACACTGCATCATTAAAGTTACCAAGACAGTGGTTATTATGGGTTCATTAGTTATGGTACATAATGCAAGTGTAGAGATTTGCTGTATAAAGGGCTCTTTAAGAAGTCGCCAAATATTCCAATGCCTGTGCCAACAGAAGCTGCAGTTTTTGGATGAATGAATCTGCTGAGACATCTGAGACAAATGAAAGAACCACAAACAGGAGCTACTGTCAGCCTAAAGACAAAAGGGCCTCAACTGATATTGACCATACCCTAGTGTTAATTGGACCATATACTGTCTTGTGATTTCACTGTCATATTTATTGTGAAGCTGTGAGGAGTTATCTTAAAGTCAAGGTTTGGATAAGAAAACATTATGTTATAATCAAAGCTGTCTTAATGTTGTAGATGTGCTTTGATGGTAACTGGAAATCGTTTCCAGGTTTCAGGACCAATTAGAATAACAGTATAAATACAGTTGTTACCTCATACATATCAATATACATTGGTGTATTTTGGTGTACACTGCCCCCAAATAGTGTTTATTACAGTCTCATTACCACTCTGTGATTTATGAGCTATGTTTGAGTGATTTAGTATCTTTATTGGTTTAAATACTGCCTGATCTTAGGAAAATATCGACTTGTGCCCCAAAGTTAAAAGTTTCCTCTTGGCTCAGTTGTTACAGTGTTTGGAGGTTTGGAGGTTTGCAGGTTCTACATAATTACGTTGCAATGACTATCAATGCTATCACCAAAGATAAAACATGTCAGTTATCTGTATCTTACCTAATGCTCTAACCTAATGTGCGCATTTGTATCAGGTTTTGCTGATAAGAGACAAAACTGCCAAACAAAACCTGTATTTTGAATCGCTCACTGCACGTTAGGGTTGGGCGATGTCAATATCTATACTTTTCTTAAATTAGTCGCTCTCTTACTCTCTTGTGCGCGCTGACACACACATACGACACATGCACTCACACACACAAATGGTGTGATCGGACACGTGTGAACACAGACTGGGTAAAAACAACAGAATTTGGAAATTAGACAATCTACTGTATGGAGAGCCAGAGGAGATGGCAAGGAGCGCTCAGTTTGGCTCGATTCGGTTGTCAGTGCGCAGCGAGAATGATAGAGACACAGAGAGGAGCAGTAAATTACTGACAGGGCTGGTAAAAACTGTAATAACTACTTTTTTATGGTCCAAACATGTATGAAAAGACCCCAAATGAGCGCTGAAAATGGATCTGTCTGATGCTTTTTGACCCATATAAACAGTTGATCACTTTAATCCGTGATCACTATATCCACTTTCCACTGTATTTTTCTACGTTATAGTAGACAGTGTAATTGTAGTCTGTGTGCAGAAGTCTGCACCTCTCTGTCAGTGTTAAACGGGGGAGGGGGCATCACGATGTTGGCTCAACATCATGATGGCTGTCAGCCATCGTCAATGGATTCCAACCCTAATGCACGTTTAATAAAGTCAATAATAAAGCATAGCTCTTGGCATTTAGCTAATTTAGATAGTGCTCCTATAAAAAGGATAGTTCACCCACAAATGAACAATTCACTCATTGTCTACTCACCACTATGCCGATGGAGGGGTGGGTGAAGTGTTTGAGTCCGCAAAACACTTTTGGATTTTCAGGAGAAACAGCATTGAAGCCAAATCCAATACAAATGAAGTAGCTGGGGATCGATTCTTCAAACGTGAAAAAACAACAGAAAAAAAAACGGAAAATGCCTCCATACTGCTCCTGTGGTGTCATCCAAGTGTCCTTATGTCCCAAAATTCCACTAAAACATGTTTTTAGCCTCAATGCTAAAAAAATGGTGTAAATGACGCCATTTCAAGTCGAAATTTGGATGCCGGGGCTTACGGACACTTGGATGACACCACAGGAGCTGTATGTAGGCCTTTTATGTTTATGTTTTCACAAGAAGAAGTTACACCAGTTGTTGCAGCCTTTCAAAACAACCAATACAAGTGTTTTCTGATCGGATGCTTAAGTTGGCAGGATCCTATTGTTTGCCAGGAGCATTTTGAAACCTGTTAAGTGCTGTGGTTTGGGAAGGTAAAACTGCTTAGAAAAGGGAGAGGATTAAGTTTAAGACTGCTGTCTGGCTTCAGTTGGGGTTTGAATTTGTGTCATGGCACCTCTGATCACAAAAAGGCTTAATTTCCTTCAAAATCTGTGTTTATCCCCCTATGGTTCATAATAACATCATGAGGTTTGGTTCCATCGACTGCTCTAATTATCTCTCCATGTGCATATTCTCTATATGGTTTAAAATGATCCAGCTGAGATGCTGAGTTTCACAAACAACTTTGGGAGAGGATGCTAATGGGGACACGATTTTTAAACTTCACAGTAACACCAAACTGTCAGAGCTCTATTTTGCTGTTTTTAAAATATGTGCTTTTTATAAAAGAAAAATGTGCTTTTTATAAATGTTATTCAGTCATGTGATGTCTTTTTTGGTATTGGGACATTTTGCAAATGAAACCTCTTCCTTCTACTGCACCAGCACAAAGCACACGTTTACCCACTCACTGTTAATGTTCTGTACATAAGTCCTTTCTGCCCTAAAAACCTTTGAACTTTGATTCTTGTTTGTAAATGGTTAAAGTGTTGTCAATTTGTAAAGGGTACAGCACTCCTGATTTTGTGATAGCCTCCAATAGCACCCATCAAGTTGGTCAATTTCCCCCAGCTGACAGCTGTTTTGAAATTTAATGCTATTTTAAAATCAGGAATCACACTTTTTAAGACAGTTAGACAAAAGCAGAACTCCCACTTGAAATACAATGCAGGTTTTATTATTGTTTGTGTCATGTGTTACTCAAACTGGCTTAATATACAATAAGGTAAAGCAGAAAACAGTGACAGGAGGGTTAATTCAGCCTTTCACTTTTACCTCACTCCTTTTCTTGTTGCATACAAGAGCACAGTGAGGTCATAAGCTGGAGTTTCTCATACTCGTATAATCTTGAGTAGTATTTGGATGGTCAAACTTCCTGGACTCACATGATTTGTTGTGTAATTTTTCATGACTGCAGTCCTAAAAAGGTGCTTCCACATCCCTTTTCCAACTGATTATTTTTACACATCCTGCTTTTAACTTTGATATTAAATAGATGTTGTTCAGTCAGATTTTCAATACCAGTCTGCACTACTTTAACATACATATGTATGTATGTGTGACATTATTGTAACAATTGTCCTATATGTTTTTCAACCACAAAATAACTACTTACTGTACTGTCCATGTGACCATGCAGCACATTTAGACTGTGCAATACCTGCATCTGTTATTTGATCTGTGATTGAGACTTTCTGAGAAAATCACAGAGGGGTTTCAGTACTTTCACTCTTACGTTCTTCAAAGCAAATGTCAACATGTGAGCATATAATCATGATGGCTTAGTGGAAAGGACACTGCTTTTAATAGAAATAAATAAAACAGAAAACATTAGAAGCAACCATTAAATTAAACATTCTGTTATTGTGTGAGAGTAGCTGAAGAATGAGGTGTCTTGAAAAAGTGGTTCCAGAGTAGCTAGTTGTTGTATGTAATCTTTATTTCGGCCTGGGTGAATGTCTACCATCAATATGGGCTTAACTGACTGGCAGAAACATAAAGAAATGAAGTATTTAACGACAAAGTTGCATATTCACTTTTGTGAAAAATATTCACACCTAACAACTGCAAGAGCTGTGAAGAGCTATATAAAGTGAAATTACCTGATCAAATACCTGTCAACTATTAGCAGTGACAGAAGATACTGAAAGAGACATTCACTCATAACAATGTTACAGTCATTCCACTTATTGTTGTTCATTTTAATTTAATAACCATGTGAGTTAAGAGCCAAACTCAGTGCTTTAAGCACTGGCTGTCACATCTCTGTGTTCACAAACAGAAGATTACCTAACCTGAATATGACCTCTTTATGTACAGTTTAAACTGAATATCACATTTTGTTGTAAATGTTTCAGTGTTTCAATTTGTTTCCAAATGCTGGCTCATATTTGAACTACACAGTGGCAGCTTCTCAGTGCTCACAGAGCTTGATAACTTGGTTCTGATGCTCATTTCCCTTCTAAATTTCTGACGTGTGGGGAATTTTTCAAATTCTTGACAACATAATGGGAAAATTTGTTTTTCTGTCTCAGAGTGACCAAGAAAAGTGACAAAGAAAACAAGAACAGATATTAATCTCATATGTGTGTAAAGTTCAGTGCTGGAGTTCGGAACATGGCCGGCCTAAATTCAAAAACACACCAAAACCTCTACAGCTCCCTTATGCACATGTTGTATCTCATTTACCCTCCTTTGCAGAAAAGTATAGTAGGGTTACACACTCTGAAACAATTCCATCTGTCCAGTTTTTCTGTGCAGTGTCTCAGGATGGCGATTATCTTATATCAGGAATGTCAGTGTCGTCCCATATATTGGCCCTTAGGCAACAAGAAAAGGAAATAAAAGTAGCTACATTGCATACTCAAACGTCTTTGTCAAGAAAAATTGCTGATATGATCTTGTACAATTTTGTAACTTATTTAAATTCAGCATTGGCCCCAAATGTTTGTATTCTGAGCTTTATTATCAAACTTGCTAACCATAGTTTAACAAAACTATTTCTGGAAGTCACTGCATGTAACTGTTGTTCTTCTAGAAATAGTTCCATCATTCAGCCTGGAACTGTGTGTGGATTTCACAAAGCGGATACAAAATGTTAAGTAGGTGACTGGGTTGGTCAATGGTTTTTTGCACTTAATAAAAGAAAGAAAATAAGCATATTTCTCATAATGTTGAACTATTCCTTCAAGGCAATATTGGTGCAATATGAAAAATTCCAACTATGGCACACTGGGTTGTAATATCAAAAAAAGATAATATTTGTACAAGAAAACTACAATCAAATTGAAATCAGCCCCCTATTGCACTTTTGTTCATCCTGAATCTCTCTGATGTTTATGCGTTTTCTTCTCCTGTTTTGTGGGGAGGTAGTATTCCTCATCCTAGTCGAGAGATAAGGACAGAGGATGTCCCACCTTGTACAAATTATTAAGCCCTATGAGGCAAATGTGATTTGTGAATATGGGCTATGCTAACAACATTTTATTGAGCAGTTATTTTACAGTTTTTATTGTTAAGGTTATTCTTAAGTCTACAAAAACTGGCAAAATGTCTTTGCCAATTGCCAAATTTAATTGAAGATATTAGGGAATCTAGATTGAAAAAAGCAATATTTACTACAAACTCTTCCTTTTTGTCTGACCTGTGGTGACCTGTAAAATAATTTAACTTTGTGTAGACAAAAAGCACATGGGACATGGGGGGGCAATGTTAGATTACAGGGGGTTACCCACAGCCAAATGCACCTCTCTTCTCAGCCCTTACCACTGTGAGTCCCATCACTTGGACTTTTGTTTTTATATGTTGAGTTTTTCTGTATAAATGTATATTTGATGGCATACCTTTGAATTTGTATTATTTGTTATGCTGTTGCTGGTTTATTTTGTAAAAAAGCAGGAAAATTTGAAATAAAGAAAGATATGAAAACACAGCAAGCTGAGTCTTCAATTTAAAACATTTTTGAGACCATCTTGAGATATGATCATTTCAGTTATAGCATCCCTATGCAATACTAGTTGGTCAGATGACAGCCACCTTTGAATATGGTCTCACCCTCACACCTGCAAAAATGTTTGTATTTTGAACTGTTGAAAATCTATCACAGTGACAAAATCTGCCCTCAAAAACCACCAGTCTTTAATACCCCACAATACAAGAGAAATATTGTATTATATGTAAATATATATATATATATATATATATATATCTTTAAATATTCACAGATTGAGATTTTCAAGTAAACACTCAACACCCAAACATATTAACATATTAACACACATTGTGGTTCTCAGACTGTGATAAAGGTTTTGAACACAAGAGGGAAGTAGAGATGATGCCATCCTTTACCATGAAGCTGAAGATGTCATTTTACAACCACTTTTGAATGGATGGGAATCTCACTCCTATACTTTTATCGACAGATTCCATTTTGAGCAATCCTGCACCAAGTGACAATTTGTTGTGGCGTAGTTAACAAAAGCACATACCTGAAAATATAAGGTCCAACATTTCTCACTGCATGTCAGGACAAAATCAAGCCATGAAGTCCAAAAACAAGACCTCTGAAATGAAACAGTGGCCTCAATAACTGTGAAATGGAATTAGTTTTTTATTACCAGGATCTTAATAAAGTTTATCATCTGATTGAACTGAGTCACAGGGCAAGCATGGCATTGGCTTATGGTCCCTAAAGCTCTTTCAGACATGCGCTGAACTCCGGAGATCCTCCGCAGTATCTTCAGAGGAGGTGTATTTGAGGACACAGGTGTTCGAATGAGAGGCTCCAGAGTTTCTGCGTGCTTTCACCAGGTGACCCTCTAGTATAAAGTCAGCAGAATGTTGATGATGTGAAAACACAGCAGGGAATCTACTGCAGGATATACTGCAGGATTCACCGTGAGAGAGTGGAGGGGTTAATAACATTTCTAACATGCGACAGATGCAAAAATGAAGAAGAAAACAAAACAAACATCTCAGGATGAAAAAGTGGAGCAATAGACGTAGAACCAAGGAAGATGTCGACAGAGCTTTTGGTGATAAGAGCCAACACCAGTGTGCTGTAAAAAAAACACTTGATCTTCACAGCTGAATTAATACGTTACATCTTGCCTTTGTTTGCTGCACTCCCCCTCACCTGAATCCTCTGAGGATTTGTTGTTGTTGTGAATACATCTGAGCAAAGAATCTATAATGGGCAGGGGTAGCTCAGGAGGTCAAGTGGGTCTTACACTAAATGGATGTTGAAATGTCCTTGGGCAAGATACTAAACACCAAATTGCCGGAATTACAGCATCTGTGTATGTAACATACAGAATTTCTGTATAACAGTTAGCAAATTGGTGAATATGACTGCTGGTGTAAAGTGTTTTTAGAGGTTGTTTTGGATGGCTCCGGCTGAGGGGGTCGACTGGTTGTCCTCCAACCAGCAGGTCGACAGTTCAATCCTCAGTCTTCCCCATCTGCGTGCCAAAGTGTCCTTGGGCAAGATACTGAGCCCCTTAGTAGCCCCTCAGATGATAATTGTAAGTTGGTCTAGATAAAAGCTTCTGCAAAATGACAATAATAATAAATGCAATCCTTTTTGCATGTAACTGCTACCAAAGGGGACTTAAACAAAGTGCAATCAATCAATCAAATGTTGATTTGTTTAGCCCATAATCGCAAATCACAATTTGTCTCATAAGCCTTGAAAAGTTGTGACAACCCCTGCCCTTTACCCTCAACAAGAGTAAGAAAAACTCTAGGAAAAAAATCTGGGTTTTAATTCAGGAGATAATTCATACTTGGTCACACACAGAGCATTATAATCTCACACACACAAGTATACTCTTACACAAACATTACTATACTCTCTTACATGTACCATCATACTCTCTTTCATGCACCATCATACTCTCTCACAAACACCATCATACTCTCTTACATGCACCCTCATACTCTCTCACAAACACCATCATACTCTCTTACATGCACCCTCATACTCTCTCACAAACACCATCATACTCTCTTACATGCACCCTCATACTCTCTCACAAACACCATCATACTCTCTTACATGCACCCTCATACTCTCTCACAAACACCACCATACTCTCTTACATGCACCATCATACTCTCTCACAAACACCATCATACTCTCTTTCATGCACCCTCATACTCTCTCACAAACACCACCATACTCTCTTACATGCACCCTCATACTCTCTCACAAACACCATCATACTCTCTTACATGCACCATCATACTCTCTCACAAACACCACCATACTCTCTTACATGCACCATCATACTCTCTCACAAACACCACCATACTCTCTTACATGCACCATCATACTCTCTCACAAACACCATCATACTCTCTTACATGCACCCTCATACTCTCTCACAAACACCACCATACTCTCTTACATGCACCCTCATACTCTCTCACAAACACCACCATACTCTCTTACATGCACCATCATACTCTCTTACATGCACCATCATACTATCTTACATGTACCATAATGAAAATAGTAGTGTGTGTGAGAGAGAATGATATGATATGTGAATAAGAATAGTAGTGTGTGTGTGTGAGAGAGTTGGATTGAAACGGAAGTAACAAATTCTCAGTTCCTGATTGGTTATCTTTGATGAAGCTAGGTTTCACTGACATGGCCCAGCCTCTAAATCAAGAGATCCATGAGGGAAGATGGTGCACCACACCTCCTGAACAATTGATTACAACAATGTCAGAAATGCTGGATCCACAGAGACCCCCTGTAATACGGCCAATGAGGAAATGCGGCGGTTATTCAGACCTGGTTCATCAGGTGTAGCTATGTTTTTAACTGAATTTTTACTATAATGTCACTATACATCAACTTTTTGTTTTTATCCTTGACAAGTGGTCTGACATGGGAAGGTTATTTTTTTAGCTGGTGTGTATCTATTTTTGCTCAATGTGTGTGTTTGTGAGAGAGAGAGAGACAGACAGAGCCTACTGCCCATCACCTGAAGTTATTTATGTGAACTTTGAATATATATACAGCCCTTGTGAGGTTTCTTGCATGATCATTGTATATTAAAAGTAGTCCTATGGGTAACACTTTATATTAAGGAAGACATATTAACCATTAACTAGTTGCTTATAAGCATGCATATTAGTAGCATATTGGCTCTTTATTAGTCATTATAAAGCACTTATTAATGCCTTATCTACATGACCTTATTCTACAACTACTAGGCCATTAACTAACAGTTTTCCCTCAATAACCTCCTAATTACTGCTTATTGAAAGTAAGTAAGGAAGTTGTTGTACATGAATTACAATCTTAATATGCTTTGCTCAGTATGGGCCTTATAAGGTGGTACTACCACAAGAATATTCATTCTCCCTTCACAACACTTAATAAATATGTTCTATTCACATGTAACAAAACACAAAACTGCAAGTGTTAATAGTGTCCAAATAACTTTAAATTAAGTCTTTCTTATTCAGAACATGTTCCCCATTCTTAAAATAATCGCCAGTGTTGTGTATAATTGCAGCGTACCTGAACTCATAATCTGCTGGCTGATCAGAGCAGAATGGGCTTTCTAGAGCGGGGGGGGGGGGGGGGGGGGGGGGGGGGGGCTGTGAGAGTCTCCTGCTCCAGAAATGAATAGAATAAAGAAAAATGTTTTCTGAACATTGGGGTCTGTAAACCTTTTCAAGTAGTGCTCCAAATAAAAATTGTGAATCCCCAAAACGAGCATAGTAGGTGTCCTTTAACACAGTATGAATGTACTGCGTTGGTATTGAGACCAGGCTCTTTAGAGTAACTGTCCTCATGATGTGTGATTGTCTTTCCTTGACAATGGATTTGAAGTGGATTTGTTTCCTATGACTAAATGTAGCCGATTGATAAGGCATTCTTTTTAGGCCTACATCCCCAAATCGCCCCACCAATAAGGATGTAATATTATTACTCAATTCCACATGCGACAAAGTTTGCAAGTACAAGACCAAAAGAAGGTTGCATTAAAGTATCTATATTTTGAGTGCATTTGAGATGAGAAAAACATGGGACTGCAGGACAGTCATTGGAGAGATCAGGGAAGCGTTCAAGGAACAAATTCCTGAGGATGTGAGTTATTTTCTTGTTTATTTTAAGACGTTGCCCGCTATAGTTCGTGGCTTGATTGCTACAGACTGATTTAGAAATGTAATTCTATTTTTTCTCGTTTGTTATTTTTTAGCTTTGAACTTTTGGTGGCATGTGGAAACAAACTGGTTTCACCAAAGGTGCGATAGGGTCAGGAATTGAGTGACTTTATCATGCACAAGATTTTCAAATCAAACACTTTGTACATTAGGCCGTCAACTAATCTTCCATTTTCGGTAAGCTAGTTGAAGACAATGTGAAGCAGAGTGTTTCTGTCTTAACTGGAGCATAAAGTTGTCATGGTTTGACAATGGGCTTAATCCCAACATTTTCTAAATAGTAATTTTTTTGCTGTCTTTTAGTTTGACAGCACAGATTAGGACAGCTCTGTGGCGGTTCACACTACATCAGCATCAGTGCAGTAATTTTAGATACACAATGGTGTGATCATGATATATAATTTGATAAAGCTGCCCATTTGATTGAAGATTACAATGACTGAAGCATGAAAAATCCAAAGGGTTTATCAATTAACCTTTGGAATTAGATTTATTAACCAAAATATAGAATGACAATGTGAACATTTAAGTGTGCAAAATTATTTATCTACAGTTTTGGAAAAGTAAAGGTCTAACTGTAGTGATAACTAAGTTGAGCATCCAAACTGATGAGCGATAACGTTCTGTAAATGGTAAGAAGACCGCTGTAATGCCCTGTAAATTTAGATGGATTTTGATTGGCTGTCAGTGTTTCTATCGTTCATGAAATTACTCTGAAAGTTGTCGTTAAAGTTGGGGCGTGGACTCCCCCATCCACTTGAGTTTGAAGGAATTTTAAAACTATACATTTATTAGTTAGGGTTAATCCTAACCCTACATTTATAAATTATAGTTCAGCTATCATTCCTGGCGTGGACAACCCCTTAATCTGCGCTTCGTTGCCGATCACTCAGAAAATTCACCAGGCCTAAAAATAAATGTATGCCATGGTTACCATCATCAGTAAGTGGGTCTACTGTTTCTCGAATTCTGTTCATAATGGCTTCATTTAAAATAAAGTAATTTCCTGGTACAACAACATTGTTTTAGTCTCTAACTGTTGATGAGTGTCTTCATTGATTTCCAAGGTATCATGTCCTGCAAAAATGTCCTGGATGGCACCAGCTCCAGCATTGTTAAGAACCCCACTCTGCCATATTTGAAGAGTAGTTTATCCTCCCTGGGTAGACGATCCATGGTGGTTTCACTGATTTTTGCAACTGCCCTTTGAACTCTTGGCAAGTAGATGTAGTGCAGACAAAACATGGAGTTCATCTGTAGCCCTCATTTTTAATGATGGTGAAGAGGTTACTGAAGTGGAATGAGACAACTCTATTTAGCTCTGCCCACAACAGGAATACAGTGCCTCCAGTGCACCTAAACCTCTCTGACTGTCACCCCTTTGTAACTGCTTGCTAACTGAGCGATAGAAAGAAATTGTCACTGTGTATCCATTAAACTCACAGAATAATCTTTCCAAAATCATGCTGTCATGTCCCACAATGTCAGTTTCCCTTACGATGTTCTGAACACACGTCATTGTATTAGTGAAAAAAATTGTAATGTCCTCCTCATTACCATTAACTTCCACAAACAAAGACTGACCTTGGAATATAAGGTAAATTAATAGAAAAACCAAGGCTTTCGCCCTGCAGCTCTAACAAAGCTGTTAAGTTGCCCAGTAAAATGCTGCTGCTTCATTTAAATGCTCCTTGTGGCTTCAATTTAGCTAGCAGTGGTCTGAGCAGGGGCAGGCTTTGAAGTCGGGCAATGAGAATTTAAACTGTCTTCCTGTTTGGTCAAACTCACTTCCTTTTTTAATCATACTCTCTCACAGAAGGTATAATAGTATTTGTGTAAGACTTCAGTAGTGTGTGTGAGAAAACTGAGAAAGTATGATAATGCATGCAAGAGAGTATAGTAGTGTGTGTGAGAGAGTATTATGGTACATGTAAGAGAGTATAGTAATGTGTGTGAGAGAGTATGATGGTGCATGAAGAGAGTATAGTAGTGTTTGTGTAAGAGTATACTGATATGTTTGTGAGACCAAGTAGGAATTATCTCTCATAGGGCCTCTCATACATAGGGGTAAAACCTTTATCTTGTACTGTGAGTTTGATCTTTTTGATTTGAATAGAATACTTGGAGGTTTTTTTGTTAAGGCCTGAATTATTCTCCACCTTGAGCAGTCTATCATCATGTAACTGCGTGTCATTGAGAGATAAAATGTAACCATATTTTGTAATTTTAGAAAAACAGAATACAATCATTGTTGTTACAGGTAACACTATTTTCTCATGTGTTATTATTGAATTTGGGCCTGTGGTTCAAATTATGAAAGTTTGCTCTGTCACTTTGATTAAGTAGCAATTTCATTTGCTGATAGCTTCAGATCAGGGATTTGTGTCTGTCCTCGTTCTGTTAGATCTTAGTGCAGCATTCAACACTATTGACCATACATTTTTATTACAGAGACTAGAACAGTTAATTGGCATTAAAGGAACCACCCTAAACTGGTTTTAATCCTATTTTTCAGATCGATTACAATTTGTGCAAATTAATGATGAGCGCACCAAAGTTAACCATGGTGTTCCACAGGGCTCTGTGCTCGGCCCAATTTTATTCTCATTATATATGCTTCCACTAGGAAACATTATCAGGACACACTCTGTAAATTTCCACTGCTATGTGGATGACACCCAGTTATACTTGTCAATAAAACCAGAACAGTGTGATCAATTAACTAAACTCCAAGCATGTCTCAAACACATAAAAACCTGGATGACCCCCAATTTTCTCTTATTAAACTCAGATAAAACAGAGGTTCTAATACTTGGCCCTAAACACCTTAGAGATACATTAATAATATAGCTGCGCTTGACGATATGCCTTTGCTTCCAATGAAACAGTCAGGAACTTGGGAGTGATCTACAATCCTGATTTATCATCACACTTAATAATAATAATAATACATTTTATTTGTATAGTGCTTTTAAAAGGTACTCAAGGGCACTTAAAAGGGTACAAACAGTGACAGTACAACAATAACAAGGTAGCATTATAGCACTTACAATTGATCTTTATAAAAACCTGCTGAATTCATATTTATGTTCCTGGATAAACGGGGCGTCGCTTCTTCTGCAACAAAGAAGTTAAAACACTGCATCCGTCGTAATCTGCGGGAGGAACTTCTGTCTGCAGGAGTGAGTGTGTCTGCTCGTCTCTGTCCCTCTTAACACGAACTGATGATCACATGTATTTAGTTATTTATGATGTTGGATCATGACTCCGGATCGTTCCGGTAACTTTAACCCTGATGTCCTGACTGTGTGCGTCGCGTCTTGTGTTGTGTAGCAGGTTTAAACATGTGTCTCATAAACTCTACAGCGAATCAAACAAACACAAAGTAAACGTCAGTCCTGTATGTGTTCTTATAACTTCTGATCAGTGCTGGTGTTTATTGTTAAAGTGTAAAGTGAGCGCAGATCAGAGGGCGAGTGAGGAGGAAGCTCCAACAGAGACAGAAGACAACTGGACCTTTAATGAGCGTCTGTCCTGATCCTGAAGCAGCTGTGTTATATAATTAATCAGCGGACTCCACGTCTGCGTCGCGATGCATCTAAGAATGGAGAAATGTTCACAGCTCTAGTGCTCAGCAGTGTGCAGGACACAGCATAATTTTTTTTTTTTTAAATCGTCACTCTAGAGGACATGCTACAGAGAAGTGTTCCTTTTGTGGCTTCCACCTCCGACACAATTATTTCAATTTATGCTGTGAAATTATTTTTCTCTCTTAGAACTTCAACTTCTCTGTTCAGCACCACCGCTCGCTTCATGTCTTTATAAGGAGAAATAGAGGCGTGGCAGTATGCTAATTACAGAGAGCGAACACGCGCCTGTCGATTTAGAATGATTCTGATTCACAAACATACGCATGATATTGAGAACAAAATTGGCTGGTGCGCACTTCTCATCAATCCGGCGGCGATTTTGCGCACGCACTTATTTTTTGTGGCGAGTAAGAATATTTCTGCGCACATGTGGGGGTTTAGAGCTCATCATAGTATGGAGACAGCCCTGGTAAAAGTCACTAATGACCTAATAGCTTCAGATCAAGGGTTTGTGTCTGTCCTCGTCCTGTTAGATCTTAGTGCAGCATTCAACACTATTGATTATCAAATTTTATTACAGAGACTAGAACAGTTAATTGGCATTAAAGGAACAGCCCTGAACTGGTTTAAATCCTATTTTTCAGGTCGTTTCCAACAGGTGCAAATTAATGAGTCATCTTTGCGCACCAAAGTTCCTCTGTAAATTTCCACTGCTATGCGAACAACACCCAATTATACCTATCGGAAAAATTTGTCCACACATTTGTTCATCCAGACTTGATTATTGTAATTCCTCATCAGGCTCCAGCAGTAATTTGTTCTAGACTCTGCAGCTTGACCAAAATGCTGCAGCACGTGTCCTTTCAAGAACCAAGAAAAGAGACCATATTTCTACTGTATTAGCTTCACTACACTGGCTTACGGTTAAACACAAGGTCCTTAATGATATGGCACCATCATACCTTAAAGGGCCCATATTGTGCAAAATCCATTTTCTGGACTTTTACTATCCGTAATTTCTTGAAGAGGGTCAGTAGGTACCCTCAAAGTATGAAAACAGTCACTCTGAGGACTTTTTCACTAAGTCCATTCGAAGAAATATGTTATTGAAACGTTGCGTTTCGTACTACCTCTCCGTATGATGTCATCTTGAAATTGCACTCTTCTCTCAGCCCCACCCAGCCAGTACCAGTCCAGCCTCCTAACCCCCACCACCACCACCCCCACCCCTCCTCACCGAACGCGACACCAAGCAGACATGTTGCTGATTAGCAGCTTGTTAGCTACCACAAGCTAACCCCAACAAACAACACTGAAGAAACACTGCAGTGTGGAGGGATGCAAGGAAGAAAATGTGCCTGTGTACATTCCTCCAAAGAACAATATTATTCAAGACCAGCGGTTACGCTTTATTTCTTCTGACGTGCCTTGTCGGTGTGCTCGGCTCATTTCCCCACAGACTCTCAACTTACAGCAACTCCTCAAGGATATAGCTGTTCCACACTGCTGACCGCATGCTCTACATGCAGCAGTTACTCGGTACTGAAACTCGGTACTGTAACTCTGTATTGAAACTCGGGACTGTAACCTCAAAGTTACTCTGTCCTGCTAAAACTTGAACCGACTGTGAATATGTGGCTGGTCTTCTATAGCTGTATCCAAACATAACTTTCAAACAGACTTTCAGCTGTGTTTACCAGAGAGATCGTCAATGCGCCAGAATGAGACCGGTGATAGGCCTGGTCGCGTGTCACTCAAAGTCAGCCAATCAGAGGAGGGGCTCATAAATAATTAATGAGGCAGGTGAAAACAGCCTGTTCTGTCTGGAGGGCCAGAGAGAGGCAGAAGAGAGGACATGGAAATACACATTGCAGCAGTTTTTTCGACTTTAAACCACTGATATATCATCTTAGGGGTACCAATACCTCAAATTAAATCCCAGAAAGGTGTAAAATATGGGCCCTGTAAAGAGCTCATGGTACCATATCACCCAACTAGAGCACTGCGCTCCCAGAATTCAGGCTTACTTGTCGTCCCTAAAGTCTCTAAAAGCAGAGTAGGAGCCAGAGCTTTCAGCTATCAAGCTCCACTCCTGTGGACTCATCTCCCAGTTTCAGTTCGGGAGGCAGACACTTCCTTTATGATAAAGCTTATAGTTAGAGCTGGTCCAGGCTTGTCTTAGACCTTCTCTTAGTTATGCTGATATAGGTTGTGATGGCCGCACCAGCAACCACACACTGAAGCTCCGTAACATGGTGGTAGCCTTTCTTAATTCCTAATTTGCTCAGTTTGTTTCTCTTTGCACACACACCCACATCACAGATAAATAACTGGACACATAGATTTTGGTTTCATACAACATACTTCATTTATTAAATAACTGGACACAGATTTTGGTTTCATACAACATACTTTTATTTATTTATATCTTTCTTTTCTGTGATAATTAATCAAGTTTTCTTTGACTTATCAGTTCCTGGGGGTTGCTGCTGGAGTCGTCCTGGGACTCCTTTTGATGAATGGCCATTCATCAAAAGGAGTCCCAGGAGCAGCAGACAACCTTAAATGGCTTTAAGCACTAATTGGACTGCACCATGTCTTTTGTAATCATGGGGAGGGACATTGTTTCCTTATTTCGATTTTTAGTTGTTAATCTTTGACTATTGTTTGATATTTATATTTATTATTTTTCCTTAGTTAATATTATATGGCCTTATACCGGGGTGTTATGTTGTGGCTGTAGTTTGTTTTCAATGTTAGTATGTCTAAGTCTATCCCCCTTTTGTGTTTTGAGTGGCTTGATCAGCCACGATATATGTTCCCCGGTGTCAGTTGAGGGGCAGTTTTTTGTGGTGCTGTTAACTGGTCTTCATCTGTTACTGGAGGCTAGTTTGGTTAATTGACCTTTTACTTGCCCAAGATTTGTGAAGTTTATCTTTTTGCATTTTTGTTAATGAAAACAACATTAAACTCAATTTAAATACAATTTTTTCAAAGAAACTATCTGTGGCTCTCTGATCTTCCTGCTCGGTCCCTGACATAGGTCTATAATGTCGGGGGACACATGACACATGGAGCTTCTCTTTCCAGCTCCTCTTTTCTCTTCTCCCTCCTTATGAAATATCAGAGAAATTAATGTCTCATCAATACATGTTACTGATTTGACTTCTTCCCCTGGGGTCCCTATGCCTTATCGTTCGCAGATCCACATCGTGGATTATGATGGTGGATCGCCAATCAGAAATGGTGATAGTAATGGCGGATCCTGTATCGTGGTGGCATCTGATAATGGTGGTGGACCATGATCGAGGTGGCAGCTGATGGTGGATCTTGATGGCGGCAGTGGATCATGATTGTGGACTATGGTGGCATCCGATCGTGATGGCGGATCCTGATCATGGTGGCTGCTGATCGTGGACTATGATTACAGCAGGACTGCTTGATATACAATATGTCTCCTCAGATACTCGACCATTACTGACAATAATCCATCAATTAATTTACCGTCCATTATGCTACAAACTGTTTCTTCTAATCAATGCTGTAAATACTCTTATCATTCTAATGTTCTCCATTACATGTGGCATCTATTGCACTTCTCTCCGTCCTGGGAGAGGGATCCCTCACATGTGGCTCTCTCTGAGGTTTCTACGTTCTTTTTACCCTGTTAAAAGGGTTTTTTAGTAGTTTTTTCCTTACTCTTGTTGAGGGTTAAGGGCAGAGGATGTCACACCTTGTTAAAGCCCTATGAGACAAATTGTGATTTGTGAATATGGGCTATACAAATAAAATTTGATAGATTGATTGATTGATGTCAGTGAATGAGGCCCATTATCTTGTGGTGTTTTTGGATGGCTACATTTACAGTGGGTTGTGTGGATGTAACACATGATGTCAATGTTTCTTTCTGTGTGTTTCTGTCTCTATGTCGCCATTCTTTTTTCCTGTAAACGTGTATTTCTCTTTAAAAGACTTTGTGAAGTGCCTTGAGATAATGTTTGTAGTAATTTGGTGCTACACAAATATAATTGAATTGCATTTTAATGTATGTGTGTGTAACAGATATGGATTGGCCACAAGGATGAATGACTCAGGGGGTTGGTTTCCAGCTTTTTATTCACTGTAGAAAACACATTGCTTTGCTGTGATCATTTTACTCCTCCTGCTGCATCTCCGTTCTTAAACCCTCAGCAATGTAAAACAACACTCATTCATACTTTTAACAACAGTATGTAATAAACACAGTACAAAAGTGACATGAAATAGAAAGGTGCCTTGGGTTGGGTTATTAAACAGCTTATCCAAAATTTGGTTTCAAAAAGGAAAGCCCACATACCTGTAGAAAACACATTGCTTTGATGTGATCATTTTACTCCTCCTGCTGCATCTCCGTTCTTAAACCTTCAAAATAAAATAATTTAACTTCAAAGGGCTGCCGAAATCCCCGCGACGCTACTAAACAAAATCGCGCCGCCATCGTGTAAAACGTATGACGTGAAAGTTAAACGACAACATTTACAAAACATATCAACACTCAAAACAGCAGCACAGCGTACTTGTATTTACAACATATAATTTAGACAGTTAATTTTCAAGGAAAATTATAAAATAGCGCGGAGCATTTCCGCAGGTGGCTAACCCTCAGCAATGTAAAACAACACTGAGGGGGGAGGGGTTGACAGTGTAGTGGAAAATTGCACTGACCAGTGTCTAAGGTATTGGAAATCCCACTGACCAGGTGTCTAACTGCTGTGATACTGTCTACCTGACAGGATGGAACCCTTATTTGGCGTTGTCTCACTGCTATGACCTTGATAAACAGGGTGCATGCCCTTATTTGGTGATGTTTTTCTTCCAACTGCTACAGCGGACGGACAGACACAGATGATCTCATGTCTTTCATGTCTTTTTTCATATTATGTTTTATGAAACGCCTCTTTGTATAAGTTCTGGCTTTTGTGAACTTGCGGCCAGTTCCATTTTGAGCACCCGTGCTTGTTGTGTAACCTCTGCAGAGCTTACTATTATAAAGACTCAAAGGCAACTCCAGTCTGAGAATTTCATTATTTCAAATCTCAAGATGAATTTCCATCACAAACTTGGCGTCACGAACAGGATCCCTTGAAAGATCGTCTGGACCCAAGAAGTCTTCGGTGGTTGGCCACCCAGGAGAAAAAAATCTTCTGCCTCTACCTCCAACAGTGAAGAGAATAGAGGGCCGAAATAACTGGGGTTCCGGACCTTCTTCACAGGGATCCAAAGACCTCTCTTTGGTCATCTTATATCTGGTGAGATGTTGAAATTCTGATTTTCATGACTGTCTAGATGATTTCTCAAATACAAAATCAAACATAAGAAATAATACATTTAAAGGGTTTTATTTGGAACGGGTGTATTAGTCATTCTCTCTGGATTATTGTGGATTATTAATGTTAATCTGACCCATTTTGTGGCAATCATCCTTGTTGAAGGCATTTTTCCTGTTTTTTGCCGTAAAGAGAAACAAGGATTCGTGGAGACGTCCACGTCTTAAATTGAGTGTTCAAGGGAAATTGTAGACGTGCACAATTTCATACACTTAATTGATAAAGATGGGTAACAAGGGAAATCAGGGACTTCAAAGCCCAGAGGGTCCAATTGTGGACTCTATGGTTGCAAGATACGGAAGGGAAAGTGTGACATTTCTTCCAGTATGGTCCAGAGACTTTGCTTTTCCTCATAACAGGTCATTCATTGTCGAAAAAAATTAAACTTTTAAGAGAGAAACTCCTCGAGAAAGAGGAAGAATTAAAAAGCAACAAAAAAAAAAAGAGAAAAAATAAATAAATAAATCAAGGTCGCAATGTGGAAAGACAGAAGATAATAAGAAAGTGTCTTGAAATGTGGGAAAAAGAGGCAGAGTGTAGGGACAGAAGACAAACATTTAAACAGATGGCTAAGGTTGATAAGAAGGAAACTGAGAAAGTTTAAAAGAAATCATATAGATCTCTGTGTTCTCCATTACAGGGTGTGGCAGTCCTCGCCTCGACGCCTGCCTTCCTCCTCACCTACGACAAAACCCCCCTCCATATGATGTGCAGAGACCAGACTCCACCCACCACTCTCCCAGTCTATGGAGACGGGGCAGCGGGAGGACTGAATGATGACGCCACCTCTTCCTCATCTTTAGGCCCCACTGACTTTGCAAAGATATGTCCGCACTGTGGGGGAGACCTCCGTCTGACTTCACCAGACTGGGACGATGCGTTTAATGCAGCATACGTCAACGCTCTCAACACACTCCTCAACGCCCTGAGGACCGCCTTCCCCAATAAAATTGACATGTCCAAAATAACGGGGTGCAAACAACAACCAGGCAAAACCGTAGGAGATTTCCTCACATGTCTGACCGTCCTGTTTAATCAACACAGAGGCATCCCCATACCTGACAACCTTGGCAACGAGCCAGGGGCTTATGAAACACATCTGGCCTTCCTGAATGGTCTGCTCCCCCCACTACGGGCAGACGCAGGCCACACCTGCATCGGGTTTTGAGGATGCTCACTTGACAGAGGTCAGATGTCATTCTGAACATGCTGAACGTCAACACAAAGAAACCAAAGACAAAACTCACAGAAAAAGAATCAACAACTCCAGAAAGCACAGCTAACCATGATGCAGGCTGTGTCTGCCCTGTCAAGGCCACGCAGACAAGATAACGCTGATAGCAGAGCCAACTTCACTGAACCAGGAAGAGAGGGGCGTGGACGTGGCCGTGGGCGAGGCTTCTCTGTACACTGGGCAAGGGACTGCCCCAGCAGCGAGAGGAGGGGGAGACAAGAACTTTCACTGCCGACTGAACTACAGAAAGTGAGGAGGGGGCAGACGGGGGAGGAGACGACCAATCTACCCGCCGAGGATCAGAGAAAGGGAAGTGAAACACACACACAGAAGCTAAAGCAATGAAGAAATCGCTTGCTAAACTAACCGCACACACACACACACACACACACACACACACACACACACACACACACACACACACACACACACACACACACACACACACACACACACACACACACCAGAGCAAACACAACTTTGTGGTTCTTATGTTAAGTACAATAGTGATGCTTTTAAGAAAATGCCTCAACTCGAACTGTGTGTTAACGGTCACAAACTTAATTTCATGGTCGACTCTGGTGCAGGTTATTCTGTGGTTAGGATGTCAGATTTGCCCACATCTCCTGAGATGAGTGGTCGCTTTATATTCTCTCAAGGTGCCAGTGGTGCCAATGTAAAAGAAAATTTCACAAAACCTCTCAAATGTGCCGCTCGGTTTGACAAACATCCCATAAGGTTTGAACATGATTTTCTGTTGTCTCCCTGTTGCCCAATTAATCTATTAGGAAGAGATTTGATGATTGTGTTAGGCTTCAATTTAGTATCCTCCCCTGATGGAGTGACAGTTACGCACAATTCTTCTTCACAATGTCACAGACCACACATGAGCAGCTGTTTGTATATCAGTGGCAACTTCCTATAAATAACTCCACGTCACACTCTCTCGTCACCCCTTTTTCTGATTTTATGCACACTGATTCATTGCACTGCACTTCACATGTGACAGACACAGCAGATCACATTTATGAATCTCTGTTTTTGCCTTTTCCTGATGATTCTCTGAAAGTGTCCAATATTTTTTGGTCTGTTTCCAGAAGTGCAGCTTCCGTCTCACTCACTGACCAACAGATGGCACTGTTTCGCGTCTCGAATTCCAGCCCTCACATCTCGCTCTCCAAGTCCCATGATGACCAGTGGCAAGGCTTAGGCCCATTTGTCAGATCATGCCAGGCTGCCGTTGATTGGCAACCCACAACCATGCCTGACGTAATGTATTCACCCAGTCTGAGTGCATTTGATCTAAAAATGTCTCCAACCTTCTGTTCTCCAGCCACATGCTCATTTGTTGTGACTGAAAATCACCTTCATTCTTATGCAATGTTGTCCAACCCCTCTGATGTTTCTCCTTTACTTTCAGATCTGCCTGAAACACTGTGGGCAAAGGACAAATATGATGTGGGCCTCATCAGAAACTGTGATCCACTCAAAATCACTCCAAAATCTGATTATAGGCCATGTAAACAACAATATCCACTCAAACAGGAAGCAGTGGAGGGGATACGTCCTGTTTTTGAATCCTTTTTGCAGGCTGGTGTAATTGTCCCCTGCCCTGATTCATCGGTCCGCACTCCACTGTTCCCAGTTAAGAAGATCAGAGACAAAGGTCAACCTACTGAGTGGCGGTTTGTGCAGGATCTGAAGGTTGTGAATGATGCTGTAATTTCTCGATCGCCTATTGTTCCCAACCCATACACGCTGCTTTCCCAAATTCCGCCTAATGCAGCGTGGTTTTCGGTTGTAGACTTATCCAATGCTTTTTTGTTAGTGTTCCTGTCCACGTTAGCTTTTAATTTTGAAAACAAGGCCTACACGTTCACACGCCTGTGTCAAGGCTACTGTGAGTCTCCATCATTATACAATCAGGCCCTCAGGAACAGTCTTGAATCCCTCATCCTCACTCCGGGTTCAGCTCTCTTGCAGTATGTTGACAATCTACTAATTGCCAGTCCCACACAGGAGCAATGTGAAACAAATACGATCGCTTTGCTGAGACATCTGGCTCGTGAGGGCCATAATGTCAGCCTCAGCAAACTAGTTTGTTCAACAAACTGTCACGTTTCTGGGTCATGTCGTCACCAAAGATCCCTGTCTGATAAGAGAGTAGAAGCTATTGTTAACATGCCTAAACCCTTGACGAAGAAACAACTCATGTCATTCATCATAGAACGTTCATTCCTGACTTTGCTCTTCTTGAAGCCCCTTTAACGTGTCATTTGGACTCACGAGGCAGACGAGGCATATGTCACACTGAAGAAGATGCTGCAGCAATCTCCCACTCTTGCTCTCCCTAACCCTGACAAACCTTTTGTTCAGGCTGTGGATGAGAGAGACTGCTGCATGACTTCTGTCTTCCTTCAGTGTCATGGTGACAAATATCGCCCTGTCGCCTACTTCTCCGCCAAACTTGATCCGGTGGCAGCTGGCCTTCCACGTTGTTTGCGTGCAGTGGCCGCCTGTGAAAAAGCTGTCCTTGCCTCACGAGACATAGTAGGTTACTCTGACTTGACACTCCTTGTTCCTCATGCTGTGTCTCTCATTCTTACAGAACAGAAGACCTCACATCTCTCTGCTGCTCGCTGGTTGCGGTATCACACTGTTCTTCTTGACATGCCCAACATCACAGTGAAACGCTGTTCAACTTTGAACCCAGCCACGCTTCTTCCGCTTCCGGATGACGGGGAAGAACACAACTGTGTGGCTGAACTTCAAGTCCAGTGTTCCCACGACCTGACCTCTCTGACGAACCTCTTTCTAACTCTGACTTGATTCTGTATGTCGATGGGTCCGCCTCACGTGACCCTGTCTCTGGTACTAACTGTGTTGGTTTTTCTGTTTGTTCAGATAATGAAGTTCTCCTCTCGAGTTCTCTTTCTCATCACCTCTCAGCCCAGGCAGCAGAGCTCATCGCACTCACGGAAGCATGCAAATTGGCTACTGGTAAAACACTCACAGTCTACACTGACTCCAGATATGCGTTCGGTGTAACTCATGATTTTGGCGCCCTTTGGCAACACAGAAACTTCCTCACATCTTCTGGTAAAAAGATAGCACACCACGGTCTCATCACAGATCTTCTGTCTGCCATTTTGCATTGTTAAGAGACATTATTCCATGATGGGGAATTCCTAGCAGAATTTCCAGTGACAATGGCAGACACTTCGTAAACGAAGCTGTCAAACAACTTGGTTCTCATCTAACTATGGATGTGCGAACACACTGTGCATATCATCCAGCCAGTGGTGGAACTGTGGAACGAGAGAACGGCACACTCAAAACTAAACTTGCAAAGTGCTGTGAAGGCACAGGTCTCGCATCGACAAAAGTCCTGCCTCTGGTGCTGATGTACATGAGGATAAGAAAATGAACCCCACATTGGTGTGGATCCTCCGTCTTCTCCGCTTCCATCCACAGACTTGTGTGATCATGATATGTTGTCCTATTTCTCTAACCTGACTTCTTCTCTTTCAGACATCAGGAAACAGGTGGCAAGGGCCCTACCAGGTACTGCTCACAACCCACACAGCAGTGAAAGTTGCTGAAAGAGCCACCTGGATCCACGCCAGCCACTGCAAATGAGTACCAGCTCCATCTGACCAGCTGACGCCTTCAACTGAAAGCACACACACTGATACTTCCACAGGTTGAGAGGCACCGAGAGTGTTGTATGATTAACCACACGAGCGTTCTGCCACAACACAGAAGAAATCTGCCTGACAACTGAGACCATGGACAGGCCATGGCATCCATTTCGACATCCAGGGTTGTGTGGCCTGAGAGGCTCACTATGCGTGTTATCCATGATCTCCTTGATTATTGTTTTGCCCATTATTTTGTCTAGATGCACTCCTGTAAAAGTCTCTGATGATCTAACAAACTGTCTTTTCCTACGGTGTCCTCTCAGAACCATCCAGCACATGCAAATTTGACCAGACACAAGAGAAGTGATTCAGGTCCCCTTGATCCGTAACTTATTCCCCATCCCTCCCTACCTGGACACTGACAGCACAGATGGTTCTGATGACGATACTCAATTTGAGGTTTTTTAGGTTATTTTCTCCCCCCAGCTTGCTTATGTGTTTCTTAGTGATTTCACTTGACAAAAACAGCTACTGCAATTATCCTTTCAACTTCATATTTTATGATGCTTGAATTTGAATCTCTGTGAATTTTTAAGGTTGATGTGAGTTACTTTATGAAGTTTGTACATACTGAATCAATTTTACTTCCTAGCAAGAATTTAAAAAGTTTTTACTGGATATTTTCAACCTTAGATATACTGTATGTTGACATTTAACGTTTTATTACATTTTAATATGAGTTACTTTTGCCAATCAATACAGTATGTTAAATTTTGATAATGGTTAATGAGATGATGATGTTGTTTGACCTGAATTCCTTCCATTTTCATTTTAAATGCTTGCTCAATTACAGGAAAATAACTTTTTTCTTTCCACAAAAACAGCAGCGGCTACCTATTGCACCTCCCTGCCATGCATCGATGTTCTAGAACCTCTCCATGGTGGATGTGACCCTGTACGTACGCAAAGTACCAGGGTTGAAGACTCGTCGATATTCTTCTATGATTATGATGTTTCTTGATTCTTTTTCGTTAGTGATCATATTTTTATTGATGATCAAAGGGGGAAGTGTAGTGGAAAATTGCACTGACCAGTGTCTAAGGTATTGGAAATCCCCCTGACCAGGTGTCTAACTGCTGTGATACTGTCTACCTGACAGGATGGAACCCTTATTTGGCGGTGTCTCACTGCTATGACCTTGATCAACAGGGTGCATGCCCTTATTTGGTGATGTTTTTCTTCCAACTGCTACAGCGGACGGACAGGCACAGATGATCTCATGTCTTTCATGTCTTTTTTCATATTATGTTTTATGAAACGCCTCTTTGTATAAGTTCTGGCTTTTGTGAACTTGCGGCCAGTTCCATTTTGAGCACCCGTGCTTGTTGTGTAACCTCTGCAGAGCTTACTATTATAAAGACTCAAAGGCAACTCCAGTCTGAGAATTTCATTATTTCAAATCTCAAGATGAATTTCCATCACAACAGGAAGTATAAGCTTTCGGAGAAACACAAAAGGTGATGCACAGCAAGGTCACTTCCGCAGGTAGCGTTAATAAAGTAAAATAACTAATAAAATTCACAAATACAAATTATAAATAAAAATAAATAAAGTACATTTCTAACTCTGTTACACCTGCATACATTTAAGTCTGTAAATGTGTTTGTATCTACATGCATGATATGAATGTGTTTCTTTTTGTGCAGCTGAATACAAACATTTGCACATACTAAACACGTGTTTCTGCACATGTAGACATCTACATGTGTTTGTGCACATGTTGTGTGTGTCCGTCTGCCTCTCTCATGCCTGTGTGAGTATGAGTCTGAGTGCCTGTTTTGATCCCACGTGACTGAGATGTCACCAAGCAATGAGGTCACTGAGTCGCTTTTCATGTGGAAAACCCCTTCTGGTCTTACAGTGACTCACACACAGACACACACTTGACAGTCATGTCTAGTGACTAGATCGCAACAGTGCTACAGAGAAAGAATAAGACTTCGTACAGGAAATACAGCTTAATTTTTTATTTTGCGGTTTAGCAGAACAATGTTCCCTAATGACATTTTGCAGAGACTGTAACGAATGCATATCAAAAATAAAAATGTGATGATTTGGTGAAGAACCAATTACTATTTTTGATGTTTAGCATTTGGACAGGAATATATATATATTTCTTTTCATTTTAGAACAGGACAAGATGGTGAATATCCCTTGTATATATGAAGGTCTTCTACACACATTAAGTTACCATCTACAAGTACTCCTGTGGTTCCAAATATATGGATACGTTCTGGTTTACACACCTGCAACCGGGTGATATACAAACACATTTCACTCTATGGTGTCACGCCGTACCTCCAAACTGCAGGTGCTGGTAATTTACCAAGACACAAAGCAATGCATCATCAGAGGCAAGTAATTTTCCAAACAAATACTTTTTGGGGAGGAGGGAAATGCATTCATAACGTCTGTTGAACATTAGGATACATGCAAGGTATTTTGATGAGTATCTTCTGCATTACATAAAACAGTTTTGTTGTATATAACTTTTATTCGTTTTTAAGAAGTAAGTTTCAACACTATTTTATTTGAAGGTTTTAATGAAAATTGAGACTTTGGATGGTTGAATGGATCTTGAGGGGAGAGATAAAACAGAAAGCTCTCTGTTCGGCTGGTCTGGGAGGAAGTATTAAAAACTAAGCAGAGGGAGACTGTTTGTGAGGTTTTCATCTTGGGGCCTGATTCCACTCGAGCTGATTATAATTCAGCCAGTTCCGTAGGTTGAGAGTGCTTGTTGCCAGGCTGTTAAGGATGGCTTCTTGTGAGGCTGGTTTGTGTGTGTGTGTGTGTGTCTGTGTGTGTGTGTGTGTGTGTGTGTGTGTGTGTGTGTGTGTGTGTGTGTGTGTGTGTACAGTTCTATAATACACTTACTGGTGCTACTTGGACACGTCTTCAGTGATGGACCCGGGGTCATAAATGTTTCGGGTCTTTAATCATCAGACACCCTCACCCGGGCGACCCAGCCGGGCTTGATCAGACCCCGATTTGTGTCCAAGTGGCTACACCACGGATCCCCCCTCAGGATCCACAACCATCTTGAGGCCTTTTCGGTAGCCTCCAGGATGATCTTTGTGGCTCTTCTGCGCTGCAGTCCTTTTACTCTAAGGAGTTTCAGTATCTTCAGTAGAGAGTGGCCAGCAAAGCCGTGGCACCCAACTTCAACTGGCTCGCAGGGGGTTCTCCAGCCTTTGCTCTTGCATTCTGCGACAATATCTGTGTACTTTGCTCTCTTGCATTCATTGGCTTCTTAGATCAGGTCTTCCCAGGGTAAAGCGGAACTTGTCGGCCACTCTTCCCTTCTTCAGAACCAGAGACCTGGAGTTGGCTGGTTTGAAACTCATCCTTGCCCATGAGATGAGTTGTTTAAGCCCTTGTAGGAGCCATCTACACTCAGGAACAGATGTTGCCGTCACGGTTAGGTCGTCCATGAACGCTCTTATGGGGGGTTGCCGAGTCCCTGATTTGGACATGGGGCCTCTACATTTCACCTCCACTGACTTGATTTGTTAGTCCAGGATGAGGTTCCGGATTATGTCTGGAATATGAGGTCTTGTCAATGCTGTTTTGACGAGCTTGTGTGGGATGGATCTATATGCGTTGGTTAGGTACAGCCAGATTGCTGCTAGGTCTCCTCTGCTTTCCCTTGCCTCCCGATTAAGTTGGGTCAGCACTCCTGTATGCTCTAGGCATCCATGGATCGCAGGGACTCCTCCCTTATGCACTGAAGTCTCTCTCTCTCTCTCTATATATATATATATATATATATATATATATATGTATATATATATTGTTGGGACCTGGTATTTGGGGAACCAAAGTTCAGCCTACATGTGCAGTCAAAAGCCTTAAGCCACATGTCCTTTGTTCTGGAGAAAACCAGATCCTCCAGAACTCAGTCTCCCAGGGTGCCTCAACGTCACACAGAGGTGAGAAAACCCACCAGAGACACAAGGGTCAACCACTATTGGTCACTCTGGGCCCCATGACCTATGAGGTCACCAAGCCAATATAAGGCCAGGTCTCCCTTTCTTCTTTTTCTTTCCATACACCTCATCAAGAGGAGCACACCGCTCTTTCCACGAATCCTCTCAGAGGAGAAGGGTAGCGGTCCAGCTCACTCTTTCAACTCAAATCAACTTCATGGAGGAGAGTTGCAGCTTCCAGCTCACCTCAACAAGGAAACCTCCTCGCAATCCAAGCTCTACCAACCTTCAAGCAGCGACGCGATGTCCTGCCGTTGAACTTCAAACAGCAACTGAGCTGCACAGCCCAACAGAACGACAAAGGCAGGAGCCACAAAACCAGCAAGACGACTTCACAGAACTTCGAACAGCACAGCAACCTTTTGCCCCTTTCCACGGACGGGTAACACAACTGGGCTTAATAATTATACTAGGCTAAGCAAAGACTGTTTATTCAATTTTGTGTGATGTTTATAAGTTTGATTTGTGTTGTTGTGATATTTTGGTTATAAGTTATTTGAAAGTTAATGTTAGTTTGTTATGCTCTTCACAGTCTTTCATTGCATTTCACTCTACACACTTTCTCTAACTTGGCACCAACACAGACACACGCATATCGCAGCACCTATATCTCTGACCCCCGCTACATGTCGTAAACATTCCAAAGGGGGGAGGGTGTTATCTTCGAAGTGGCCAGCCACCATTTTGGAAGCACACAGACACACAGACACACACACGTATACTCATGTACACATCTTTGTTTAGTAAGTACACCGTTAGTAATTTGTGTTTTTATACTTTATTATATTCATAATAAATGTTTTTCTTTCACAAATGTTTTTTCATTAATGTTGCATAAGTGAATTTTGCCAACCTCTACACTGTCAAGAACTCTATATCCTTCAACTTAGCTAACTATCTATATGGTAATTTTGGTTATAGTTATTCATTTAATTGTTAATCAGAGTTCCAAATTTGTAGTTAATACTTTTATGAGACTTAATCAATAAATTGGCTATCTTTTCCCTTCCTTTGAAGGGTGGTGCCAAGAGGTAACTTTAATCAATTAAAGTTATTAATTAATATTAATATTTTTAATATTAATATTCAATATTTTATTTTGATAACCAAATTTATTGAATGCCGAAAGGCACACCATTTTATGGTATCACGTTTAATGCATTATTGCACAACACGGGAAGTGCTTAACGTGTTTGTATTTGTGTATCTGGAGGACATCCTCATCTTGTGACGAGGAGAGTCACAGTTAGCACTTCTGACAGGTCTTCCAGTGCCTCCTTGATAACCAGCTATTGGTCAATGCAGAAAAATGTGAATTCCACATTGCCTCTGTGTTGTTTCTGGTGTTTATCGGGGCTGTAGGGGAGGTGCGGATGGATCCAAAGAAGGTCAGTGCTGTTTCCAATAGGCACACACAAAGCTTCAAGACATTCTCCACCGGGGCTGCTGCGTCCCCTATCAGTTACCTTTGATATTTGGTCCAACATCTACCCGGACTTCACTCGTTTATCCATCTCAGAAGGTAACACCACTATACTCACTGATTTTCCAAGATTGAGCATTTTATTTCTTTGCTTAAACTACCTACTGCTAAGGAGATGGTAAAGGTGGTATCACACCGGGATCACCAATTTGTGTCACAGTTCTGGAGCGTGTTCTTCATCCTGATCGGAGCCACCGTCAGCCTGACGTCTGGGTACCATCCTCAATCTAACAGGCAAAATGAGGGGTTTAACCAAGAGTTGGTGACAGGACTATGGTGTTTGATCACTCAGAATCCCTCTTCGTGGAGAAAGCAACTTATCTGGGTTGAGTATGCATACAATTTATTCCCCTGCTCCTCTACTGGTCTGTCTCCCTTTCAGTGTGCCTATGGGTACCAACCACCTCTGTTTCCAGGAAGTCAGCAAGCCATCAGCGATGGACTCGGGCCTGGCAGATCCTGTTGAAAAACCCAACTCTGTGTGTTACAAGGAGGAGTTCCTGCTCTGTCATACCAGGCTGGACAGTGTGGTTGTCCACACGGGATTTAGCTCTTGTGAAGAATCACGTAAGGTGGTGCCTCGCTTCGTAGATCCAGTCCTAGTGTCCCTACACCCTACATTCCATGTCAGCTGAGTCAAGCCTGTAAAAGAGAGCACCTTGGTCCCCTAAGTATGAAGGGGATTGACTGCTCTCTGCCTCTCGATGGGCCTTGTATTCCCCTAAATTTACTCTCAGAGGACAGTTTTTGGGAATGTCGTGGTACCCTCATCATCTTCTCTGGCATCTCTGTGTCAGTGACAGCAATAGTGGCCAGCTTCTTCTTTGCTTCCACAGTCTACTGCTCCAACTCCACAGCAAAGGCAGCAAAGGAGAAGAGGATGAAAGGATTGACTGATGGGGAAAGGGGAAATATTATTCATAAAATGCAATTGTTTTATGCAATACCTTCACTGAGATGTCCTGTGGGTATCCCCCAAAAAGCTTGAAAAAACAGGAGGAGATCAATGTTAAACAGACTGAATCAAAGGAAAATGCCAAACCCCCAAGAAACCCTCATCATCCTAATCACACATGAGCAATGATGAGATTCAAAGACATGGTATTCACCGAATGTAGGAAATTCTACTACTGCGGACAGTAGAGACACTGGTTAGTGCAAAGGTTTGGTTGAAAACAGGAGAGATATGTCATTGCATAACACTAATGACCTGCATGAAAAATGTATGCAGCTCTCCTCATTAAGACTGAGATTGTCTATGTGCATTCTAGATGAAGATTAATGGACAAACATGTTGAAGTATTGGGACTATAGAGAATCAAAGATCAGATAGCAGTGTAGTGGAGATACTCAAACAATAAATTGTAATATATAATTAATAATCTGAAAAGCCAGTGGTGCGCATGTCCACATATTTCAGAGCAGTAATTAGTTGTAGCTGAAGTTAGCATGTCAACTAACCTTAAATAGTGTTTTAATCTGCAGAACATGAAGAGACGTCAGAACAGATGTGAGCTGCTACATGACTCCTGATGAATAATAGTTTCTGGACTGTTTGCATCTTTCCTCAATCACCATCATTACAGTCAAACTACACACTGTTAAACATTTTAAATGTAAGAGCAGCTCGTGATCCTCCAGTCTTTGGACTTTACTCTTATAGTGAACAGACGACTGCATCAAGTGCTGTAAGATTTATATTAAATACTACTTTACTATTGTGCTTTGTCAATTCTAACATTTCTACTGTAAATTATACTCACCTAATATTAAGAACTAGAGATTCTTCTTCAGACAACTGTATTTTTTGTTGGATTATAAATTAATGTAGTTTAATATTCAATAGAGTTATCTATGAAACTCTGTTTTACTACTCATGATTCTAAGGAGCACATCTGATAAAAAGTAACAGCAGTAACAAGAACACTCTGATGAAGGTGTTGTTAGAATTTGAACTTAATCACAGGCCGTTTACATTTTGGTTTCATCAAATCAATCATTGCTAATTAGGATATGAGTTGATACTGAATGACAAAATTCTATGACAATGAAAACATTAATTCACCAAAGTGTCCTGTAAATGTGAAAAAAACAGGTAAGTCATCTGTAGTCAATGTAAAATGTACTCAGGACAGTTTAATCATAAATATCAGAGGTTAAGTACACACTTAAGAGTTTGTCTATCTAACAGCAGTAAACATTTGTTATAGAAGTCACAATGAATCCAGGTGAACTTCAGGTTGGACAGTTCCATCTGTTTACGATTGAGGTCTCTTCAGGTCACATTGGTAAACACTTACCTGTGAAGGTTGTGACTTCTGAAGTTGATGCATTTACTAATTCTAGGTAAATAATAAGCAAGTTACATTTGTAAAATGTTACTACCACCTCTAAAAACAGCAGAAATTAAGTAAAAGGTAATAAAGTCAATCTGAGAATATAGAAAATGCAAATACTGTCGAGCAACTGTACTCAATTAGTTTACCAGTCAGATAGTTAAGTTTCATTGTATCAAAACACTATACTGCAAAAAGATAGATGACCTTCAAGTTCAGATCTAAAGGAGACCAGGGAGATACATATGACATATGGGAAATATGATGAAAATAGAGAATAATAATCACTACTGTTGTAGAAAAATGTAAAACAAACATTATGACAGAATTTTAAAATAAATAAATCAAATTTATTTAAAGTAACACAGATAAAAGAAGACTCGCTCGAGGTTGCGGTGTCTCATGTTCTATTGTATGAAGGGTTTAAAGCCGTTAACTAAGAAGTTACTCAGTCATTAACAGCTGGGATCATCCGCCCATCCTCATCTCCAGCCGGAGCAGGATTCTTTTTTGTGAAAAAGGACAAGACCCTCCGGCCCTGTATTAACTACAGAGGTCTCAACGATGTCACAGGTCTCAGTGCACTGATAAAAGTGATTCTGAGAGCATGTAAACTTAACACAATTATATCTATGATATTAGCAATAAATATGTATGTTTTTAGTTCTACAAAAAAATATATAGTTGTCGACTTAATCTGCATCTGTTGAAAAGACAAGAGATTTTTTATTTTTTCTTAACAATATGTATTTACGTAATCTCAACCAATCTTCTTCCATACAACCATGCAACAAATATTTTATTGTTGTATTTACGCTGCAAAGTGGCGGGAGTCACGTGATTTCATGCAACTGCGTAGTGCTCTGTGCCTATTGTGGTCTGAGGTCAGGAGGCGGTGCTTAATTTTTGTTCAAACTTTCCACCATGGCAACGGGTCACATCACCCACATTGATCAGGTAAACTTTGCACTAAAATATGTTTCTGAAACATAACTTTGTGGGTGACAAATATGCACTGCAGTAACATATTCTTGTTTCATTTTAATCAGCACTGACTTGTTTAACAGTTTCATTGGACTTTGTGCATCTTGAAGCCATTTTCTCATCGACGGTTGGACGACAACTTCAAGGTAAGGTTATATACTACAGTGTTTTCAGTTTTCACATTGTTGCAGAAATAAAAATAATGTAAGAGGGTTTTTTTGAAGATAATATTAGTAAGTGGCTTTACACGAAGTATATTTAAAGAAAGGTATTCGCAACACTAACAGGATTTTCATGGTGCCTCGGGGTTTCCTTTACCCCGGGGCCACACTGCCTGCGTTTGCTCTGCAAACGGCTTCGTGTCGCGGTTGTCAGTTATTCACACCGGCTTCGGTTGAGCCGCGGCTCTGCAGGCGAGCTGCTCTAGTCAGCGCCATGTTATAACGTAGGTGTTACGTTGAAAATGGCCAAAAACAGGTCCGAAATGGATAGTTTATTTTTTGCCTGTTGCGCACATGTGACATGTGCGTTTCTCTCTCTCTCTCTCTCTCTCGCCCTCTCCTTCCCTTGCTCCCTCCCTCTCCCTCGCTCGCTCGCTCGCTTGCTCTCTCTCTCTGTCTGTCTCTCTAGACCGCGACACAAAGAGAAGCTGCGGTGGAGAACAAGTGAGTTGAAGTTTCACAACCACGGAGCAAAACGATTTTTATAAAAAAAAAAAGAAAGCTATCGTTTTTCTTGGTTGGACATAATCTTAAAATGAGTCAAACTGCTGTAAACTCAGCTGCTGCATGAAAGAGCAGCCCCTCCTCTCTCTGTAGGACAGGTCAATGAAGAGGACTGGTGTCTGTGTTCTTAACCCTTTCTACAGCAAATTATTTGACATAAATGCTTGAAATTACGATTGTGTTCGTTTAAATAGTCAAATACTTTTTAATGAAATAAAACGACTCTATTATTGACTCAGCAAGGCTGTATAGGATACCAATTGGGCAGCAACTATTATTTTCATTATTGATTAATTTCTCAACCTTTTTCCTGATTAATCAATCCATAAAATTTTGGGAAATGTTGTTGAGTGTTTCCCAATGCCCAAGGTGATGTCCTAAAATGTCTTTACTTTCATAGTGGAGTACAGAAATCATAAAACATTCACAATTGAGATCTGAGTATTTTTTTTTCTTAAAAAAAGATTCTAAATGATTAATGAATAATCAAAATACTTGGCAATTATTATAATTGTGTCAAACTAATCTATTAACTGATTAATCATTGAAGCTCTAGGTGCCAAGTCCACTTACAGACAGGTGACACATTTTAAAACATGAAACTTTGTTATGTTTTCATTCAATTTGTCTCCCTTACGTAGATCTTTGTCATGAAACATAATTTTGGTTGTTTATACCTCAATAATATTGGATTTACTGCGATGAATAAGAGAAATAATCATTTTGAGTAACTGTGTCTTAATATGTAATTTACTACAGCTGTAAGGTGCTGGAGAAATGTGAAACTGCACCTTGGAAATCCTTGAAAAGTTCTTGTATTTGACTTTAGAAAAGGTACGAACCTTGAAGTAAATCCTATGGGAAACACTGCATGGGGTCTTACTGGATTTAAGTATGTACAAACACTAGGTTAATTATAGTAAAGTAAGTTGGGCAAATGTTATTTAAAAGAATAGTTATCTGTTGTGGTTTGCTTTCTTGCATTAGTCAGCTACTAACTATGACACTGTTTCCTCACCAGATAATTCCTTCCATCTTTTAAAGTACACTGGATTAAGGTATGTACAAAAACTTAGTTAATTGTAATGGAAAAGTGGGGCAAAAGTTAAATTCCTCCAGTTAGCTCATGGGGCAGACAATAAGTTTCTATGATTTCAGGTGAAAAAGCCTCTGTTGTCATATATTGTTTTTTGAAGAAATTAGCAGTATGTTCACATGAAGCTGTGGGGAATAAAATCTAAACCTCTATCTGATTTACCTCTGGAAAAAAAATCACTGTTTACATTTACAACCCACTGTGTGCATAGTATCCTTACTAAATGTATGACTAACTTCATCAGTAACCGTCTTGACAATCCAGTCCGTGTTTGAGTCCACAATACACTTCAGGAGTCTCAGTCTGTGTTGCAGCGAATCCAATACATTGAAGTCAATTGTGACCTCTGTGACATAATAAAACAATAGAAAAAACACAACATGCCTCCATACTGCTCGTGTGGTGTCATCCAAGTGTCCGCCAGCCCCGGCATTCATATTCGACTCGAAACGGCGTCATTTACACCATGTTTTTAGCCTAACCGGCATAGTGGTCAGGAGATAATGAGTGACTTTTACATTTTCTGTGAACTATCCCTTCAAAATTGAAGTGCTATTAAAAAGGTCTTAAAGCATTAAAGTCATTTTTTTTACTGATACCTGCAGATACCCTGTTTTAGTTCTTCTGGTATATTTGACAGATTTACGACAATGACGATGCTGCAGCTGTCCAAGAGGCCCTGAGTACGTTTGTACTGAACATCTTTGTGGACAGCAAAGCCAAGGATGAAGGTCTCAACAATCAAACGGGAATAGCCATCGAGGGAGAAGAGGTGCTTTTCTGTATTTCTGGTGTAGCACATGCTTGGGCCTTCTTGATGTGCCTTACAGGTGCATCTCAATAAATTAGAATTTCATGGAAAACTTCATTTATTTCGATAATTCAATTCAAAAAGTGAAACTCATATATTATATAGATTCATTACACACAGAGTGAAATATTTCAAGCGTTTATTTCTTTTAATTTTGATGATTATGGCTTACAGCTAATGAAAACCCCAAATTCTGTATCTCAGAAAATTAGAATATTACATAAGACCAATAAAACAAAGGATTTTTAATACAGAAATGTCAGCCTACTGAAAAGTATGTTCATATATATATATATATATATATATATGCACTCAATACTTGGTCGGGGCTCCTTTTGCATGAATTACTGCATCAATGCGGCGTGGCATGGAGGCGATCAGCCTGTGGCCCTGCTGAGGTGTTATGGAAGCCCAGGTTGCTTTGATAGCGACCTTCAGCTCGTCTGCATTGTTGGGTCTGGTGTCTCTTATCTTCCTCTTGACAATATCCCATAGATTCTCAATGGGGTTCAGGTCAGGTGAGTTTGCTGGCCAATCAAGCACAGTGATACCATGGTCATTAAACCAGGTATTGGTACTTTTGGCAGTGTGGGCAGGTGCCAAGTCCTGCCTGAAAATGAAATCAGCATCTCCATAAACCTTGTCAGTGGAAGGAAGCATGAAGTACTCTAAAATTTCCTGGTAGATGGCTGCGTTGACTTTGGACTTGATAAAACACAGTGGACCAACACCAGCAGATGACATGTCTCCCCAAATCATCACTGACTGTGAAAACTTCACACTGGACTTCAAGCAACTTGGATTCTGTGCCTCTCCACTCTTCCTCCAGACACTGGGACCTTGATTTCCAAATGAAATGCAAAATTTACTTTCATCTGAAAAGAGGACTTTGGACCACTGAGCAACAGTCCAGTCCTTTTTCTCCTTAGCCCAGGTAAGACGCTTCTCACGTTGTCTCTGGTTCAGGAGTGGCTTGACACGAGAAATGCGACAGTTGTAGCCTATGTCCTGGATACGTCTGTGCATGGTGGCTCTTGATGCACTGACTCTAGCCTCAGTCCACTCCTTGTGAATCTCCCCCAAATTCTTGAATGGCCATTGCTTCACAATCCTCTCAAGGCTGCGGTTATCCCTGTTGCTTGTGCACCTTTTTCTACCACACTTTTGCCTTCCACTCAACTTTCTATGAATATGCTTGGATACAGCACTCTGTGAACAGCCAGTGTCTTTAGCAATGACCTTTTGTGGCTTACCCTCCTTGTGGAGGGTGTCAATGACTGTGTTCTGGACAACTGTCAAATCAGCAGTCTTCCCCATGATTGTGTAGCTTACTGAACCAGACTTAGAGACCATTTAAAGGCTCAGGAAACCTTTGCAGGTGTTTTGAGTTAATTAGCTGATTAGAGTGGGACATTGTGAGTCTACAATATTTAACTTTTTCACAATATTCCAATTCTCTGAGATACTGAATTTTGGGTTTTCATTAGATGTAAGCCATAATCATCAAAATTATATATACGTTTGAAATATTTCACTCTGTGTGTAATGAATCTATATAATATGAGTTTCACTTTTTGAATCTAATTATCGAAATAAACAAACTTTTCCATGATATTCTAATTTATTGAGATGCACCTGTATGTATGCCTTGGAACTAAGCTACCCTAAGAATTTAATACCATAATTTCATACTTGTATTGTGCGAGCCTGTTTTAAGCCCCAAGTGTTTAGAAGTGGGTTAAGTTGCATTCCAAAATGTTTTTCAACTTTTAAGGACTTTTAAGTGTTTTAAATAACTTTTGATACCTGATGTGGTAATTGTTCAGGGATTGTCATGATTTTGAGTACATGATAGAGCCATTAAACCCTGTCAATTTTGATGACTTTGTGAATTTTCCTTTAGCACCACCATGAATCACAATATTGTCTTATACACAATAGCTAAAAATCTGAAGGGCAGATATTGAACGCTGTTAGTTTTGATTACTTAATGACCAAAATGTCAGCTTTTTTAAAAAAGGTTTAAAAAAGTAACAACTTAATTGCCATGCTATTTCACTGAAAAATAGTGTGAAAAATTAAGGCAACTTTTTGCATCAGCAAAAATCAACTATGTACATCAAGCAAGACTGGTCATTGTATGAAGTACTTAACTTTTTGTATGTATAAAGCACATTTTGCCAGTAAAGTCAGCTTAATCTTTCTAGTTGAATAACTTGAGTTTTCAAGTAAAGTCACCTCAATTTTTGTAATAAAGTCAGCTTATTTTTGTTAGTTGAAAAACTTAATTTGTCAAGTTAAGTCAGCTTAATTTCGCTAGTAAAGTAACGTAATTTGTCGAGTAAAGTCAGCTTAATTATGAAAGTAAATTTAAGTTGACTGTACTCACAAAGTTTAGGTGATTTTACTTGGAAAATTAAACTGACTTTAATATTTTGATGCAAAAAGTTGCCTTCATTTTTTTAAGTAGATCAGGCAGGACATTTTTATCAGTGTGGCCGCCCCTCTCACACCCCTCACATCCCAGAGATCTCCGTTCCAGTGGACCCTGGCAGCTGATAAGGCTTTTGGTGAGTTCAAACATCGATTCACACCCCACTCAGCTCAGGGGTCGGTGCCATTCTGTCACAGAGATCAGTTGAGGATCAGAAGGTCCATCCTTGTGCCTTTTTTTTCTCACAAGCTGTCCCCTGCGGAAAGGAACTTCGACGTAGGTAAAAGTGAGCTACTGGTGGTTAAGCTGGCTTTGGAGGAATGGAGGCACAGGGGAGTTCATTGCAGCCTGTCGCACCTGTGCCCAGCAGAAGAACACCCGACAGGCTCCCTCCAACCCTTACCTGTGCCTCGTCGTCCCTGGTCGCACATCACCCTGGATTTTGTCACTGGACATCCTCACCATTGTAGACCACTTTTCTAAGGCTGCCCAATTCATCCCCCAAACTACCTTCTGCTAAAGAAACTGCTGAGATAATGTACCATCATGTCTTTTGTCTTGCATGGCTTCCCCAGGGACTTTGTCTCTGATAGAAGCCTGCAGGCTCCTGGGAGCGTCTGTCAGTCTGTCCTCCGGATTTTACCCTCAGTCCAATGGTCAATCGCCAGGGGGTTCCAACCTCCACCTCTCCTAGCAGGAGCAGGAGGCCAGGGTCCCATCAGTCTAGGCCTTTATCCGTTGATGTCGACGCACCTGGATGCACGCACACTCCACACTCCTACGATCCTCTGACCATTACCAGTGCAACGCCAACCAGCACCACCGCCCTGTACCCCAATACCGAAGGGGATGAAGTTGATGGAAATGTAGTTACAGAAATGTTCTTTGACTTCTCCAGTGCTTTCAACACAATCCAGCCATCACTGCTCAGGAAAAAGCTGGAAGGACTGCCACCTGGCTGCATGGACCATCAACTACCTCACCGACAGACCACAGTATGGGAGGCTTCGTGACTGTGTGTCGGATGTAGTAGTTTGCAGCACAGGAGCCCCCCATGGATTAGTGCTTTCTCCTTTCCTGTTCACCATATATACATCGGACTTCAGACACAACACAGACTGTCATATCCAGAAGTTCTCCGATGACACAGCCATCGTTGGTCATGTATCGGAGGGCAACGAACTGGAATATAGGGGGGTCATCACTGACTTTGTCCACTGGTGTAAACTGAATCACCTTTACATCAACGTCACCAAGACAAAGGAGATGGTGATAGACCTCCTGCGGAAGTCAACCCTAGACCACACAGTGAAGGACTATAGATACCTGGGCGCACACCTCAACAACAAACTGTACTGGTCCACACACACAGACGTCCTGTACAAGAGGGGCCAGAGTTGCCTCCATCTGCTGAGGAGACTGAGGTCTGTGTAGGACACTATTAAGGACTTTTCATGACACTGTCACGGCTTTTGCAGTGTTATACGCCATTGTCTGCTTGGGATGTGGATGCACTGAGAGGAACAGAAAAAGACTGAATAAACTGGTTAGGAGAGCCAGCTCAGTCTTGGACTGCCCTCTGGATCCCACTGAGGAGGTGGGTGAGAGGATGATGCTATCAAAGTTGAACTCAATCATGGACAACACCTCTCACCCCCTACATGACACTGTGGGCCCTTAGCAGCTCTTTCACTGCATGAAAAGAAGAATTTAGGTCAGTTAGTGTCGCTGCAAATTTTGGTGGAATTTCAGGTTAATGGCTGTTCACAGGAATCTGCAGGCAGCACAGAAAACTGCCAGGAACTGCCGGGAATTGACGCGGGGTTCCAGTTTCTGGCAGTTTTACAAGCCTGAGAATGTTGGCAGGTGACCCCCCCTTCTCCTAGGCCTAGGGGAGGCTTTCACATGTAAATGACAATGCTGTGAGCTTTACAAATGCAAATCAGGATAGTTTCACTCAGTGGTGCAGAGCTAACACCTTTTTCTAAAAGGTACTAACTAAGGTACCAACTAAAATATCTGGCATAAGTACACCAGGCTTAAAATAAATATAAAATCTGAAATTGTAGCTTATATAGATTTCCCTTATGTAAGTAAGTGTGCTATAATGAATTACATTGTATACCATGAGCAAAGGTCAATGCTATGAACATTTTTTGAAACAGTGCAATTTATTTCAACATTTGCCTGTCAAGCTCATCCAAGATAATATGTTGTAATAGAGAGAGTGGCACCACTGTACAGTTTTCTAAGATAAGTCTTTCTGCTGACACCAAAACACTGTGCTTCACATAAAGCATATCAGCTGTGTCATCGCGTGTCAAAGTTCCAACCATTTGTCTTCCCAAAATACTGGCAAACTCAGCACCATATTCACATGTCCATGGCATGTAAGCTGTTGACTGTGCTGAAATTGCCTCATAATTTGAACTTCAATTGTCCTATTGTTGTTATTAAACTTTCTCAGTATTCCATTAAAACACTCAACACTTTTATCCAAAGCGACTTACAATAAGTGCATTCAACTATGAGGGTACAAACACAGAACAGCAAGAATCATGTAAGTACATTAACTTAACACCAGAAAGAATAAACTGGTCCTCAGTCACATACTCATCCCATATAAATGTAAAGTACAATTTAAAAACTGTTATAACCGCTGCTTCAAAAGTGAAAAGGTCATTTGTGAAGTTTTACTCTGAAAACGTCACACTCAGCTACATGCCACGTCACTCGTTAAAGTCAACGTGGTAGAGGGCTGGTCCAATCCAGCCTCGTGAATGAAGCGTCTGTCTCCCGCAGACATGAAACTACCGGCTTGTGTTTTGCGTGGTCCGACGAGTGACTCTGTTTTCCGTGTAAAAAACTTGCTGAAGTCGACACAACACTGTTTCCCTGGAGGAGAGGATGAGTGCGTTGGAAAGTAAAGCCGCGGGCCCAGTGTGGACGAGTCGAGGCAGAGAAGACGGGCGCACAATCCCAAAATTACGGTAAGAGCTAAGCTACAGAGAGAAGCCATTGCTAACTGCTAAGCTAACTCTTAGATCTGAGTAGCGTGTTAACAACTGTGGGATTAGCGAGAAAGTTGCTAAAAGAAGAAGAGAGCATCGAGTGCTTGAGCAGAACTAGTGCATGTTTAAATATGTACGAACTGCTTAAACTTAAGAGTTTGTTCTTGTTAAGTTTTTTCATAAACGTGACTTTTTGTCCGGTTGTATTTTATAGGAAACTGCCCGTCTCTTCACACCTCTGAGGCAAATGGCCGGCGCCACGAAGCGGAGCGAGGGTAAGATTAAAGAAGAGACGCACTGTGCTGTATAAAATACATTCTCCAGGTTTACTTTATCTGATCTATTTCATCATTGTGTTTTCACAGCCTGAGCCCCCCCACACAACGAGGCAGTCACTGCACATTTGGCCGAGACTCTAGCTGCAAGTCCGGATTTGCAGTGTGGAAAATGACGCCATTGTCTGTAAGTAACTGTTTAGTAATTGTATTTTTTTACTGTGGATCTTCCAACGGTGATGTAGCGAGGCTATTTCCATTTATTAATAATATACTCATGTTACTCATGTTGTTTTCCAGCTGCCTGTACTATGACGTACTAAGACGTACTATGAGCCAGTATGAAGGAACTTCCCGTACATCCAACCAGACCTTGCAGCTCTTGCAGCAGCATTGAGAAGTTCAGGAGTCGACAGAGAAGAAAGAGGGTAAGATTCGATTCATTGAAGCATTTTTCAGTTACATGTATAGGTGTATGTTGCCATTGAACTGTGCTAATTGTACTGATTGTGTTTACAGCTGATTGAAGCGGGACAGATGACATGGATCCATCCTTCCACAGCCAGGAGCTCACCGACCTGTGTGCCACACTTCAAATAAGACTGGAAGCTACACTGAATCTCACAGCCACACATCATAGACGTCTACACACTGGAGCAGATTCGGACAGAGTCCCACAAAGAACTTATGTCTCAGAGGCGGCAAAGAGACATTTCAAGCTTCACCTGATTAGTTTTTCACTGGCTAGGCCAGTTGTGTTTTTACATTATTTGTGCTGTATGTAAATAAAGCTTTGACTCAACATATACCTGGTTAATGTTTTTTTCCCTCTACAATATGTTCAACATATAACATCAAGCATCACATGAATGAATGTAAAGTCTTCAGTAACTGCAGTGCTTTTGGTAAAGGCTTACTAATAATTACTAATATATATTAATTAATAATAAATATATAATATATATTAATATATAAATTATTAGTAATAACTATATATTCATTATTATTATTATTAATATTGTGTGGGAGGGGTTTACCCACGTGTGTATTATAATGACCCAGGGTGACCAATAGCAACAGATCTACGAGCCAATCACAAGTGACTTTTCGTTTCAAAGGTCTGTGGTTTCATCCAATGGTGAAGTGAGATAAGTTCTAACAAGCGATTTTGCTGCGATTCATATGCTAATTAGATAACACCTTCGCTCCGCGACTCCACGGCGGCACGCCACCTTCCCCAGCCCCCACCACTGTGAAAGCGGGGGTATGTTTCTGCCCGTTTGTGTCACGGGCGAACGCGGAATTCGCCTCCTGTAAATGGGCACTAACTGCCAGGAATTAGGCGAGTTTGCAGGCGTTTGCAGTGACGAAAATTCGGCTTTTCATCTCGTGTTTCAGCAGCAGACTGCTCCACCCACGGTGCAAGAAGGAACGCTTCTGCAGGTCCTTCAATCCTGCTGCTGATAGATTGTATAGCAACATCCAGAATGGTTACGTAATTGCTGCTTTGGCCATGTTTGCTTACACTATTTGCACAATGTGTCTATTCTTTTTAGCACAATTTTTTGTACTATTTTGCACTACTCTTAAACCGTCTTACTCTTATGTACAAACGATTCTTTACTGCCACGTACAATTCATCCTGTGTGTACAGAATGTTCATACTCAGCATTTTATTTATTAGGGCCCGAGCACGACAGTGCAAGGACCCTATTGAATCTGTCTTGATTATTATCCTTTTTCTTCTTAGTAAAGAAGTGCCTTTTTGAGGGCTTTATCATACTCAAAAACTCACCAAATTGGGCATGCACATCAGGTCTGGTGCAAATGTACGTATTTTAATGTGGTTGGCAACGTGCATCCAAAAATGTTTTGATAGCGCCCCCTACAATTTTTCAATGAGGGTCTTCCTAATCCTGTACTTTCACCTAGAGTAAATAAAATTGGTACACATGTGTATCATGCCCAGACGCACAAAAAAGCCTTCTGTCCACACCCAACAGGAACTCTGCCATTTTGATTGAAAATGAAATTTGGTTTGTCTTTTGCTTGTTTTGGGCTTTTTGACACCTGCTATGAAATCGTACTCCTCCTAGAGCTTTTATCAGATCAACTCAAATTCAGTATGTGTCATCTTAACAACACGAAGACTCAAAGTTGTTAAAAGCGTGAGTTTTCATGACACGGTCTGAAGGTGGCATGGCATCAAATTTTTATGTCTCGCCATCCAAACACAATGTTGTTGTATCTCGGACATATCATACAAGGTCCAATCAAATCCAAACTGGACATGTATGACAAGAATCTCGGCCTGATGACATCTACACAGAAATCATGACATAAAATCACAGCGCCACCTGGTGGCAACAGGAAATGTCTTGTTTTACACTTTGGTGTACTCCTCCTCGTCCATTGACTACAACCATGTCAAGCTTTGTCAGAAGGGTCTCAAGACATTGATTATGTAGGCATATGGAAACTGAGTTTTCATCGAACACCGTGTTAGGAATTTTTTATAACTCCTCTGTGCATTGTCCAATCAGACTCAAAACTCTTTTACACGATCACAGTCCCGCCCTGAGCAGATCCATGTGTCAATATTGAGTCATCGTCACAGCGCCACCAGCTGGCGACAGGAAGTGACACGTTTATACTCGCATTTCTACTTCCCACAGTGCACTAAACGCACACAACACTAAGCCGTTTTGCCCAATCCGTGTCCGCTCGTTGCCCCACGGTGGTAGCTGACCCCGACGTGCACAAATGCGAGGGCCCGCAAGTGCTGCTTATTTATTTTTATTTTTATTTTTTAATTCTTTATTTTTTTGTCTATTGTCCTTTTTTATATTTCTTTATTCTCTTGTCTACCTCTTTCTGACCTGCCTGCTGCTGTAACAAGTGAATTTCCCCGATGTGTGGATAAATAAAGTTCTATCTAATCTAATCTATGTAATCTCCCCACCCACACAGTTACCTGCTCCCCATTCCCTCATTAGTTCCTCTGTGTATTTATACCGGTTAGTTGCATTCATTCTCTGCCAGATTGTCTAGTGTGTTCCTGCCTAGCTCTGCAGCGTTCTAGTCCTGTATTTTTGCCAGCCCGTTTCTGACCTGATTACGACCCCCTTTTGGATATTGGATTCCATTTTGCCTGCCCCTATCAGATTTGTTTGCTGTTCAGACTGATATCCTGGCTTTGACCCTCCTACCTGTCTTTTGATCTCCAGTTAATAAACAACCTTTTTCTTTGCACTTGAGTTTAGTCTGCTGTCATGCTTTTGGGTTCAGTTCTGTCTCAAGTCCTCACAATGCCTCTCCTTCCCCTCCCTTTAGAGCACATCCCCCTGTTGACCACAAGAGCCTGGCACTTCTGAAGGCCAACCCTTATAGCTCTTTTGCCCTGACTGAACCTCATCTGTACAGCCTCCTTGGCATCAACCTCCTCCAAGCTCATTCCCTCAAGACTTATTCTAATCAGGTCCTCCACTGTGTCCATGTCCATCAGATTGAATCCTCTTCTGTGCTGAGAATCCTGTCATATATGATTCTGAAATTAGCTATTCTGTACTTTTACTTTAGGTACATTCTGATTAGGGCTGGGTATCGCCACTAATTCCCCAAATCAATTTGATTATGATTCACTAGGTTTCAATTCAACATCTATTCAGAGATATTTCAGTCTACAATACCAATTTTTCTTGGATATGAAAGCTAAAGCTGAACTAAAGCTGTAAACTGTGAAAGGAAACCTCTGCAAACTTACTGTATTTTTACAAATATTAAGGTAGGCCATGATCATAAAATTGGAGCATAATCCTGCAAGTATACCCTTTCAAAGAGCAATGAACTTTCAATTCTTAAGAATATTTAGTCTGACATTTGAATTTGAATTGATATATTATAATATCCTCAATAAATAAACCATAAATAAAATAAACCACAACCAAAACAATTAATAAAATGGACTAATTATTAAACAATTGGTATATGTAACCAGCTCGGAATACAGGGTGGGATGATTATGATTTAGATGACAAATTACAATCAGTGTTGAGTCAGTTCACACTTAAAAAGAACTAGTTCAAGTTTAGTTCCTACAGATGAAAATGAACTAGTTCACATTCATTTGTTCCGTTTTTTATTGGGATGATTACAAATGTACTGTATTTAGCTATTAACCAATGGTGTCGGATCATGAATCCAGATCCTCCGGTCACTTTAACACTGAGTCCTGACTGTGAGCGTCACGTCTCGTGTCACGTCACTGAGCACACAAAATGTTGACGAGTCATTTTTCATGATGTTTAAATGCAGCCTCGTAATTTCTGGAGCGAATAAAACAAACACTAAGTAAACTTCATGTTTGTCATGAAAATACACTGATACACTGCTGCTGCTGATGATGATAATACAGTGAATGAGAGTGAGTACGATAGAAAGAACGGAGCATGAAATAAAAAAAAATTGTATTGATGACTGTTCGTACTTTAATCATCCAAAACTGTAGTAATATTAAATTCTGAGATGACTGTGATGTCCCCATTCTATCAAATTTAACAGAATTATCATTATATGCTGTTGTTTGTACTGAGAAGGTCCGGTTCCGTAGGTCGTTCTGTGTAATACTGGACTCATTTCATCACAAAGATCCAAGATCACAGATCTATAGAATCTATATCAGCTGATCATTCATCTTCATAGGACAAAAATCTTCCCTCGTTTCCTCCTCATCCTTCCATTCGCGTGCATCTATCACGCAGCATTACGCTGTAAGTGTGTTTATTTTGTCCTCTTCTTTATTAAGAGTGTTTTCTGTTTTGTCATTACCTTGTGTTTCTTGACTTCCTTGTGTTTATGTTTGTCTGAGTTGTTTCGGTGTCCCTGTGTTCTGTTTCCTGTTTTATTTTGTAGTGTCTGTTCATAGTGTGTTTTCTCTCTTCACTTCCTGTTTTATTTTGTTGTCTGGGTTCTTGTGTCTAGTGTCTAGTTTTACTTCTTGTCTGTGATTGTCTGCACCAGCCCTCATGTGTTTCACCTGTGTCCAATTGCCCCTGCCGTCCCTGTGTGTGGATATAAGTCTCTGTGCTCCCCTTTGTCCTTGTCGGATCGTCGTCATTATGTCCTGTCCTGATCTCCTGTGTTTCTGTATCCCGTGTCTCCTGAGCTCCCGTCCTCTTCTCCTGTGTAAGCCTCCTGTGTTTTCTCCCGTGTGCTTTTGTTTTTGCAGTTTAGATTTTTGAGATTCCTGCGTTTGTTATTTTTCTGTTAAAGACTTTTCATTAAAAATACTCTTGTTAAACTCTGCTTCTGGGTCCAACTGCTTCACAAATCCTGACAGAACGATCCGACCAAGAATATGGACCCAGCAGAGATTGGTTTTTTTTCCAAAGAAGTTTTTTCTTTGGATGCCCTGGTTTACAAGCTTTGTTAACCGGGCAACCAGCACCAAGCTGAGACCCTGAAAGAAATCTCAGTTCTTCAGGCATGGCTGGAGGACTGACCTTGGGTGAGCCATTTTGTCCCGCACCTTCTGGTGGTGCAGGACAAGCTAGAGGACTTCCTCAACCCTCCAGTCCCATCCACTGACCCATATCTGGGAAGCTGTTGGGCTTATGGAGGACCCCGCAGCCTCCAAAAGGTTTCTGCTGTGGGTGGCGGATGTTGGAGAGGGGGTGTCCACAGCGGGAGCCTCTCTCCTCTGCAGCGGGCTCACAGGCACCAGCCCCCAGTCCTGACTGGGTCCCAGTCTCCTCCTGTCCAGCACCGGAGGGTCCCGGTAGACGCCACTCCTGTTCCGGCGTCGGGGGTCCCGGCACTCATCACTCCCACTCCTGTTCCGCGCCGGAGGGTCCCGGCTGACGCCACTCAGGTTCCGGCATCGGGGGTCCCGGCAGCAAACATTCCAGTTCCTGTTCTGCGCCAGACGGTCCCGGCAGACGCCACTTCAGTTCCAGCGAAGGGGTTCCCGGCAGCGTACACTCCAGTCCATGTCCCGCGCCGGAGGGTCCCGGCTGACGTCACTCCAGTTCCGGCGTCGGGGGTCCCCACAGCGTCTACTCCAGTCCCTGTTCCGCGCCGGAGGGTCCCGGCAGACGCCACTCCTGTTCCGGCGTCGGGGGTCCCGGCAGCTTATACTCCAGTCCCTGTCCCGCACCGGTGGGTCCCGGCTGACGTCACTCCAGTTCCGGCGTCGGGGGTCCTCGCAGCGCCTACTCCAGTTCCTGTTCCGCGCCGGAGGGTCCCGGCAGACGCCACTCCTGTTCCGGCGTCGTGGGTCCCGGCAGCTTACACTCCAGTCCCTGTCCCGCGCCGGAGGGTTCCGGCAGACGCCACTCCTGTTCCGGCGTTGGGGGTTCCGGCAGCAACCACTCCTGTTACGGCGTCAGGGATCTCGGCAGACGCCAATCCAGTTCCGGCGTCGGGGTCTCGGCAGACGCCAATCCAGTTCCCGCGTCGGGGGTCCCAGCTAACGCCACTCCTGTTCCGGCGTCGGGGGTTCCGGCAGCAACCACTCCTGTTCCGGCGTCGGGGGTCCCGGCAGCAACCACTCCTGTTCCGGCGTCGGGGGTTCTGGCAGCAACCACTCCTGTTCCGGCGTCGGGGGTTCCGGCAGCAACCACTCCTGTTCCGGGTTCTTGTGTCTAGTTTTACTTCCTGTCTGTGATTGTCTGCACCAGCCCTCATGTGTTTCACCTGTGTCCAATTGCCCCTGCCGTCCCTGTGTGTGGATATAAGTCTCTGTGCTCCCCTTTGTCCTTGTCGGATCGTCGTCATTATGGGGGTTCCGGCAGCAACCACTCCTGTTCCGGCGTCGGGGGTCTCGGCAGACGCCACTCCTGTTCCGGTGTCGGGGGTCCCGGCAGACGCCACTCCAGTGCCGTTCTCCCGAGCCTCTGTACTCTGCCCCTGACTGGCCTCCGCGCCGCCCGCCCGAGCCCTGTGCTCCGTCTCGGATTCCCTCCTCCGGATCCCCCTCCTCCCTCCCGTCTCTGTTTTCGCTTTTGGCCGTCTAGAATCCGGCCCTTGAGGGGGGGGTTCTGTAAGGGTTTTGGTATTCTGAGTGTTTATTTTGTCTTCTTTATTAAGAGTGTTTTGTTTTGTCATTACCTTGTGTTTCTTGACTTCCTTATGTTTGTTTGTCTGAGTTGTTTCGATGTCCGTGTTCTGTTTCCTGTTTTATTTTGTCGTCTCTGTTCATAGTGTTTTCTCTCCACTTCCTGTTATGTTGTTGTCTGGGTTCTTGTGTCTAGTGTCTAGTTTTACTTCCTGTCTGTGATTGTCTGCACCAGTCTGTGATTGTCTGCACCAGTGTGTTTCACCTGTGTCCAATTGCCCCTGCCTTCCCTGTGTGTGGATATAAGTCTGTGCTCCCCTTTGTCCTTGTCGGATCATCGTCATTATGTCCTGTCCTGATCTCCTGTGTTTCTGTATCCCATGTCTCCTGAACTCCCATCCTCTTCTCCTGTGTAAGCCTCCTGTGTTTTCTACCGTGTGCTTTTGTTTTTGGAGTTTAGATTTTTGAGATTCCTGCCTTTGTTATTTTTCTGTTAAAGACTTTTTATTAAAAAGACTTTTGTTAAACTCTGCTTCTGGGTCCAACTGCTTCACAAATCCTGACATATGCATGAGTGTCAACACAGTATTTATAATAATAATAAATAAAGCTGCTCCAAAATGTTTGTACGCATGGGTCAGAGTTAGTGTGGCAGTTCGCACATACTCCCGTGAAGGTTGTTTTTATAAATCCTATAGTTAGCATTTGGAAGTGGCTTACGCAAGTATTAGGTCTCATTTTGTGCATATGCAATGGTTATAAATGAGGCCCCTGGTCCTGATAACTAGTGATGAGTGTTTATTAGTGAGAGCCTGTGTGGAGGAGGTCACAGAAACTCCAGCTCGGTTCAAACCAACCTTCTGATCATTGAGCAGCTGTGGACCGTAGAGGAAACTCTGTATTTTTCCTGTTTGTTCCACTGTTCAACAAAGTATTGTGACATGCTTCTGTGAACCAAAACACATTGAAGAGATCAGCCAAAGAGAGAAGCTGTATGCAGCTCCTCCATTCACCCCCAACCGCTAACAAGTCTATTAGCTAAGATCTCGGCATAGTATATCTTAATGTTGAATTTTCTTGCCACAAAGCATTTTTTATGCTAAAACAGCTACCCCTTCCAGTAAAAGGGTTAGGGTCCTCAGATGTTTCTAATGTTCCTATCATCTTATGGGCAAAACAACAATCATGTGGTACTTGTGAAGTCCGTGCTGCCTCGCAAAGTGAAAGTAAAAGCTAATGCTAAGCTACCTGCAATTAGATAGTATCCCTTGCCTCCCAGAGGAATAACAGGCATTGAAGACATGATTCAATCTCTGCTCATCTAAGGTGTGTTAGTAGAAACCACCAGGCCTTTAAATTCTCCCATCTTGCCGATTTCAAAACCAAATCGTACTGATGAGTGGAGATCTAAGTTCAGGATTTGCAAGCTATTAATGATATCCATAGTTTAGATACCAATTCAATTTTGGCTTCATTGCTGCCTGATAGGAGGTGGAGTTGCTGCTATTTTTAACTCCAGTCTATCAATTAATCCTAAACCTAAATTAAGCTACAACTCATTTGAAAGTCTTGTTCTTAGTCTTCCACACCATCCAAGAAATACCAACAGCCAATCATATTTGCTGTAGTTTACCGTGCTCCTGGGGCTTATTCTGAAATTTTGAAGGAATTCCCTGAGTTTTTATCAAACCTAGTCCTAAAAACAGATACAATTATTATTCTTGGTGACTTTAATATTCATGTTGACAATAATAATGATAGCCTTAGCGTAGCATTTATTTCAGTACTAGACTCGATTGGTTTCAGTCATTGTTGTAACCACACACTTGACCTTGTATTATCATACGGTGTCAAAATTGAACATCTAATAGTACTTCCACGTAATCTGATTCTATCAGACCATAATTTAATAACCTTAGATTTTTCATTATAATATATACCACTAATAAAAAACTCCTTTTCTAGATGTCTACCTGATAGTGCTGTAGCTAAATTTAAGGAAATAATTCCAATTACATTTAAACCCGTATTATCCGTCGATATAACCAAAGAATTCTTTAAAAACCCTAGCTCCACTGAGATTGACCATCTTGTCGATAGCTCTGTAAATCGACAAGGGGATGTAAAAAGGTAAAGAAACTGGGATGACACCCAGTTATACTTGTCAATAAAACCTGAACAATGTAATCAATTAACTAAACTCCAAGCATGTCTCAAGGACATAAAAACCTGGATGACCCGCAATTTTCTCTTATTAAACTCAGATAAAACAGAGGTTCTAATACTTGGCCCTAAACACCTTAGAGATACATTATCTAATGATATAGCTGCGCTAGACGACATTGCCCTTGCTTCCAATGAAACAGTCAGGAACTTGGGAGTGATCTTCAATCCTGATTTGTCCTTTAATTTTCACTTAAAACAAATTTCTAGGACCGCCTTCTTCCACTTGCGTAATATCTCAAAAATCAGACATGTCCTTTCTCAAAAAGATGCAGAAAAACTAGTCCACGCCTTTGTTACATCCAGACTTGATTATTGTAATTCCTTATTATCAGGCTCCTGCAGTAAGTCGTTAAAGACTCTGCAGCACGTGTCCTGACAAGAACCAAGAAAAGAGACCACATTTCTCCAGTATTAGCTTCACTACACTGGCTTCCGGTTAAATCTAGGATAGAATTAAAAATTCTCCTCCTCACCTTCAAGGCCCTTAATAATATGGCACCATTATACCTCAAAGAGCTGATAGTACCTTATCAACCCACTAGAGCACTGCGCTCCCAGAATTCAGGCTTACTTGTCGTCCCTAAAGTCTCTAAAAGTTGTTGTGCAATAGTAGGTAGACTTGATGTTGGCTAATTATTAATAATCATAAAATATGATTATTAAAATAATAAAATTATTTATTAAAAATAATAAAATTATTAATTAAAAACGATAAAGTTATCAATTAAGAATAATGAAATTATGAATGAAAAACAATAAAATGATCAATTAAGAATAATAAAATCTGTAATTATAATTTATAAAAGACGGGGCACCACCCTGGTATCAGGGACCAACAATCAATCTGTAAAGATCAGTCTCATAATCTGAAAAAGTTCAATTAGAAATCTCAATATTTACTATTGATGATTATATAATGAACAGTGAAGGTTTTAAGTTCGAGCACTGACTATCATAATCCAGCTGTAGTGGCCGTTCCATTTGGTTCCACATTACAATGTCTGCTGAGCGTTTATGCGTTTGACTCGTGTCCAACATATAGACCCCCCCCGCGTTGGCTGGGCAACCCAATGTCACACAACTCCAGGAGGCAGGTTAAACTTGAAAAAAGGGTTTTATTCTCCGTTCCAGCACATCACAGACACACCTTTTAACGATCCTTTATCGAAATTGGCATGCCGTCTTTCCAAACCTGTCACGATGTCCCTTTATCACGTTTCCACAGTATCACGTTTCCTTAGTATCACGATATCACGGTCAAAACTTGTTTTGGTCCGCTCAACAGACTCCACTCACCACGATCTTCATGCGCCTCCATAACCATCACGCGCATGAACAATGAACCGCCTCGCGGCCTCATCAACTGTCGTAAACAAAAAAAGCCGCAAAAAAGCGCAGAAAAACAGAATATAATTGAATATGGCAGACGTACTATACAAAATATATTTTAACTGTATAAAACTAAAACTACAAACCTGGATAATAAAGAAAATATCAAACCAACATAAATATTTAAACTACACACATGCAGGCTGCATAGTGGCTCTTACACCAGCTGTATTCACATACATATGCACAAATAATCACAAAAATACCGGTACTTTAAATACAATAGAATTTATTTAAGATAATAATATCAATGTTAATTAATGACTACTATCCTAACAAGAACCACTATATCAAAGATAAAACCACAAACACCTATCACGATTTATAACACACATGCAATACTTGTGTGTAGGTCTGTGTGTGTGTGTGTGTGGGTGAGAGAGAGGAGGGGGAGTCAAGATGGCGTACGAAGTCACGGGGGATGACGTCGTATTACTGAATTCAAGATGGTGGTCTAACCGCGTGGTGTCGTGTTACTGAATTCAAGATGGCGGTCTAACCACGTGATTTGACGTAGGATCGAATTCAAGATGGCGGTATAAACTCGTGGTTTGACCAACAGGAAATGGAGAACAAAGGGATGCTTTGATCTATCTCGTGGTTCAAAGCGCCAAATGGCGTCGAGATGCGACCGCACTATTTAAGTCCCAGAACGTGTATAACACGTGAATTGTGTGGATGCAGGTCGGAACGTGTGTGCAGGCGGGTTTAGGAGAAAAGAGAGAGAGAGAGAAAAGGAAGCATGCAAGGAATGATCAGAGGAGATCTCAAACACCGCCAGAGACAACTTTGCGGGGACTTTACCACTCGGTACCCAAGCGGACGAACTAAGATCCGTCCAGCTGTGTACCGATCTTTTAATGGGTTAAAATCTCTGCAAAATTGGTCTAACGGTAACAGTGCCGTGATGTGGCCGGAAACGCAGATTTGTCACGACACGCTGGCACGGGAAACAGTATATGTACACTCAAATAATAACACGCTAACTAGTCTCTGCCCAGACATAAGCCTCTTACTTGTTGCTGGTCCACGGTTCGTTGATGCGCGAGCGGCGCGTTCCGGGACGACAAGTGAATTGTGTGCTTGGCCTCAGCAATCAGCTGATTCACGCAGTGGCAGCGGGAAACGAGCTGCGGGCCGGAAAGTGGAGAGAATTGGTCTCGTTCTCCTTGGCGAATGTTTCTTGCCCTTCTGCAGGGATGAACAGCTGAGGAGCAGCTGTGGTTTCGGATCTGGAAAAAGTCTGGGGAACTCGGCCTGCGAGTGAAAGACTGTTGCCGCGGTCTCTTAATAAAACTCAGGTAACAGGAAGTTCACAAAAAGGGGAGCGTAAACTTAAGGTACAAATCAAAATACAAACGTTTGGATGGTTGCTCCCTTTGAGCGGCTGGATCATCTGGAGTAACCGGGAGAGGTTGTGGTAAAATCTTCAGCGCCGGGGAATAAGCAATGAATTGTAGGGACGTTGCCCTATTTATTACCTGAGAGGTGTCCGGCCTCCCTCCAGGGGGAGCCGTGGGGTCTGTTGGCTCTCAGCCAATGGAAGGCCCGAGTTTGAACTCGGGCGGCAGTCAAAAAACATGGGGGCCCCAAAGGCATTCTGGGGGTTTTGCCTCATGGCAAATACAAAACTCTAGGCAGGCTTCTCAAACCCCATATAGGCCTCATCATTATCCTTTGTCTGGGCCCGATCCCCAACAAAGTAGAGTAGGAGCCAGAGCTTTCAGCTATCAAGCTCCTCTCCTGTGGAATCATCTCCCACTTTCAGTTCAGGAGGCAGACACCATCTGTACGTTTAAGAGTAGGATTAAAACCTTCCTTTACGATAAAGCTTATAGTTAGAGCCGGTCCAGGCTTGTCTTAGACCTGCTCTTAGTTATGCTGCTATAGGTCTAGAATGTCGGGGGACACATGACACATGGAGCTTCTCTTCCCAGCTTCTCCTTCCTCTTCTCCCTCCTTATCACATCAAAGAAATGAATATCTCATCAATACATGTTACTGACTTGACTTCTTCCCCGGAGTCCCTTTGCCTTATCGTCCGCAGATCCAGGGCTTATCGTGGATTATGATCTGTGGATCGCGTATCAGAGATCGTGATCGTAATGGTGGATCCAGTATGGCGGATTCTGTATCGTATACAGAATCTTCCACACTATGCCTCTGCCCTCTGACCTTGATAACTTAATGTTGATCTCAACATCTTCTCTCTTAACTGCCTCCATTTGTTAGGATTTTAATAATATAATTAAACACTATAGCCCCGAAAAGGATCGATTTTACGCGCACCATGTTTGTACCTTAACAGAAAGAATTAATGTGTGTGTGTCTGTGAAGATGGCAATGAAACTGAACTCTAAACAAATGCAGTATGTTAGACAGGGGTGGGGGCAGGGGCAGTTTGGGCTGAATATGTGGGAGAATGTGTGGCCTTCACATAGTGACTTTTAGTAGCCGTTGCTGGCTGGTTTTAATCTTGAAGTTGGTTAGTGTGTGTGTGTGTGTGTGTGTGTGTGTGTGTGTGTGTGTGTGCGTCACATCGCAGTTCAGTCTCGCACCTGTCTGATAATGCCTGTTGTGGAGACTGTACATCTGTGGCATACAATACACTGTACTTTAACTTGTTCTCATACCTAACTTATTATATTACAGCCTAAACTCCATTAGCTTTATTCAAACATCACACATACATGAATGCACTGTTTTCATAAGAAACTGTGACCTACCCGTAGAAAGAATTCAAGCAGCTGCCACTAGGTTCTGAAGGACAGATAGGAAAGGCGTTGTTCTGTCTAGAAAATGCGCATGCTTACGCACACAGAACATATAGCCGATAACGCAGGAACAAGGTTTCTCACTCCAATGAACAACAACACCATATCTGCAAAAATACTGAAGACCCACAAGGCTTCAGCTGAAGGCCTGTCTGTAAAACATGAAACCAAACACTGTCAGAATGTGAAGATTTTCCCAGCTACTGTCAGAATGTGGCGAACCTGGGAGCGGCTCCTCATCATTCGCAGACTCCAGGGCCAAGAGGATGGGACCACGCCTGCGCACCAGCAAGGGAGAGCCAAGGTCTGAACCATGGTGACTCCCCCTCGTTATTGACCAATGAAGTTATACCTACTATTATAAGTACTGTACCCGTCGTCCGTTCAGGGCGACTCTTGACTACCCCGTGCTACTAGAAAGCCGAGGCTGTGTATTGAGTGCCCATAGCTATGTGCACATAGCTATGCTGTACCTTTTCATTGCTTCTAAATAAATACTTTTTGAACCAAACCAAGACCGACTCTTTGTAGTCCAAAAATTATGCAGAGTAGGACAAAACCAAAAAAGGTGCGCCAGTGAACCCTCAGCAGAGCCACATTTATCACATTGAGAAGAGACTGATGGGAAAATGCAGTTTAGCTTTGTTTTTGAGTAGTGCAGTCTATGCACCACTTTGTACTGGATTAATCTGTAGTCTGTAGCGTGAATTTATAGAACAATAATTAATCCGCTGATATATCCAAGTTCAAGTCCCTAGCCCAAGCCTCCCTAATAAGGTCAGAAGAAACCTGACCAGCCAGACATTCTACAAATTTAGATATTGGGTGCTTGGAGTCAGGTGGGAGCAAGAGATTTTCAAGGAGAGGGTCAGTGGTGGTGGGGGACTTAAAGTCTTGACAATCTTCCTGAACGCAATGCCTCGATTGAAGGTGTTATTTTTGGAGAGCTTCAATAAACCGAAAAAACATTGTATAAGTCTTGACCATCTTTCGGGGATATGCTACAATCCTTTTTGTTTTTTAGTGTTAAATTAATAAAAGTCCCCTGTGTTTCTATATCTGTACTACTGGTGATATTGTCTCGCCCAATCACTATCCCCCACATCCATTAACTATCATTTATTTATTTACAGTTACATATGTTTTATAATTTACAACTTTAGTACATTGTTCTTTAACACACTAATCACCTTCACATATTTACACAGTTATAAACTTGTTTATTATTTAGCAGTATTTACATGCACTTATATACACTTTTTCTGGCCAGTGCCGTCGTCCTCAGTGACGTGCTATTATACCTGTTTGTCACCGTCCACAAAGGCCCCTTAGCAATGCAAGCAGTTAACTTTTATCAGCCCTCTGCCCGTTTGACCCTCACTGGCCCAGCACTCAGCTGAAACACTAAAGCGATGAAAAGTGGTAACCACAGATGCTGTGGTAACTCTTACTAGCTCTGTCTACCTGGCAGACCCCTTCGTCACTGGAATGTCCCAGCACTCAGCTGAAACACTACAGCAGGGGTCAGCAACCTAAGGCGCCATAATCATTGGCACACAGGCGATTTCTTATTAAAGAAATGTTCAAAGGTTTTGCCGTCACGCAGCCTGTATTATTTAGCTTGACTGATGTTAACAACTCCCAGCCACTAGGTGCCAGTAATGCGCCATAGGCTGAATGCCAATCGCCATTAAATAAGAAGAAGCCTCCCAGCCGGCGCTGCTCGCATTTTCCCACATGAATCTCTGTGAAGTGCAGCCGTTCAGGTGTATTGGTGATGGCAGGCCCGCTAGCTAAAAAACCGAAGACACGGGCATTTCAGCCCTCATGGGCAGAAGACTATGGCTTTGTTTTTCATAAGGACCGTGCTGTATGCACGTTATGTTTTGAAAATGTTGTGTGCCGAACGTCCAGTGTTAAGCGCCACTTTGAAACAAGGCACGAAAGAAGTTTCAAAGATCAGGCAGACAAGGGAGAATCAATCAAACGTGCAGTGTCCAGGTATGAGAAGCAAGCCAACTCTCTCAAAGTCTTTGCCACTGCCAAAAACCATGCGACTGAAGAAAGCTTTTCGCAATTCTGAATATGAGTGTGGTTGGTGGGGTTAATGACAAACTTATTATTCCAATCATAATGAGATAAACATGTTTCTTTAAAGTGTTGTTCTATATATAGCCAATATGGATGGAATAAAATTGCATGTCTGTTGGAAATATTAATGTGGTTCAATAATAAAACTTAATATAAAAAATACCCCTTCGTTTTGCGCATTCACCCGTAGGGGTAGGCTGTCCCAATACCTGTTGGGACGAAGGGGTAGGGCCAAGGCGTAGGGCTGTATACCCCTCCAAACAGAGATTTTTCAGACCCTCACTTCCAACGGAGGCATACCCAGAATGCCTTGCGAATCACTGGCAAGATGGCTGCAAAAGCGATGCGAGACACCCACAAATGTAAGTAATTTCTCCATTAATAAGAATTTTAAAATTACGATAATAATTAGAATATCTTAGTTTAATATCGTTTCAATGTATTATGGTCCTTTTTCACAACAACCTTTAAAAAATCGCTAGCATGATCGTTATTGCATGATAATCACATTTTATTTCAATGTCGCATATACACGGTGCACTTGATTGAACCCCCGTATAGCCGCGATGTTACTGAACTTACCTTCTCCTCTAATAACAAAGCAGCCTGACAGGGTTTTATACAGACCACTGCTAGCAGTCTGAAGCTGTGTGCTTTTGATTTATACATGAAATAATGCAGAGCAACTTAGCTTTTCAGTTACCATTGGATGAATGGCAAATGTCATTGTGCTGTACCATTATTTACACAGTACGGATGGAAAGGAGGAAACATGTCCGGGGCATTTACCTGGTAATTTCATTCATCTGCATTAGCAAAGATGGTATTTGGATATTATAGGTATGTCAGTTTAGTCACTGCAAGAAATAGCAGTGGTTTATTTAAGATCTCAACAAAGTTATTACAATGACATCCCTATGCTCCATCATTCGTAGGACTCCACAGGAAACCAGAAGGCTGATTAGATTCAGAGCAGAAAATGAGCAGTGTTTTTTTAAATCGAAAAGTGCTGCAAAAGCTCTTTGGGAGTGAGTAATGTGTTTAATGCTTGCTTTACTGTATACAAGAGTCAGTTTTTTTAATTCTGTTAACATTCCTCTTTACATTTGTTATGATACAGGTCCTTGATTAAAGAGCTAAACCTGGAGGGCCAAATAACTCTCCAAAAGGTTTCCAAAAAATGGGAAAACCTAAAAAAAAAAAAAAGGTAAACTGAGAGTAATGTGGAACTAACCTAAGGAGATACATAACCGTGTAATGTAATCTTAAAACCCTTTGTAATTACAACTCAAGGCATACTGTAAAACAGGCTATAAAGCTTAATTTCTAATTCTTTACATTGTTGTGTTATAACTCTGTGTTTCTTTGTGTTTATAGCAGGAGCTGAAAACTCCAAAAACAGGGTCAGGAACTGATGCTGGTGAGAAAACGGCTGCCTCATGGCAATTCTTTGAGGACATGCACAAGGTGTTGGGTGCCCGGCCCTCAATGGACCCACCTGTTGTGGTTGCATCTTTTGGGCCTGATGAAGAACCCATAACACTTGTTAGCCTCCCCCACCATGGTTACCCCAAGTCCCCGAACAGATTCTCCAAAAAGAAGAAGAGGAAGACCAAAACTATTGTGGATTTCATTGTGCATGAAAGCACCAAGGAGCAGAAGCGGCACGAAGAAAGTGAAGGCAAGACGGAGCGTTTCCTGGGGTTATTTGAAAAAGTTATTGACAAAATGTGAAGTTGTCTGCAAAATGTTTCTGGGATAGTTCACATCATTATCTACTCACCACTATGCCGGTGGAGGGGTGGGTGAACTGTTTCAGTCCACAAAACATTTGAAGATTCAGAGGTAATCAGCTGTATTGGATTTGGCTGCTACCTCTGAAACTCAAAATGTTTTGTGGACTCAAACACTTCAGCCACCCCTCCATCGGCATAGTTGTGAGTGGTAAGTTCGTTGTTTGCACTACTCATTACCATAAGGATTATAGGTTTTATTTTTATGTTGCTCGGTATGGAAATAAAATATTTTTTTACTTTTATATCCATAATGTGAAAGGATTTATAATAAAGTGTTTTTTATTTATGAAAAGAGTGCTTGAGCATGAAGATCATACAGCAAAATTCCTGAAAAAGATATTAGAATGAAAAGATTTATTAGAACAAATATATTAGAAAAATATTCATTTTACATCCCCGAGAAGCTATAAAAAAACATCTCTAGTCAGAAAAAAACAATAACAGACTATATACACTTTTCCATTTCTGGATCACTGAAATCCTTTTGGGGCTTGCAGGCCTGAGACCAGGGCAGCCAGTCTGTCCCTTGTAGCATTCCCAGACCTCTCATCATATGCTCTGGGATCACAGGGAGGTTGGGGGTCAAGAATGTCATCTGGCATATCTGCATTGTCCATACACACATTGTGTAGAAAGGCAAAGGACGCAATGACAAGTGGTGCAAATGAGGGTTTAACCTCCAAGGCTCTGAAAAGCGTAGACCTCCATCTTGTTTTTATCACTCCAAAAGCCCTTTCAATTATGCTGCGCCGCCTTGAATGATGATAATCGAAGCGCCCCTGTATTTGTCCATTAACTGGTTCTTTGTACGTTGTGATGAGACAAATTGGTGTGTCCAAACAGGGATAACCACGATCACCCAGAAGGATGTAACCTGTGGGAGGGTACCTTCTTGCCCTGTAAACGCTGCTGTTCTTCATGATGCGAGTGTCGTGGGCTGACCCCAGGTAACGAACAAAGATGTCAAGGAATCTTCCACTGGAGTCACATATTGCCTGCATGTTTATGGAATAAAATCCTTTGTATTTTAAATACAAGTCTATTCGGTGTTGTTCAGGGGGTTTGATTCTGATATGGCTGCCATCCATTGCACCCACAACCTTATTGAATGCAGGGCTCCCTGATAGCCGGACAAATCCTTGCCCAACTGCATCCAGCTCTCCTGTCTCTGGGAAGCACACGGCTTGCTTCAGGTTGATCCATATATTTTGGCCACTTTGTGGACAACACGGTGTACGGTACTTTGGCACATTGAAGACACTGGATACAACCAGATAGGACAGTCCATGAGCCAGCCGGAAAACATATATCAGGACATCCAGCTGACTACCCCAGCCATGGTCCTGTTCCCTTTGTAGGAGCCCCTAGAGACCGTGAATGGCTCTTCTGCTAAGGCGAAAGTCCTGCTTCAGCTCAGCCTCTACATTAAACCACAAACGCAGGATGGGCATGTTGTGGTTCAGTTTGCAGTACGAAGTAGGATGACCAGTCTGGAAAGGAACTATGTTCACATTATTACTCTGAATTGGAAGGATTTTTCTGGGTAAAACTGCAGGGAATTCCCCCATCCCCCGATCCAAACGCATATAGCACAAACACGTTAATAGTACCACAAGACCGTGCGTGTTTACAGTATTCCATCCTATTAGGCCTGCACACAGATCATCACACAATCGACACACAATACAATAAAGTAAACAGATCTCACTAATAGATTCATCCAACATTAACAGAATCACTAACGCTTTACTGCTAATTTAGCATGTTGTGTAGCTGGGGTAAATACAACAAAACGTGTTTGGAGTCTATCCTACTCACCATAAACTGATCCACTAGCAGTCCCATGCGTCGAAGAAGTCTTCTTTTTCGAACATTTCTTCGATGTGCTGTAGACAATCGCAAAAGAATGCCTACAGCCCATGCAACAGAGATCACCAGAGCTGAAAACAGCATGTTGGAAATGTCCGGCAAAACGTTGCGTCTATTTACATCGACGATTACTGATGACGTGTCGTGTTTTCGCAACGACTACTTCTTGAAAAGCTGACCCAATTCTTAGGGGAAGATTTCAACCACTACCCCTTGTGACTCCGTTTCAAGGGGTTAGATAACCCTCCAAAACAAGGGGTAGGGCCAAGGGGTGAAATGGGATTGGGCCTAAGTCTTGAGCTCTTATCCAACACTTATATTCTATTGCTACTGGAGTCTTAAATTGTTGGTCGAAAGAATTCACTGGAGATGGTCAGGGTTCAATGCAGTAGTTTATTCTTTCACAAGCAATAAACCCGAGCTGTTATCCAACTTGGACACCTATTAAAAATCTCAGTCGTTGGAGGCTTTTGAACTTTGGAAACTAAGGTTTCGTACTAGAACTGGGACCCAATAGCACAACTCGCAGACAGAGTTCAGTTTTCAAAAAGAAGTGGTCTTTATTACCAGGAAGGGTTCGGTACACAGGGAGTCAAAATCAACCGGCAAAGGTATCCGAAACGTGAGGCAAAAACGAGGTCAAACAATCCAGGCAAACGTGGTCGAGAAAACATGAGACGAGACAAGACTTGGTGAGATGGCTGGAACGCTGCGTGCAATACGAGACAAATAATTAATTAATAACAAAAGTAAATAAAATTGAAGAGAAGATTAAATAAATAAAAAAACAGATTAATAATAATAATAACAATATAGAAATAAAAAGGTAAAATAGAAATAATGATAATTAGTTATGCTTTATGCCTTATTCAGTTTTTTTCAACATGTTTGATTTTGGATTGTGTGATTTTTTTTTTACCCTGTGGATTCCCTGCATCGCTGACTGCCTTCCCGTGTATGACCTCTGCCTGCATTAAAACTGAGACTGTTAGTTTGTAGTTTGAGTTTACCCAGTCATGACATTAATGCCTACCACCAGTTGATGTGAGCAGATGTTAGTGACCACCGCCATTACAACACTTTCAATCACTTCTTCTTTAGCCATCTGTCTTCAAAGTAATAGCACAACATTTGTTTTGTTGTTTTAATGCTTTATACCAGAGGTCTTCAACAGGGGTCCGCGAAATTTTTTGTTGATTAGACAATTTTTTGGAAAATTTTTTTCCCACAAGTTTAAATGTCTTTAAATACACATTAACATGAATCCCACCATTTGTAGCAAATGGAGGCAGAATACGTTATCTTTCAGTCAGCAATGCACACATTCAGCGACACACAGGAGCTCTCTCAAGCTGGGCACCGGTTCACTCACAGCAGGAGACTAGCCTAGACCTGTCCCTCCAAGCCTCCTGTACACAAAGAGGAGGACCCGCCCCTATCGCTGCTGTGCCAATCATGAGGCCGCATGTTACACGCTGGCTCTGTCAGGTTCCCCGTGATTGGCCGAGAGCCTATTCAGTCCCCAGCTGACTAAGATCCCAGACACAAGGATGCACGCTGCAATATTATTGAAAAGAAGATACCTTTGTAAAAAAAAAATAAAAGAACATGTTTAAAATAAAAACATGAATATATGAACCTGTGTATTATTTGAATAGCTTAGTATTGAATGCACAATAACAGGGTAGCTATGTTTGTACATGGCACTAGGCCCAGTTTAATATAAAACACAATTTTATACAATATATATAGTAGGGGGTCCCTGCTCCATCTCTCCATCAGTTTGGGGGTCCTTGGCCTGAAAAACGTTGAAGACCCCTGCTTTATACCAAGCAGAAATTACAGAGCTTCTATTTTAAAGTTGTGAACTTGGGCCTGGAGATTGTGTCGATTGCTTACCAGACCTCTGAAGTAGCCGATATGAGAAAATAATAAAATCTTTATTGCAGATAAACCAAGTAGGATGAACAAAAACTTCACTCTGCATTACTGACTGTATATAAAACACTCTGCACACAACATCCAGCAACAAAAAAATGACAGTATACTGTAATGTGGTGACAAACGGTGGCAAAACTCAAAGTACGAATTAACAGTTTGAGTTCTAATGCAGGCAGTGGTAATACACGGGAAGGCAGTCAGCGATGCAAAGGTTACAGGGAATCCACAGGCCCCCCAAAAAAGTCACACTATCTAAAATGAAGCAAAAAGTAAAAAAAACAGAATAAGGCATAACGCATAACTAATTATCATTATTTTATCTTTTTATTTCTATATCATTGTTATTTTTAATCAGTTTTATTTATTTATTTTATCTTCTCATTAATTGTATTGACTTTTGTTACTTATTTATGTCTCGTCACTTATTCAATTTAAGATATCTGATATACCTCGTATGTTAGACGGTGTTTAATGCTATAATCTCTACGCCAATAGGTTTGTAAATGTTTCTTTTTTCAATAAAAAAAACCCTGCCTCAGTACCTGTGTTGCGTTCAAAGGCTCCTTTTTTGTCTGTCCTATAGAGTAAGATACTGAAGTTAACTTTAAAGTACTTTTCACATCAGCTTTCAGCTGACGATGAATGCACAGGGACAAAACGTACACTGCTTTAAGTAAAAAATAAAAAAAATCACCCTAAACCATAGTTTACGTTTTGTAGTTTGCAAAATGGCCATTTCTCCGTTTTCACACAAACACACCACGAGAGGACTGGTTTGTTTTTGTCACGTGAAAGGAAGTATGTGGTAGAAGTTCAATGCTATTAGGAAATGTGTTTAATTACGACGCAGCGAGACACAACTTCTATGTCTTGAAATACAGCGAAAATTCCTGTGTTCAATGAGGATTAACTGTTTGTCATTTTCTGTAAAAAGGAACCGGATAGTGTCGCATTCGATATGATACCGCCGGCTTCCTGTTTGTAGCTACTCACCCCAGATATGCTAGCTAAGTGACAAGCTAACTGGGATCACAACCTTGCCCTGTCCGTGGTCATCCCAGGGACGAAGGTTTTGTGCTGCCTAGTGGTGGTTGCAACTTTCCAGTAGGTTCGTTGTCATTTTCACGTTGTCTTCGTTTAGCTAATGTTTGTGAGTTAATCCCTGTTTGTGCGCGGCATGTGGAGCATTTGACGCTAACTGTCCCTGTGGCGTTAGCCCGGTCCTGAGGTTTTGACCAGACATGACCACCTTCTGGCAGTGGCATTAGGCTGGCAGCGACATGGACACAGAGCTGGGTCGATAAGTAACGAAGAGCTTCAGTTGTTGTCTTTTCGGTGAGTCAGTATTGCTGATGTTGGTTATTGTATTTGTATTTGTATTAACAATGAGTTCATGAGGGTTGTGGTCAGGTGTCGCTATCTTGTTAACGTCTAACTTCATACGAAGGTCACTTTCACTCTGCCAACGTCGGTTATTTGAAAGCAGCCTTGGGTAACAATATAGCAATTAGATGCTAAATCAGTAGCGGCTGGTGAAAAATATTCTTGGTGGGGCTGTGCTGTGCCACACTAAGTTTTCAGTAACCATCCCACTACGATTTAACACAAACTGCAGGATACCAGTTCTTTGTCAAATAGTAGGTAATTATTTAATTCCAATAATACAAACTAACTTAGAAAACTAAATCAAAATAATAATCAGCCGATTGATAAATAATGTAAATTATTATTAGTTGTTGCCCTTGTTCTCAGATAGTAAGTAGAGTATGCATCATTAAACTACAGACTGAGTCTGATTACTAGTGTTTACTAAGTACACATTCCTGAAACATATACAGTACTATTAACAAACACTATTAAGACAAAATAAAAGGAGGTGCCATATACTGCTGCATATCCTATGAGGTAAACTATATATAAAGAAAAAATTGTGTGTGCATGCGCGTGTAGTCTTATTTGTACAGGAATTTTGTCCTTCTGATTAGCAAATCTCTCAATGACCCTGTTATTAAAGTCAGGAATGTTTCTGACTAGTTTTTTTTCCATGGAGAGCATAGCCAGAGCATTCAGGCGTTCCTGTGTCATGGTGTTCCCCAGGAAGGATCCTCTTTAAGGTAGAGAAGCACCTCTCTGATTCTGCTGTTGTCATTGGTGTAGTGATCAGAATTTTGAGGAGACTGACTGTCTCAGTGAATGTGTCCTGAAAGTTGTTCTCCATGAAGAACTGGTACAGATTTAGTGCACCACTGCAAGCTCTGAGCTTGGCCTTGCTCAACATGGGGTAGGCCTCCACTTTGGTATCCAGTGCTGAATCTGGGAACCTCCTATTGTGCTCTGGGAACAGGTCTCCTTGTAATAGGGTGGCACTGATGAGGTGCTTGGTGAAAGAGAACCGGTCCTTGGCATGGCTCAAAATAGTATCACATACCTATGAAACATACAAACAAACATGTCACATGTCAGAATATAAAGTGTACAACTCTTATATTATTACCCAATAATTTAAGAAGGCAGACAGTGAAACATAAAGGGTCATTTTACACATCTTTACACATTAACAAATATACTAAAATATACAAAGAAATGAATGTGTTGATAACAAAATTATGTTACAGCTTACCTCTGTAGCCTGGTGTTCTCCTTTCCCTATTGTCCTCTGCTTCTTTGTGGGCTGCTGCTGCACAGAGCCACTGGCTTGCCCATGTACAGAAGGAATGGAGTCCCGGATACAAAACACAAGTTACCATCCACAATTATTGTTTCAGAAACTAACCTGCTGGAAACATAAAAATAGATCTGCCATTGTGTTTAACAAACTGTATCTACACTATTATAATTGGATTTCTTTACAATATTGAATTAAGTATTTACTAGTGGCCCTAGTGTGTTCAACCATTCATGTTTTTACATACTGCTTATTATGAGGAAATTGTTTCAGTCTTTAATATTTTCTAAGCCAATAATAATTAATTGTTTACCTGATCATTTGCATGCTGTTGGTTGAACCTCTGGATTATTCCTGAGATGTAGACAGAGTCGATGTTCCTCTTCTGCAACTGGTTGAACAGCATGATCTTGTGAAACAATGCCAGGACAAAGCAGAAATCTTCATCTTCAAGCATTCTCACAAAGCCCCGGGGCCTCTCTGACAGTTTGAGGATCAAAGTTACCAGAGTCTCTGATGGTCTAGAATAACATTAGAAGGTAATTCTTGTGCTCATACACAGTGTTAACAGCACGACTGTGGAAGGTCTGAACATTTTTTTCTGATCCTGGGGATGTGTGATGTTGCCCGCTGCATGATGAGGTTCAACTGGTGCGCATAGCAGTGGATGTAGTGTGCATTTCCATAAACATCCAGTAACTTACGCTGTACTCCACCTGTTGCCCCCCTCATCACAGCAGCCCCGTCATAGGCCTGCGCTCTTGTCACTCAGGGAGGATAGTCCTCAGCCTCTCCAACAGCTCTGTGGCAATTGAGTCAGTGTTTGCTTTCTGAAGCGGGATGAACTCGAAAAAACACTCTTGGATGTTGTTATGACTGTTGATGTACCGTAGCACAAGCACCAACTGGCAATGGGTGGAAACATCCGTCGTCTCATCTGCCTGAATAGCGAGATAATCGGCATTGTGTACTTCATCCAGAATGCAATCTTTAAGAACTGACAGCATGCAGTCCAAAAGTTTGTTTTGTACTGTCTTTGATGTGCCTTTAAATATGGTAGCTGTCTTGAGATGCTCCTCCAACGCAGTGTCCAACGAAGCCACAAAATCTACCAAACCCCTGAAAACGCCCGGGTTGTCAGAGGACTCTGTCCCCATTGTGGCCGCGCAAAGCCAGTTCAAATGCCCTGCAGAATTTGACATAGTCAATTATCTTTGATAAAATTGTGTTTTCTCACCCCAATCCTGTGATCTTCATCGAGCTGCGTAGCGATGTTAATTGTGCCTAACATGGCTAGCTTCATTGTATTTTCCATGTGCGCCCTCGTAGACTCATGTTTCTTTATTTTCTCGGATAAATGTTTCATATCTCTTACTACAGTAATAGTCCATGCTGTATCTGTTCCAGTAGTTTTAAAAAGTATACATGGAAAGCAAAAGAATGCATTTACATGGCTACATCCTGCTAGCAAAGCCGCTCTGCTCTATTGGCCAGCGGCCAGTGCGCTAAATAATTATCTAACTAACTTTAATGTTAGCTGTCATTGAAGACACAACATCGCACACACAGTTGCAGTGTGTTGTCTGTCTAATGTGAAATATATTATCAGTCTAGCTCATAAAAGTAGAAAATGCAACCCCTGCATTTTTCATCAAACCCTCTGTAAAATGGTGTGGCATGGGCACTTACCTTTGTTCAACTTGTCAGTTTTTTAGGAATGAGAATATTTCCAGTGCCAGTATCACCTGAAAGAGGTGACATGCAGTGTAAACTTGAGCTTTCATTGTGTCCTTAGGATTCTTCAAAAGTTATTGAAGTCATAGCGAAGCATCTACTAACTTATGGCTGTGAACATAGTTAACCTTTTAAAATGACAGATTTTTAGAATGGTGTTTGCCAAATTATGAGGATGTATTTAGCCTAAATAAAGTACAGTTGTGATCCACTGAGCAATTTGCCGCCATTGTGTAACTACTCTATCCAACAAATGAATGAAACATATGTTCCTATTTTTTAGAAATTGCACTCCTCAGGGAAACGACCAAGAGGGTGTTTTTCATCTTCACTATCGAGAAGCTCTCATCTTTCCTGCTGCCAGGATGTTGGAGGGGCTAGTTGCCTGGGTGCTAAACACATACCTGGGCAAATATGTCAGCAACCTGAATACAGATCAGCTCTCCATTGCCCTTCTGAAAGGTATTTATACATGTTTCTATTTTTCTGGTCACCATAAGTTATATTTACTTTACCAAGCATCCTGCAATCCAGGTGTCTGAATCTGGCTCAAGTATTTTATCAATGTTAACACAATTTCTGCTTCGATGGTTGTGTAGGTGGTTAATTACACATTTATACAGATAGTGCAGATCAATTTCCAGCCATCCATCCATTATCTTTACCGCTTATCCTTGATTGGGGGCGAGAGGTGGGGTACACCATGCCAGGTCGCCAGTTCATCACATAAGGCCAACATACAGACACTAACAACCATTTACTCTCTCATTCAGACCTGCAGACAATTTAGAGTCTTCAATTAACCTAAATTAAATCTGCATTTGTTTGGACTGTGGGAAGGAGCCAGATTATCTCGAAAAAAACTACACAAACACAGGGAGAGCATGCAAACTCCACACAGATATACCCCTGCCTAACTAGGATTCAAACCAAGAACCTTCTTTGTATGAGGCAAAAGACATTTTTTTTGAACAATTTTCAAGACTTGATGCTGCAACCTTAAATATGAAAGTGTTGGATGGACTACACTGCTTGCTGTCTATTTTGAAAACAACATATGGTACTGGAGTGCTTCCTTCCAGTGAATTTGGAATGATAAACTAATGTGAATTTATGATGAACATTTTAATTAGCACCTTTCAAAACACAATTACAAAGTGCTTTACAAATTTACAAACAATGGTAAAAACTTAAAGTAACTTGAAGATCACACTATTAGATGACATCAGGGCAGAAATATAAGAATACAAATGTTACAGATGAGTGAAAATAAGACATTTTTAAAATGATAAAAAAAACAGTCAATTGTGAATTCATAAGTCCTAAGAAGGCACATCTAAAAGGGACTGTGAGGGACACCTAGCCACTCAAAAAATTCATGATTGTTTGCTGTCCAGCCTACACATCTTCCGTTGCAGGCTAAAAACCCATCGCTTCCGACTACACATTGGTTAAGAAAGTTTAGTTGCACTTGTATAATACACTTACAATTAGCACTTTGTAAGTCGCTTTGGATAAAAGCGTCAGCTATATGATATGTTATGTAATGTAATATTAAAATGTGTCTTTAAGAGAGATTCAATGGAGGATAAAGGGCTTGCTAGGCAGATCTCCTTGGGGAGTAAAAGAGTGGACAAAGTAAAGACACACTTGAAAAGTGTAACGTAATACAGTTCAACAGAATCACAAACTAAATCCTCTAAAACGACCATACAATCGTATAATTACATTATATTAGAACCTTCATTATTTAGAACTTATTGCAGGGCTTTAAATTTATACTGCATAAATCTGAGCTAGGTGTACCTAATAAAATGGCAAATAATTGTATATTATAAAAGGAACAATTTTATGACACGAAAAACGCTGGTGTGGTAAAAGACATTGAACACAATTCAGGCATAGTGTAAAAACAGTTTACACTGTTTTTACACAATATTCAACCGTCAACACTTGGTGTAATAGTGAGGCAGCACATGCTTGGCACAGACACTGATTATCTGTTTCCTGTCATTACTCAGGTGCAGTGGAGTTGGAGAACCTCCCTCTGAGGAAAGATGCCCTCCGAGAGTTTGACCTGCCATTTGAAGTCAAAGCTGGTAAGAGACACTAGCTGACTGACATCACATGTTTAACCCTCACATTACATACACAGACTTCAACACTCATTTAGTTATTTTAATGCTGTCCACGTTGATCCATTCAGTTTAGGCTTGGATGCTGCACCAAAGCATTAAAATGGTAGGAAAAGCTCTGATTATAGCCTTCTTTTCTAATCACTCACATGTAGAGCTGATCATTATAATAGCCTGTAAATTAATATTTATGTTCCTGACAAAGCGGAGTGTCGCTTCTTCTGCAACAATGAAATTAAAAGGAGTTGCGCGATAACCTACAGGAAGAACAGATCTCCTGTCTGCAAATCTATAATCTTAAAAAGCCCTATGTGGCAAATTGTACTTTTCTAATATGGGCTATACAAATAAAGTTTGAACTGATGTTATTTAATTCAGCTTGATATAAAGCATTGCAGCAACAAAATTAATGTTGTGCTTTTCTTTGAAGACAAATTGCCAAACAGAAAGTGATTCAATGAATGTTCATGATGGAGCACGTGTGCTGTGTGTCTGTCTATGGTGAAGTAAAGTAATTAAATGATCAAATGACCTGGTGGTGATTATGACCTGTCAGCCCAGTTGCCATCCACTGCTGTTGTTTATCTGAGGACATAGTGGTCCACAGACTGAAGGCACACTGGCCCGCCCTCACTGACTGCTTCAGAGCATCGGTTGCTTGTTTAAACTTTATTAATATTGAATCTATTAGGTGTCCAAATTGCAACAAATTCGACACCGCGCTACCCTTGGCCATCTACATGCCAAGTGTGAAACTGATAAAATACAAGCTTCAAAATGTATGTGTTTCACATACAGATAGATGGAAAGACAGATGTTTTTGGATGTCAATACAACCTATGATCAGAATAGATTATCCATAACATCTTTAGAAGCTTTACAAATACCCTACCTGAACTCAAAAAGAGTCATAAATATCAATCCTCTAAATATGTCTGATTTCTTTTAAATCAAGATCCATGAATTATTCTCTGAGAAATCAATGGAAATTTTGAAAAACATCCTATTCTGCATTGTTAAAGAAAGTGGGGGGAAAAAATCAACATACCGATCCGTACCAAAATTGATGGGGTCTTACTTCCGCCACATTTCATGGAAATCCACTTTTTCGACAGTTGTTGTGTAATCCTGCTAAATAAAAAACAAAAACACAGCTGAAAACATAACCACCTCGGCAGAGGTAATTATATGTAAATGTACACCAAGATTCAGAGTATGTGCAATTGTGTTTTCAGTCTTATGCTAATTTCTTTGCCATCACCCACACATCATGTTCTCTTTCACTAGGCTTCATTGGAAAGATTACTCTCCAGATCCCTTTTTACCGGCCTCACAGTGACCCATGGGCCATCTCCATGTCCCAGCTCAACCTGATAATTGGTCCTGTTCAGCTGCAGGAGTATGATGCAGAGAGGGAGAGAGAAGAGGAGAACGAGCGCAAAAAACGTCTCCTCCGGGCTCTCGAAGACAAATTCAAAGTAGGTGGATCAACACCATCATTTTCTATATATTTTATTTTACTGACTTATGGTTAATGTAAAAAAAATAACAAATCCTTCATCAATTCAGTTCTCTTTCTTAGCATTCGTTTCGATGTCTCACTATGGGATACGCCCTCCGCGTATTCACAGAAGCTCTTGTACCAATTTGCCAGCCCTGAGTGGCTGGCAGTCGTGGCGTCTGCGTCAGGGTCCCGCACCTTAAATATGCCTAACGCAGCGTCACAAGTCATTCAAACACCTCTTCTCGCTTCACGAACAAGCAGCTCCGATCTGCGATGATGCCAACTAGCTACTGTCCATAGACCGGAGCGGACACCTCCATCTCTGGAGGCTAGTTGTAAGAGACAACGGTCTGACTGCCTTCACCATAGGTACAGTTTTATTAAAAACTAGCTAGCATGTTGCAAGGCGATGCCCCTCGCCTGTGCACCTGTGGAAATAAAATTTCGAGCAAGGACACACACCAGGTCTGCTCTGCGTGTCTCGGGCTGGATCACGCCCGTGCCGCTATCAGCAACCCTGGCTTCTGCGCCCACTGCACCCGCTTCACAGCGAAGAGTGTCCGCCAAGACTAGCACGCCAAGCTAGCCTCTCGGGGGGGTTAGGACGAGGATGATACTCCCGAATCGGAGATTCAGCGCCGTGGCTCGACGCATATGCTAAACCCTCTCAGGGAGCCACCCCTCCTGTTGGATTACAATGAGTAGAATGAGTCCGACAGCGAGGATTGTCTGGTGTGGCGCGGAGAGACTGGGGATTCCATGGCCCGAGGTCTTGGAGGAGGCCCCAAGGTCCCGCTACGAGGGGAAGAAATTACCCCAAGCTAAACGGACTGTGAGACAGCTTCTGCCTGTGTTCCCGGAGCTACTGGAGGAAGTCATCGTCTCAAGCAAAACTACCATTCAAGGTGCGTCTTCCTTGGATTTTGAAGGGATAGACAAACATGCCATGGCCAGTATGCTGCCCATGGAGCCGCTGATGGCAGCTCACCTTCACCCATGGCTGTCAGCTGCCTCATCCAGAGCTCCCACAATCTGCACGAAAGCCGAATGCTTCCAATCTGCCATGACAAAGCAAGCTTATAAAGCAGCAGCTTTGACAGTGAGGGCTCTCAACGGCACCTACATGTTGTCAGCATACCAAGCGGAGCTTTTTGATGTGATAGCCGACATGCCAAAAAGTTCCGTGTGGGAAAAGATCACCACAATTGCAGACATCTACCTACGCTTCGCGCTGTAAAGGCGGTGGGGGAAGTGCATGTCGATGTTGGTGCTACAAGAGAGGACGAGATCTAGTCAGGAGGCGAAGAGACAGGGTTCAGATGTGGAACTGTTCAACACCACATCAATGTCTCACAAGCACTCTCACACAGTTTGTGAAAATAAAGGGTTTTCCACTGACGCATCCAGGCTCACAGCCGGGGGAGCAGGGTTACAAATGTACATAAAAACACAAAGTTGTAGAGCACAGTGTTTTTCCCCTGAATATCACAAGGGGGAGACAGCGCCCCAGCTGTGGTGAAACGTCACATTCTGCTCGTCCAGAGTCAGTCAGTCAGTCCAAGCATGCGCAATAGTTCTTGGCTGCACGGGCCATTGTCATATGCTAGGGGATAGCGTTGTACCGCTAGAGCGGGCACCCAGAGATCGTCTGTGTCAGACAGAGCTTCACTCCCCCCTAACTTTAAGGTTAGAGAGTTGGAAAGCATGTGCAGTGTCAGAATGGGTATTGAGAACACTGGCCAAGGGCTACAGGCTTCAATTCCCCGCAATACCCCCCCGGTTTCAACGGTCTCATCGCTTCCTGTGCGCAGGGAGAGTCGGCCCGGGTGTTACGGGGAGAAATATCTGCTCTGTTCTTTGACTGTGAGTCTCACACAGTATGACATACATACAAATAGTCTTGGTCCTAAAATACAAAAGAAACATTACCAATTCAATGGCATAAGACATGTAATGAGTTGAGGGGTTACATTCATATTCCAAAGTGTCCAAAGTATTATACAAATAAATACAATATGTTCACTTTGCTTAATACCTTATGACAGACGACCATTTCTCTAAATAAATGTCCATCCGGAATTTTAGTTTCGCTGTTGCTGTATATTTTCCAAACAGTTTACAACCTTGAGTCTATGGGTCCATTGGTCCAAAGTAGGTGGCTGGTGTTTGAGCCAGTTCGTTGTGATCATTTTGTGGGCTATTAACACCAGGGCTCTGCACATATACATTTTGTTTTTTCCCAACCCACATGAAGGTATATTCCCTAAAACCAGCCCCTGTGGTCCAAGTAATATTTTCAACTATAAAATCTCTCCAATTTCACTCATTAACTTCTTCCAGAATACTCGTAGTTTTGGGCAATCCCAAAAGATGTGTGAGAAGTCTCCTATTAATCCACATCCTCTCCAGCAGAGGGGGCTAGACTTCTTGTCATAGTTAGCTATTACCAGTGGTGTTTTGAAATATCTCATTCTCAAATACCAAGCAAATTCCCTCCCATTTGGACTATTTAGACATTTAGGCCACCCAGGACCTCTCCCACTCATCAACCGTTACAATGGCATTGGTCTCCAATTCCCATTTATCGCTCACATCAAATGTATTATCTGATAAGTCTTAGCAAATTCTTCTGTATAAACAAGTTATTATTTTCCTCGTGTGGATTTGACTCTCCACCAAATCAATCCAGTACAGTTCAAAATCAGTCTGTAATCTTTTAATTCCATCCCATTCATTATGTGTCGTCAAATAATGTTGTATTTAAAAATATCTGAACATCTCAAAGGCAAAATGCCATATTGGATCTGAAGTTGTGAGAAAGCCCTTAGAGTCGTTCCCTCAAATAACTGGTTTATCGTGGTCAGACCATTCCTTGCCCACCTACTAAAACCACTGTCCAGTTTTGCTGGCAAAAAGTCACAAATAGAAGCTATTTTAGTTGCCCTAGGTAATGACAATGGTAAATTCAAAATTTTTCCCATCTTTCGCCCCAAACATTTAGGGTATGGTTTAACCACTCATTTTGAATCTTAAATTTCCACCATACTTTTGCCTCCATGAAAGGGAGGGCCGAAATTGATATATTAGTTACAGAGCTTTGTTCTATATCTACCCATTTTGTTTCCATATCTAGCCTAATCCATGAGACGAATATTAGAAATTGTGATGCCCAGTAGTAGCTTCTAAAATGGGGCAATGCTAAGCCACCCTTCTCTTTGTCTGAGTGGAGGACTTTCAGCCTTTTATTCTGCCATATGAATTCGGAAATAAGCCTGTCCAGGAATTGAAATGCAGACACTGGGACAGTAATAGGAAGCGAGCAAAAGAGAAACAGCATCCTTGGCAATACATTCATCCTGATGGTCTCCACCCTACCCACGTTTCAGCCACGTGACTGTGGACTATTTTGCATTGCCCACTGTTCTTCTCCCTGCACAACCAGAGTGTACCGCTGTAGGTGGATGCGTTCGCACACGAGTGGCCGCACGTTCTGCTTTATGCATTTCCCCCTCTGGCCTTGATTCCGCCAACATTGTTTGGGGTACAGGGGAACTGTCTGTCACTGATTTTGATCGCTCCTCACTGGCCGTCCATGCATTGGCTGGCAGAAGTAAAACAGCTCCTCCATGGGCACCCATAGCCTCTCCCTCTGCGCAGGCAGGAGATATTTCACCCTCATCCAGAGCAGCTCGACCTGTGCCCTAGCGGAACTGCCACATTTTCAGCCACCGACCTATACCTCTGCAGAACAGCCGCGGTAATACATGTTGTGCCCTGTCCGTGCTTTACACACGTGTGTGGAGAGAAGGAGTTTTAGGAAAGGGGATCTGTTATTTGTGTCCTGAGGCTCAGCCCCGCTGGGGCAAATCTATCACGGAACAAAAACTTTATCACTGTACAGTGGACACCATTGCGGTGGCCTACTCCAACTCCAGGTTCCAACTGGTTTACGGGCACATTCTATTAGGGGTCTTGGGTCCTGTTCAAGGGAGTCTTTATCCAAGACGTCCATGCAAAACTCAAAGCACGGACTGATGCCTACATCTCAGGTGATCTGGAGGAGTACAGGAAGTCCAGGTACGCGCTCCGGAGTGCTATTAGCAGTGCCAAGAGACTTTACAGGGACAAGGTGGAGTCTCACTACAAGGGCTCCAACACAAGGAACATGTGGGCTGGACTCAAAACCATCTCTGACTACAAAGCAAAGACCAGCAGTGCGGATGTAGTGTCTGCATCTCTCCCAGAGGATCTGAACACCTTTTATGCTCGCTTTGAGAGCAACTCCCCGGCTGTGGAGATCCAAGAGGCCCAGGAGGACCGCTGCCCCCCAGTAATATCCAGGGCAGATGTGTGGAGATCACTTAACCGGATCAACACACACAAGGCACCTGGACCTGATGGCATTCCTGGCCGAGCTCTCAAGGTGTGTGCAGATCAGCTGGCAGATGTTTTCACAGACATTTTCAACCTGTCACTGCTCCAGTCTGTAGTCCCCGCATGTTTCAAGGAGACCATCATTGTCCCTGTTCCCAAAAAAAACAAAAATCCTCTGCCTGAACGACTACCGCCCAGTAGCACTCACTTCCACCATCATGAAGTGTTTTGAGCGGCTAGTCAAACCCTTCATCACCTCCTCCCTCCCTGACTCTCTGGACCCTCTTCAGTTTGCCTACAGGCCAAATAGGTCGACTGCAGATGCCATCTCCCTCACCCTTCACACTGCCCTCTCCCACCTGGACCAGAGGGACACATATGTGAGAATGCTTTTCATTGACTACAGTTCAGCATTCAATACCATCGTGCCCCTGAAGCTCGTCACCAAGCTCAGAGACCTTGGGCTCAACATCGCCCTCCGTGACTGGATTCTGAACTTCCTGACGGGCAGACCACAGGCGGTGCAGATAGGCAGCACCACATCCTCCACCCTGACTCTAAACACCGATGCCCCCCAGGGCTGTGTGCTCAGTCCTCTCCTGTACTCCCTGTTCACGCATGACTGCGTGGCCACCCACAGCTCCAACACCATCATTAAGTTTGCTGATGACACGACCGTCATAGGCCTGATCACCGGCGACGATGAGAATGGCCTACAGAGAGGAGGTCAGAGCCCTGACATCTTGGTGCCAGGACAACAACCTCCATCTCAACGTCAGCAAAACAAAGGAGCTGATCGTGGACTACAGGAAGAGACAAGGAGTAGAACACGCCCCCCTCTCCATCAACGGGACTACGGTGGAGCGAGTCAGCAGCTTCAGGTTCCTCGGGGTCCACATCAGTGATGACCTGACCTGGACCAACCACACAGACTCCATCAGGAAGACGGCCAGACAGCGGCTCTTCTTCCTCCGCAGGCTGCGGAGGCTCAACATGGAAGCCAGGATTCTCTGCAATTTCTACAGGTGCACCATAGAGAGCATCCTGACTGGCTGCATCACCGCCTGGTATGGCAGCTGCACCGCCCTGAACCGTAAGGCTTTACAGAGGGTGGTGAAGTCTGCACAGCACATCACCAGGACGGAGCTACCATCCATGGAGGACCTCTACACCCAGCGGTGTAGGAAGAAGGCCAACCGGATCATTAAAGATCCCTATCACCCCAGCCATAAACTGTTCTGCCTGCTGCCGTTTGGCTGACGGTACCGCAGCATCCGGGCCCGCACCACCAGGCTCAGAGACAGTTTCATCCCCCAGGCCATAAGACTTTTAAACTCCTCCAATCTGTCATAACTCTGCACCTTAGCATATTTGCACTATTGCATATTTGCACTATTGCACACACTTGCACTATTGTTTTTCTTTTTTTCTTTAGGGTTAGGGGTTAGGGGCTCCTCTGTGGATCTGCCTCATCTACTCCCTTCTACATGAAGTGGAGCTGGCGGTCAGTCGTCGAGATAAGCTTGTCTGGCAATACAGGAGTCTCCATATCCCATTGAAATGAATGCTAAGAAAGAGAACTTTAGGTTACTGTTGTAACCCCGGTGCTCTGAGTAGCATAAGGGATATGTCTCACCAGACCACCCTTCTTGATGCTGGGGTGAAGCGAGAAGAGGTCTGCTTGTTTTGAGTGACGTGTGACACCATGTCAGGCGTATCTAAGGGGCGGAACCCTGATGCAGACGTCGCGACTGCCAGCCACTCAGGGCTGCTGAATTGGTACAAGTTCTTCTGTGAATACGTGAGGGTGCGTATCCCATAGTGAGACATCTCACTCATGCTACTCAGAGAACCAGGGTTACGACAGTAACCTAAAGTTTTTGAGGCTTTAATAAATATTTCAGGCTCACACGACACTTGTAGACATGTATAACATTACATTTGTTTGTCACTTATTCAATTAATTGAGGTAATTTTCCAGAACTCTTCCGTATGTACATGTGTACGATTGTGTTTTTGTCTTCTCCAGAGTGAGTGTGAACGGAGGGGAGAGTCTTACTGGTATTCTGTCTCTGCCTCAGTGGTCACCAGGATTGTGGAAAACATTGAGGTACGTTATCTTTAACATAAGACACTATAGCTGGGGAAAGTCAAAATTTCTGGATCTGTCCCCTGATCCAGATCAACTCTTACCTCTTACCTGGGCTCTTACCCGACCCATATTGCGTCCTTCCACAACATTTTGTGTAATCTGCCCAGTAGTTTTTGTGTAATCACCCTAAAAGACAAAGTGAAAACATGATAGAAGGGCACTGAGAGAAAGGCAAACTAAATGTCTGGATACTCCCCCTGATCCGTATCCACGCCGAAATTTAATGGGTTCTTCCTAGGGCTGGGCGATATGGGAAAAAATCTTATCACGATAATTTTTTTCACATCAGTCGATATCGATATGTCTCAATGTAAATCAAATAACCCAAAAATATTATAAATAATATATATATAAAAAAATATATGTTTTTCGTTATGCACAAAACTAATTTTATTTGCTCGTACAATCATCCTGTGCCACTGCACTTGACTTACAACATTTCATTCAAACCACTATGGTGAAAAGGTGTATATAATGTACATCCTCAGCATTTTTGTAATTTAATTTTTTTTATTTTTTATTGCTTTATTCTCTTGTCTACCTCATTCTGACATGCCTGCTGCTGTAACAACTGAATTTCCCCTGTGTATGGATCAATAAAGTTTTATCTTATCTTAAATGGCCGCCACTGCACTGTGGCGCATTACTCCACAGTTCAACAAGTGACTCTGCTCCTTTGATGTTTTCTAATCACTCACACTTAGAACTGATCTTTATAAAAACCTGCTGGAAATGCGTGCGTGCGGGCGCGCTAGTCTCTGTCCCTCCTCACACACACAAACTTATAATCACAAGGGATATTCACCTTCTAGTCCTATATTCTAAAATAGTTAGCGGAAACATTAATCGATAATGTTCCATCACGGTATCGATGCAGAATCATCTACCTCTATGCAGGAGCCCAAACATTAGCACCTGTGCTGCTGCTCCTCATACTCTCTATGCTGTGTGCTTCAACCTAACTTGATGTGGGTGTAACTCTATTCCAGACACATGATTGGTTCAGTGCGGCGCTATTCTCATTGGTTGTTCATGTTGTCCGTCAAAACATGGATGGGACGAGTTCTATTGACGTTATATCGACATTAAGTTTCTATCGAAGAAAAGTTATATCAGGATAATTATCGCTATCGTTTTATCGCCCAGCCCTAGTTCTCCCCTGACCCAAACCGCATCCTTCCACCAATTTTTGTGGAAATCCATACAGGGGTTTTTATTTTATGCTGCTAACCAAGATCTCTCATCAGCTCCAATAGTTAATCATCTGGTGAAACACTCCCAGCAGTACAAAGTAATATTCACACCAAAATCGGTCGATGTGTTGTGGAGTCATTTTACTGCGCAGAGGGTAATGAAGCATGAATGAGAGCCATTTAATATAACAAAATTGGTCTTTCAGTTTAAAAATCTATCTATACAGAGCAGTATTCTATCTTTACAAACTGACAACAAAAAGTCCTTAGTGGTCATGGAAGATATGAGGACTCATGAAGAAACCCTGCCTTAATAAGCATAGTCCAGTGCATAAAATTTAAAGGTGTATTTACTGGTTACTTATATACAGCTATAAAAACAAAATTTTAGTTTGGGATAGAAGGTAACTGGATATAGGATGCAGGAAAATCCTTTGGAAGGCGTACAATTTACATGCATGTGAATTGTGTTGGTGGTGTGTAGGGGAGCGTTGGTGACCATCTTCCCTAGTAAAAATTAACAGATCTCTTATTATTTATAACCTTAACTAAGCTAGGATTTATTGCAGGTCTCTCATATCAAAGGTTACAGCTTAACTTGTAATTTCATGCAAAAAGGACAAGTATAAAACCGAACAGAAAAGAAACATTATGTTGTGTAGAGTGTTGACGCGAGTAACAATGCTGGGTGAATGTTGTTAGCATGATAAAATCAAAGAACTTTAAAATACATATCAAGACAAAGTATTTACATGCTGCTGTCTTTGTTTTACTCTGAGTTTCTTTTTTCTGCCTTATATGTGTAGCTGAAGATCCAAGATGTGCATCTTAGATTTGAGGATGACTTCTCCAACCCAGAGAAACCTTTCTCTTTCGGGGTTTGCATCAAAAATGTTTCTGCTCAGAACCCCTCCAAAGAGTCGGTAAGGGTTCACTCAAAGTGATTTTTGAATTTACAGAGTGAAATTAATGAGTCAAGTTTTTAAGTGGATTTACAATATTTACATTAGTGCACATAGCATGTTTTCTGTTTTGGCTACAAATCAAGGACTTCTTAAAGCATGCAATAGTAATACAGAATTGCATTACTTTCACCAAAGAAATTGTTCTTGTAATGATGTCTTGGACTATTACATTTATTCAAACTTTAAACCTTATTTGATTCCTCCATTGATTCAGGATCTCCATGGGTCTTTGTATTTAAGGTTAAAAGGAATTTCCTTTGTATTTGCAGGTGCAGAAGCTTGTACGACAAAAGCAGCTGGAGATTGAAGACTTCTGTGTCTACTGGGACACAGAGTGTGAAATGTTGGGAAAACTGCCGACAAATCAGATCCCGGTCAGTCATATGATAAACAGTTGTGTACTGTACTTTGATGGTGCAAAATCAAATTAGATGCAAAAGCATCCTATAAGTTCTGATTCTCTCCAGTACTAGAAATAATGGGCTCTGTCTTACACCTGGCACAAAGTGGTACCAAGCACCATGCAGCTGTCTGCTAGTCTGTTACTTTAATATTTTCTCTCTATCTCTCGCTCTGACATGCAGACGCATACTCATACACATACCCCGACACACCACACACACACATTTTGTCATTGGATGCATCTGTAAACTCAGACTAGGTAAAAACAACATAATTTGGTCTTCATGAACACAATTGACGGTCTTGATTATTTGCATAGAGAGTGGGGAAATTTGTGCTGTTAGAATCCTTTGCCGTGCAACTTGTTTATAAAGACGAGAAATTGCTTCGCTTAGGTTCTTCAGCTTGCTGGTTGCATCTGATTTAAAGCTAAGATAATGATTTTGTATTAATCTTTGCAAGGAGCTCTTCCATGCATTAGCTTATACTAACTTGCGCCCCTGTGCATATATGCGCTGTGCACGCACATACACCCATCTGGGCGAATATATAGTCAATCGATGATTGTTGAGCCGCCGGTGGCCAATTAGAAAAGTTTATTAATCGCCCAACCATGGTTTGTATGTATCCCTCCTCTCCTGTTTACTTTTGATTTAATTAATTTAGATGTTGCATGAAAAGCTCACATTCTTCTTGCCACACCCACAGATCAACTGCTTGTGCATGAAGTGTAACAATTTCTGCAGTGAAGTGCTCTCTCTTAATGGCCTGGCAATCCACAATTATAGTAGCAATCTGCCAAGATGCAAGCGCGCATTTGTTTACTCTGATTGGTTTATTGCATATCATGCCCAAATCGCATTCATGATTAATTAAGGGACTGAGTAGAACCATTTTGAACCATGTGCCTGGTGCAGCAACCTTTACCCCACTGGTAAACTAACAAAAGGAGATCTGGACACACCATAAAAACTGTTGCCCCACCTGCTTTAGACCATGATCATACTTATATCTTTAAAATATGTCCCATAACTCCATATGACTAGTCTGATTAGTTTTGTTACTTTACAGGAGGTTATGACCCAGTTTATGCAGAGCCGTGAGCATCAGTACATCTTTGAGCCTGTGCGTTCCTCCGTGTTACTAAGAAGAAATGCCTCCAAGGAGCCTCTGAGGTCCCGATATACTCCTCGAATTGAAGGCCAAGTTCAACTGGAGCCCATGTCCCTACGCCTGTCACAGGTCTGTATAAACATCAGATGCTCTTCTTTTCTAAAGCCTCTGCACTGGCCAGTGGCCGGAGGGCATCATGTTTTATGGATGCACGTCCCATTCTTGTAAACACAATATCTAAAGAAGCGTTGATGAAATATTTTCAAGGATAAACTGTTTAGGTAGTAAAAGCTTACTGTGATTTTAATGTGACAAATCACATTTTTAACTTGTGAATGCAATATCTCAACAACACCTTCAGGTAATCCTTTTTTTGCCAAAAATGTGAATGTAATTTTGTGCAAAACATTCACTTGGATTCACGAATGAACTCATTAGATTTTGGTGGTCAAAGTCATGGTGACCTCATGCTCTTGTGATCATGATATGTCAGGAACATTTATTTGCTCATCTACTAACTCAAGGTCACTGTTACCTCACAAAACCCCTTTTCCTTGGACGCATTATATTTAGAACCCCTCGAGAAAAAAAAAACAGTGCTGCACACAGATTCACTGTATAAATGGTATGAATTAGTGTGTGAATGGCAAAAAAAAAAAACTGTACTTTGAAGGGCTGTGAGTGGTCATCAAGTGGTCATAGAGGGTCTGATGAGACCAACCATAACAGCATTGCACACTTAATTATATATTAGTTTGTCCTTTTGGTTAAGGAGCATTCAGACAAAGGTGTGTGTGTGTGTGTGTGTGTGTGTGTGTGTGTGTGTGTGTGTGTGTGTGTGTGTGTGTGTGTGTGTGTGTGTGTGTGTGTGTGTGTGTGTGTGTGTGTGTGTGTGTGTGTGTGTGTGTGTGTGTGTGTGTGTGTGTGTGTGTGTGTGGGGGGGGTCCCGTAGGTGCAGTATCAGCAGATCATGGCGTTCCTTAAGGAGCTAGACCGCAGAGAGAGAGAGATGCTTTACCGAAAGTGGAGACCGAAAGTTCCCGTTTCAGGACAGTAAGTTCGAACATCAACACTGAAGTTTGTTTTTATTGTGGAAGCTACTCAGTTTACTTTAGTTTAGCAATAAAATATTCAGACATTCAACCTGAGTAAAAGCTGAATTTTGCAGCATTCTTATAATCATGCCTTAAAGGAATAGTTCACCTAGAAATGAAAATTCACTCATTAGCTACTCACCCCTATGCCGATGGGGGGGTCCAAAGTGTTTGTTATACAATTCGTATAACACTGGTCATTTAGAGGCCGAGCTACGCACAATAGTTGCTGTGTATAACACAAGACCAGACCATGAAAATGGAATGATGATTGTAACATAAGGCGTCCTTCCTGTTGCCAGTAGGTGGTGCTATGTCTATAACTTGGTATAGGTGTGCACTCTTATCATACATGTGGAATTTGTGACAGATTTGACAATTTTTAAACCTGTATTGAATTCTGCTCAAGCAAAGTTTACTCCTGAGACTCCAGATGTGTTTTGTAGACTCACTTCACCCACCCCCCCATCGACATAGGGGTGAGAAGATAATGAGTGAATTTTCATTTTTGGATGAACTATCCCTTTAAGCCTTATGAGCATGCAACATTGTTTTTCAATAAACCATTAAATCAAAGTCTGGAACACTGTTTTTCCCTTCAGCTGCCAGCAGTGGTGGATATTTGCCATCCAGGCCAACCTTAGTGAGATCAGGGAGCAGCGACGGCGAGGCAGCTGGGACTTTGCCCTGCAGCGAGCACGAGACGCCCAGACCTACAGCAGTCTCTACTTCAGGAAGCTCAAAGCCGTCCCACTAAGTCCTCAAGAGGAGGTACTACAATGGAACACTTGCATGATATGGGAGGTGGTTCAATCTCAGTATTCCCCATTCCGCTTGCCGAATTGTCCTCGGGCAAGATACTGAAACCCAAAATTGCCTCTACTCATAAAGTGAAATATTAATTTGATGTATATGGTCTGACTCACAAATATCACAAATCTTTAAATACAAAAATGTATGAATAGAATGTGCCTTTATGCAGTTCAAATTCAATTACATCATTAAAGCTGCAAGTAGCGTTGAACATACCTGGCACAGTTGGGGGTACATGCAGGACACTGGTTGACAGCTGAGTGCTGTTGCCACAATCGTACACTGCTTAAATGATTATGATGTCCTTTCTTGTGTGCGTGGCTACAGACATGATAAAATGCACATTGTGCATCAATTTATTTGTCTGCTAAGTGGCCATAGAGATTATGCACCAATCATACATTTTGTTGTGTTGAAGAAGATTTTTATGAATAATACACAGAGGCAGAATTGCAGTGGATGGATCTGTTTATTCCAGAAAAGGATACAGCTCTTATACTCCTTGATAAACAATATTGCTGCCATAGCTGACATGTGCACGTGCAATCCAAACTTCCCGTATCTGCTCACTGAGTGTGTCTGTGAGGGACTTTCGTCGAGCCAATTGTGTGTTTTTGTCAATATAAGCTTGCAAATGAGGATTGGTATTTCCCGTACTGCAGCTAAGTTTGATCAAAACAATTTGTATAACAGTGGTCCTTTAGAGGCTGAGCTACACACAATAGTTGCTGTGTATAACACAAGACCAGACCATTAAAATTTTATGTAAACGGATTGATGATTGTAACATAAGGCATCCTTCCTGTTGCCAGTAGGTGGTGCTATGACTATTACTTGGTATAGGTGTGCACTCTTATCATACATGTGAAATTTGTGACAGATTGGACAATTTTAAACGTGAATTACCACCATTTCCTTTTTAAAGGGCAAACATCGAAATTTGCCATACCGCCACAGACGAGCTGTTCAACAAAGACAAACCAGCTTCAAAATTTACCATCACAAAGTTCTTAAGATTAGGCCGACTATACTGACATACTACTGTACACTCCTGCTGTATCAGTCACTGTTTATGACCATTGTATGTCACGTCATTGGAAAATTCAAATAGAAAAAAAAAGATTAGACTGACTAAAAATAGTCACTGTGACAATTTAAGTCGGACCACCCTTTGAATGGCAAAAATGTACACAAAACTGTACAGGAAAATCATAATGGCCAACTTCCTGTTGGGTTTAGGTTATGGCTCCAGAGACTTTTTTGTGGGTCTTGGCCCCTCATTAAATTTCATAAATGTAGGTGAAATGTGTCCCGGGGGCTGCTTTGTTGAAATTTCGTGGGGAGCGCTGCTCCATTTTGCCACACCCATTTTAGCCCCACAAATAAGTTAAAGTAGCCCTAATAGTTCCTTGTAAAACAATGGGGTCCACGCAGTGATCGGTACTTGGGCCTTAATGAATAGCATGGGAGTGGCCATGTATACCCTGTGTGCACCGTACACACTCAGGCAAAGCTAACTTTTATATTAACAGCAACACTTGAAGTTGAAATTAAACAATTTCTGTCAAAGTGAAGGGGGAGATGGGATGTAGTTAAAATATGGGGATTGTATTTCAAGCTTTTTCAGCATCTGAGAAGAACTTTTGATTAGGCAGACTGGCAACTTGAATCTCACCAGTGTAGCCTCATTCTCCACCGTTGTACTACATTTTCCTAATATCTGAGCAGTCTCTTCAAGTACATGGATAAGCCCCAGTTATATTGTTTTTTTCCAATGCTGTGACGCACTAAGTTCACGCTGTTTTGTATTTTGAGATGATGGGCTTAAGACATACTTCAGAAACTTTCAGAATCGCATTTCTGAACAATGCTTGTCTTTGTTCCCCAGAGTGAGCTGGAGAGAGTGGAAGATGAGCAGACAATAGAGGAGCTGCAGAGTCTCAGAGAAATCGTCCATGACTGGTTTCGAAAGCAGGAAGAGATTGCAGAGGTAAGCTTTGATGATTCTGTAGGTCTATAGCTTTGTGTGAAATGAATATCTTCAGAACTATACATCTTATTGGCTTTACACTTGGCATGTGTATTGTTAAGGGCCCAAGCAAGTGCAGTTTTGAATTAGGTGCGATTTGTATACGCCAGGGGTCACCAACTGGCGGACTCCGGTCCAAATCCGGGCCGCGAGAGGTTTCCATCCGGACCGCGACTCTCCATTAAAAAAATATATATAAATACTTCGGCGGCCTTGTTTGACTTTTAAGAGACTTTTAATCAGGCATAACGACGCCAGCCCAGTGAAGCCACTTGGGTCCTATGGGTTGCTATCATATACTGTGTAGCCGGGTTGCTAGGTAGAGAGAAGCACGCCGACGGAGACACACGGATGAAGGCGAAATATGGGGTTATCAAAAGTTAGGAAAGTTGACGTTGAAAACCGAGTCTTCCGAGCAGAGTGGATAGAAAAGTATGCGTTTGTTCTTCCTGCAGTGAGCTCAACAAGACCGGTGTGTCTCATTTGCTCTGAGTCTGTTGCGGTTGTCAAAACGGCAATTTAAAACACCATTATGAAACCAAACACAGACACTTTGAAGACTCCTACCCGCAGTCCGAGGTAAGGACCCGAAGAATGAATGAGCTCAAAGCCCAGTGTGAGCGATCTACGCGGGTCCTCTCTCATTCCCTCTCCGCACAACAGCGGACATACGTGTGTTCGCTGAGAATACAGTGGATTTTGGGACAACATAAAAAGCCCTTTACAGATGGGAGTATCGTTAAAGAGTGCATGAATGCTGTGTCCGAAACACTTCTGGATGGAAAAGAAAGACGTGAACTGAAAAAATTCAACAAATCCCCCTCTCAGCCACAACAGCCACAAGACGCACATAAATATTAGGAGCGGATGTTCAGTCACAGCTCACTGCTGCTATTAAAAGTGCACCGTGCATAGCTTTAGCAGTTGATGAATCAACTGATATTAGTGACAATGCTCAGCTTTTGGTATATGTCAGATTTTACCACGCAGGGAGGAAAGATTTCTGTGAGGACATTTTAGGCATCACAGCACTTACAACACACACCAGAGGGGAAGACATATACTTAGCTATAAAATAAATGTCAACACAGAGAGATATCAGTATGAAAGATGTTGTGTCCATCACCACCGATGGAGCTCCCTCCATGATGGGTAAAGAAAAAGGAGCAGTAACTCGAATGAGAGAGGACAACCCAGACCTCTCCTCATATCACTGCATTATCCACCAGTCTGTTCTGTGCTCTACTCTTTCAGAAGAGTATGCAGAGGTTATGAATACTGTGATGAAACTTATCAACTTTCTCAGGGCATCGTCATCACATAAACATCGCCTCCTTCGAGAATTCCTGACGGAAGTTGATGCATTTCAAATGACCTACTGCTGCACTGCAATGTTAGATGGTTGAGCAAAGGCAGAGTTCTAGCACGCGTTTGGGCAATTAGAAATGAAATAAAAATGTTCCTGGAACAACAGAAGAATTATAAGGCCAGACAGTTTGCTCAGTTTTTGGAAGATGAGAGGAAAAAAAGATTTTATGGCCTTCTTAGTTGACATAACCTCACACCTAAATGACCTCAATTTAAAACTGTAGGACAAGAACAACTCTGTGTGTGATTTGGTAGCAGCTGTCCAGTCTTTCCAGCGGAAGTTGGAGATTTTCAAAGTGGATCTCCAAGAGAACTTTATACATTTTCCAGCAATGAAGCAAATTCAGGGTGAGAGAGATATTTCTTCTCATGTTGAGTTCATACAAAAACTGATTGGAAACTTCAGTTTTGATGACTTCAGCCTGGGAGAACAGGTCCTCCTTTTCATTCAGAACCCTTTTCTGGTAAAAAATGTGACCACATTTTCTCAGGAGGCTAAAATTACCTTCAAGTGGGTAGATATGGCATCTCTACAGATGGAACTTGTTGATCTGCAAGCAAATGTAGTACTGAAAGAGCAGTGTGGAGTTAGTGATGCTGCCAGCTTCTGGCTACAGACTGTACCTGAGAAAGTTTTCCCTGGTCTCACTAAAGTGGCAGTACACACCTTGACAATGTTTGGCTCCACATACAGTTGCGAATCAGCATTCTCAACACTTAACATTATTAAGACCAAATACCGTTCAAGAATGACTAATGAACATTTACATGCCTGTTTGAGAATGGCACTGACCCCATTCCTCCCAAGGTTCAAAATACTAGCAGAGAAAGCTAAAGCCAATTTCTCCCACTGAATTAGGGAAGTAGGCATACAGACAATAGGCTACATGTGAATGAACCTATGAAAATAATTTCTTGTTACTTTTTCTAAGAAGTTTTTGCTTCAAGCTTTAAGTGGTTGTTAAGCTCAGTTCAACCTAAAGCACTTTATATGTTTGTCTTTGAGGATGTTACATCTTTATGGTTAAAAGGAATGTAGGCCTATATGCAAATTCCAAGACAAAATGTTTATTGCACTTTGTTTTATGTTTGTCCAGCATAAGCATTGTATTTTTGCCAGTTTGTGTTTGATTTTGTATTGTTACAAAAGCAACCTTGTGCAATAAAAATGTTAATTAAACTGATTTAGTCAGAGCCCATATTTGTACGTCTCTAATTATCCGGACCCCAGAAGGGGAGGAGGGTTGATGTCTGGACCTCTTGCAATTTTAGTTGAAGACCCCTGGTATACGCAATATGTTCAATATTAAAAAAATTTTAATAAACAGACAAACAGTACTTTGTAGGCAGTGTGGGCGGGACAGCGTGCCTTAAAGGGATAGTTCACCAAAAAATGAAATATCACTCATTATCTACTCACCACGATGCCGATGGAGGGGTGGGTGAAGTGTGTGAGTCCACAAAACACTTTTGGAGTCTCAGAAGTAAATGTTGTTGCAGCTAAATCCAATACAATTGAAGTCAATCGTATCCTCTTCTTTAGACGTAGTAAAACAACAGCTTAATTGCAGATAAATTAGGTAGGAGAAACACTGTTGTTGTGGCCTGGCAAATTTTCTAAGCCAACCCACGGCCCCAGAGCCGCATGCGACACACAGTGAGACCAGAGCTTGTTCAAGTGAAGCAGCCGGTCAGTGACTTTGTAGAAGAACAGTGAAACACAGAGTTTCTCTGGTCTCAGCTGCTCAGTGATCAGAGCAGAAGCTGCAGTTGGTTTTTACCGAGCTGGAGTTTCTGTGTCCTCCTTTACTCTGATCTGCTCTCACTCATCACTAGTTATCAGGACCTGATCAGTACATGAAGTAACTTAGTGTTTGTTTGATTCGCTCCAGAGTTTGAGGCTGCATTTAAACATCATGAAAAATGACTCGTCAACATGTTGTGCTCAGTACAACACGAGACGTGACGCTCACAGTCAGGACTCAGTGTTAAAATGAATGGAGCGACACGCAGACATGATCAGACACCATCGATTACTAACTAAATACATGATAGAAAGTTTGTCACCTAAATCATCCCAATAAAAAATGGAACAAATGACCGTGAACTAGTTCATTTTAAGTGTGAACAGGCAAAACACTTGAGTATAACTATATATAAAACTTTATAAGCTGTGTTATCAAATATGTTTCGCGGCTCCAGACAAATTTAATTTGATGGAAGAGGGGGCAAAATGGCTCTTTTGATAGTAAAGGTTGCTGACCCCTGACCTAGACCAACACAAAGGCAGACTCAATTCATGTTGCAAAAATCAAAATGCAGTGTGGTTCAGAGGAGGGAGCTCATCTGAATACCAGGATGAGCAGGTCTTTTATGTTCTATCTGAGAGGTATTGGTATCTGAGAGGCTGCCACCACTTCACTGATGTCCACCAGCTCCACTCAAACTTGCAACACAAGACAGGAGACACACATATAAACACACGCTGCTCTGGTAAAATTTGAAATCAGTGGACTTCGTGGTTCGGCCCTTTTACCCACATGTCCGGTCTACACTGAATGGCGCGTGGTGGCTGCGCCACAGTTCTGCTGCGTGTGTGCTCCAAGCATCACTTAAATTCCTGTTAACTGTGCTGCTTTCAATAATTCTTCTGTTTGTAAACTCAAAAAATGCACACAGATCACTTTTCACAATCAGTCTTCAAACTTTCAATGATGAAATTTGATTTAATAGTTTCTCATAGTTTCATTACATGTTCACCATCATGTGTCTCCTCTTCCAGAATGTGCGAGAGCCCAGCAGCGACCCCCTGCCCTGTTCACCCACCACATCTATCCCTAAGAGTGGGAGCTCAGGGATGATTCAGTACCTGCAGTCATGGTTTCCTGGCTGGGGAGGCTGGTATGGAGATTCCCAGGACCCAGACAGGCCTGAAGAGCTGCTGCCAAGTCCATCCTCATGGGACATTCTAGGTTAGATACTTACTGTATCTCTGTCTGGTACCAGTGAAGTGCTGACAAGATTTTTAATCTATCTTTTGGCATTTTAGAGGCTGTAGCAGAGGTACGACACAATTGGTTTTATTTCAATTATCTATTCTCTTAAACTAGATCAGGGATTTATTGAAATTCTGAGAGCTAAAGAAAACGTTCCAAATTTCATAATGTCTAACTGGCATTATGATTCAGTGCAATATGTATTGAAATATTCGAGATATCAATGTCTGTGTGTAGTTAACAACAGTACAAAGTATAATGTATACAAGTTGATGCAATGTATATAAGTATAATGAAATAAGTATTGTCAGATTTCCTGTTGAACTAGAGGGATTCTAAATTAGTTATCCGTTTTCTTCTTTTTGTTAAATCCGTTTCCATTAACCCTTAACCCCTTTCCCAAATCAGTCAACCAGATTTCTAATTATTTCAACACATTGATCTCTTAGTTTCCTCGGCCGCCAAGCCAGTGCTGCAAAGACTAGAAAAGCATTGCCGGTTAAAATACATTTTTTTGGCAATTCTGAATAATAAATTAGATCTTTGTTGTTGCATATCTGTATTTATATCTGTGGTGTTGGTTGCAGGATTATTAATTGTACGGACTGCTGACTCTAAATAATTGCTTCTCCAGCAGAGACAGAAGACTTGTTCGATCCATTGGAGGACTCTCACACACTTAACAGCTTCACCAGGCGAGACCACCTGTTTGCCCGGCTGGAGTTCTTACTGGAGAAGGGTGGAGTCACGCTCTTTCACCAGGACAGGACAGGGGACAGGCCTCATGAGAGTGGGGTCATCCAGTTGGAATTCTCAGGTACACATGCGTCAGGGATTTTAAGTTAAGTGGTGTGCAAGTATCTTTAATTAAATCTTGCTGCTGTTTTAATGGGGATAATCTTCAAATACGACCATTGTCCTTTTTGCACACACACTCGTGAACACATTTTGATATAGGCAATGTGCAAACAAAAGTTTAAACAGGGTGACAGACCAGAAGTATGAAATTACCCATTTAAATAGTCAATGTTGTAATTTGACAGAAAACATTCTAACAGTAATGGTAATGACAGAAGCCTTATGTTGTGAGGATCCAGCTCATGTCCCAGGACAGTCAGAAGTGTAATAGATGTCATGTGTCACAGAGCACATAAAATAATTAACAATATTTACAACATTCATGAGAAAAGACAGCATCCAATATAAATGGAGAGGTGTATAATTGTTTATAGTTTTTATACAAAACAAAAAGTCAGACAGAGATGAAGGTTATAGCAATTAAAGTTGTACGGTGTTGTCCGCACAAAGTACCACCCTGATTTGTCACACTCCTTTCACGTGACATTTTTCCCAAAAAATTATATATCAACCTTGACTGCCAGTGGTGAATTCAACATAGATTAAAAATTACAAGTGTTGCTGACCTTTACTGACAGTTTTATTTTTGCCATCAGTCCAAAAATTTTCTCCACAACCGCCTATTCAGTCAACTTGATCAGATCTGATTGCCTCTTTGAGGTTCTTAGATAAGATAAAATTCCCTTTTTTTTCATCCACCAAGAAGATAATGTGGAACTTGGTGGAAGGATACGATATGGATCATGGAAGAACCCATTACTTTTTGGGGTGGATCTGGAGGTGGATCCAGGGATTTTCCGATTTTTAAACATTGTGTTTTTTCCCCGTTTTACCAGGGTAGATCTTCATTTTTTTTTTTTTTCAACGGGCACATTTAGGGAACTGATATCAAGGACTGTGTGAAATTTGGTGCAGCTTGACTGAATTTAAGGTGACTGTTGAGCCTTGGCAGAGGTATGCGCTCGACAGGGTGCCATCCTGCTTTGTGGCACTTTTTGCATACTAGCTTTTGGTTGTTAACAACTTGTTCCTGATGATCTGCGTTAAATGTAAAACATCTCTGTGCACCAGTTTTTGCTTCTTTTTTCTCAAAAAATCAAAATGGACCTGTTGCCTCAACTATACTTACCACTGAGTTTAATGTCAGGCTAGAATGCTTGTAGAGTTATGCTGCTGTCATCAATCTAGGAAGAATCACATCTCCAGTGCCAACTACATGTCTGATACCTTTGGTACAGTACTGTAGAAAAACAAGTACCGTCAGAATTTCAACATCAACTCTGTTAGTATTAGTTCTCATGATATCACTATTTGTGAACTTGAAATCATAGTGTTATTGATAAATGTCATCTCTACACCTATAAATAAACTGAAGCCAGACTCAACAAAAACAACATAACACACAATATGCTAATCCTGCAGCCTTTATCGAACTGCTGAGCAATGCTAAACCTGCCGCAAAAATGTAGCCTCATTCACTAATATGTGCGAAGAAATGTTCTTACTCTCTGCAGAAAATATGTGCCTGCGCAAAATCACCGCCGGATTAATGACACGTGCGCACCAGCTGATTTTGTTCTCACCACCATGTGTATGTTTGTGAATCAGAATCATTCTAAATTGACAGGCGCGTGTCCGCTATCTGCAATTAGCATAGTGCCACGCCTCTATTTCTCCATGTAAGGACATCCGTTTGTCATGAAGAGAGTGGTGTACTGAACAGTTGAAGTTATTAGAGATGGCCCCAAAAGGTAAAAAACAGCAGAAATTGAAACAATTGCGTCGGAGGTGGAAGCCACAAAAGACACACTTTTCTGCTGCGTATCCTTAAAGAGTGACGATGTTTACAAAATATAAAGCCTGCTGCTATAACTGAGGCGCTGAATGCTGTGCCCTGCACAGTGCTGAGCACTAGAGCTATGGACATTTGTCCATTCTAAAATAAATCGCGACATGCCTCCGCTGAATAATTAGTCTGCTTCCTCCCTACTCCCTTTCTGACCCGGCTCACTTAACACTTAAACAAATACAAAATAAAAACACCATCACTGATCACAAGTTATTAGGACATGTACAGGACTGATGTTTAGTTTGTGTTTGTTTGATTCACTCTAGAGTTTATGAGACACGTGTTTTAACTTCATTGTTGCAGAAGAAGTGACGACATCTTTATCCAGGAACATATGAATTCAGCAGGTTTTTATAAAGATCAGTTCTAAGTGTGATGATTAGAGAACGTCAGAGGAGCAGAGTCACTTGTTGACCAGCGGAGTAATGCGCCTCAGTGCAGTGGTGCAGCCAAGTGGGTGGGGGGGGGGGCACCTCCCAGCTCCTGTCCCAGTTGTGGTGGTTTTTTTTCTCTTGTGTAGGGGATGAATGATGATGAACAAAGGACTAAGCTACCAGTGCCCCAAGTCTACAGCTAATTAGCCAAAAGACAAAAACAAATATAGTTAACTTGTGTCTTGCTAATGTAAAGATTTAGGGCATACAGGCTTATGTACTGTACCTAAGAGGAGACACTACAGGTGAATACAGTCAATTTTAGGCCAATAAACAATTTAACGAAAGTCAGAACTGTATGAACATTCTCATATACTCTATTGTAAACTATCTCAACTGGTATAGTTGAAGATTTTAATTATGACATTAAATGATGAGGATGAAAGGGTGTAAATTTGATGCTTATTTAATACATTTGGTCAATGCATTAATAAATTAAATTGCTGTTGTCTATTAAAGACCTTTTTTAGAGTTTTAATATATTATGCATTTAGTGAAAAGGGTGTCTGTTTACACTTTTCTAACTCGCTCCCACAGTCACATTTCTTAACTCTAACTGATAAAAAATATATCTGTTTTCGGCAAAGTCTTGGGATTGTGTTTTTATTGCAGAGATAGGACTTATAGTTTTTGAACAATAGCGATTTGTTCTAGGACTGCGCTAGAGCATAGATCTCTCATCCCCAGTGGGGGACACACAGGTGCGAGTAATTAGTGAGATACACACACAGAGCAGGAGGGGAGTTGAACTGTTTATTATAATAACCTTCACAGCTATCCATCAGTATTGTGTTTATCTCAGTTGGTTGAAATGATTGAACAGTGAATAAGAGGTTGTGGGTTCAAAACCAGCTCTGGGCTACATGTTTATTTATTCTATTCTTTTTTACTACTGCTGCTAAATAGAAACATAATGGGTCCTCTCTCTCTCTTATAGAGGCTGGATTTTAAAAAATTTCAAACAAATAATAGCACCCAGGTGGTAAAAAAGACCGGCAGCAAACACTAGGCACACATTCAAAATTTCATGGGAGGAATATTCTAGTTTTCTAGTTTAACATACACAAAATGAGATACTCTACACTACAACTTAAAAATAACGATACAATTATAGTATATCATAGTGACCTATGTAAATTGCCTTGAGATAATGTACATTATGAGTGGCGATATACAAATACAATTGAATTCAATTGGTAACATAATACAATTTAATTTACATTTTAGTGATATTGCACTGGGCTATACTCTTTTTTTGTATACTGTAGTTGTTACAATGGACTATAACCACATTTCCACAGGTGTGAAGGTGACTCTGGAGTCTCTCCCTCGGTCCGAGTCCTCCCTGCTGTCTCTGAAGCTGGGGGGTTTGTTCCTGAGAGACTTGACCACTCAGGACACCATCTTTCCTGTTCTGGTGTCTCCGAAAACGGTAAGCAGTGATGGCCAAAGATGGGCAGTGAGTTCATAATATGAAAAAAATTTGAATTGTAGCTCCTCCAGTACATTATATTTATAATATTTTTTACTTGATGTTCTATCACACATTGAATTTATTATCTGTCACTTGTAGGACACCACTAATCAACCATGTGGCCAGTCCTGCAGTACCTCTGGTAAGATTTAAGTTTTCTGTTTTTGAAAATTGATGTAATAACATTCTCAATTTAAACAACATTAATTACTACTTTCAATGATCTTGTGACCTCATGTTTACCTTGTTAAGCTCTCAGACATGTACTAGTCTACTGTAGTTGTTGTGCGTGGCTGTGAGGGTCGTCCACTTACCAGATGGGTGGTAATTTGTTCACCTACTCCTTAGTCTATATTCTAAACTGTTGATACTAAACCCCAAATTTCTCCTGATGGCTGTACCGACAGTGTATGATTGTCATGATAGAAATAAGATGTGCATAGAAGCAGTGTATGAATGTACGAGAGTGGGTGAGAGCAATTTATATTGTAAAGTGCTTTGAATGGTCGATAACACTGGAAATGTGCCATATATATATATATACAGTCCTGCTCACCATTATTGGCACCCAAGACATTTAAGTACATAATGTGGAATATCTCCTGAAAAAAATGAATCAAGTGAAATAACTTTTTTCTATAGAGAATTCGTGTTTGATACAAAAGAGCAAATGATAAACAACAATTTAAAACAATAAACAATGGGGGGGAAATAGAAAAACTTAAAGCTTGCTGTGTCACTGATATTGGCACCCTTTGCTGTAAATCAGTATGGAAACACATTATGACTCACCTGTGGTAAATCACAAATGAGAATCACCTGTGATAAATTGTCTGTGCCCATGTGACATTAATTAGCCAATGAATGATGACTTCCGTGTTTTAAAAAGCCACCTGTTATTCCCTGTTCCTTTGTCACAATGGTGAAGACAAAGGAACTGTCTGAGGACATCAGAAGGGCTATTATTAGCATACATAAGACCTCCAAAGGGTATAAGGCCATCTCCAAAGACCTTGGTATCCCTGTTTCAACAGTGCATAATGTTATTAAGAAGTTTGCCAAGCATGGAATTGTCAAGAACCTCCCTGGACGTGGGGGGAAGAGAAAAATTGATTAGAGAAGTCTTCGAAGGTTGGAAAAAATGGTGGAAAAAACACCACGTCAAACATCCAAAGACCTGAAGGCCAACCTGGAACAGTCTGGGGTCATGGTTTCAACAAGTACCATACGCCGCACACTAAACCAAACAGGGCTTTATGGGCGAAGGCCAAGGAAGACACCATTGCTGAGGAAAAGACATAAAAAGGAACGACTGATCTTTGCCAAAGAGTACCTGGACAAACCGCAGTCCTTCTGGGAAAATGTTCTGTGGACAGATGAAACAAAAATAGAGCTTTTTGGCAATGCACACCAACAGTTTGTTTACAGACGGCGCAATGAAGCCTACAAGGAAAAGAACACCCTACCAACAGTTAAGCATGGTGGAGGATCCATAATGCTGTGGGGCTGCTTTGCTGCATCTGGTACTGGAGGCCTTGACCGTATCACAGGAATCATGAAATCAGAGAATTATCAAGAGATTTTAGAGCGAAATGTCCTACCCAGTGTAAGAAAACTTGGTTTGAGTCGAAGATCATGGGTCCTCCAGCAAGACAAAGACCCAAAGCACACATCCAAAAGCACGCAGGAATGGTTGAAAAGGAAAAAATGGACTGTTTTAAAATGGCCAGCAATGAGTCCTGATCTCAATCCGATTGAAAATCTTTGGGGTGAGCTGAAATCTGCTATTGGGGAAAAGAACCCTGCAAACGTTCAAGAGCTTGAACAAATTGCAAAGGAAGAGTGGGAGAAAATACCAGCTGAGAAGTACAAGAAGCTTATAGATGGCTACAAGAAACGTTTGGAGGCTGTCATCACTGCCAAAGGGTGTGCAACCAATTATTAAAGAGGGGTGCCGTTATTGCTGCACATGATGTTTTTTCTGTTTCTTCTTTGAAATTACAATATGCAAGTTGAAAAAACTATTTTCTTTGTTAAATTGCTTTGGACCTCCAATTAAAAGATCCTGATGATATAAATTTGGTACATTTCCATTTATTTCTGAAGATATTGTACAGGTTATGCAAAAAATGAAGGGGTGCCAATAATGGTGAGCAGGACTGTATATATATATATATATATATATATATATATATACACACACAGTCCATTTTGTATGGAATATTTTATAATTGAATAGAGATACTGTAGAGATACTCATTGTTTTATTGTTTGGCAACATTTCTGCCCTGCTGGAGGCATTTGTAAAAATGTTTGAAATACACTCATCATGGAACTGAACCAGTTTTTTTAATCCATTTCTGTTATTTGGCTCTTAATAGATACGATCAGGGGCGTAGCACAAGATTTTGGGCCCTATACACAAGCAGGCTCTGTGGGCCCCCTTCCTCTCTCGCTTCATAATGTCCCTTATGCATATTTAAAAAACAATTATACAAATAACAGTCAATTGTACAAATGAATATGTAGTGTTTGTTAGGGTAGTCGCTAATGAACAATACATACCACATTTAGTATAAATAAATTAGGGCTGTCAAATGATTACATTTTTCAGATTAATCACAGGATAGCTGTGATTAATCACGATTAATCACGATTAATCCCCATTTCTAAATGCCCGAAAAATCTACATTTTCTATGTATATTGTTGTGGGAAAGGAAAGATAAATGACAGAAGGCTGATATATACATTTAACATTAGTTTTTTTTATTGATGACAAGTCCAAATGATAGTTATTAAGATTGAAAAATAAAATCAAACTAAAACAAACCACACCATAATTACATCTGGCTGTCTCTTTGCTATGCCTCTGAGCAAACAGGATGATGTTATTTAGATTTTTTTTTTTTTTAAATCAAACTGAAAGATAACTTTTATCCTAAACAATTGGGGCATCTTAGCCTTTGCTCTTTTTTTAGAAAATATAGGATGGTTGAATAGAACTTTTTCTTTTCTTTTTTAAATCAAACAAACAACCAAACCTTTACACAATTAAATGTGAATGTGAAATCTGAATCTGAGCCCATCTGTAGAAGCAGTGTTGTGCCAGTTCACACTTACAAAGAACGATTTCCAAGTTCAGTTCATGCAGATGAAAATGAACTAGTTCATAGTTCATTCTCTAGTGTTTCTGTTGACTGAATCCATTCATTTGTTTTTTAAATGTTTTTATGGTGAAATATTGTGGAAAATGCAATCTGTATAGTACTGGTATTTATTTGAGTGCATAGGACTACTTTTATACAAGGAAATACAGATACAAATACAGTGATCACATCCTGAGAAAGGCTATAGTTATATTAAAACTTCAGGGGAAGGGCAATAGGCTCTCTCTGTCTCTCTTGCTCACCCTGTCTCTGTCTCTTGCTCGCTCTCTTGCTCGCCCTGTCTCTCTCTCACACACACATTTATGTCCATCTTCAAGATAAACCCTCTGTATAAACTCAGCTGTAGCTCTGCGGCCGATCATCACCCTGTGTGAAAACAACTAAGTAAGCTATTTTATTTAGTTGCCTTTATTGTGAAAGGTTGATCAGTGAATTTGTGTTTCCTGTCATCTAAGCAGTGGATCTTTATGGGACTTTATTGTGAAGGGTCACTAGCAGAAGTGGTTGCTCTTTTTGAGTGGGATTTGACTAGATGTGGCAAAATAAGCGGACATGTCCAGGTTCAAGTCTGCATTCTTATTTTACTATGAGCTCTTAGTAAAGGGGAATTAACCCCTCAGATTCAACATCAGACAACTGGAAATCAGCGACACACAAATGCGCCGCAGCCAGTGTGACCCTGTCGTAATAAACTGTGTCATTACTAGTTGGGCTCACTCACCTTTCTGTGAAGAGAAATCTGTTAAGAGTTGTCTGCCCTCCGTTTCCTTTCTTTCTCTTTCATTTTTGACTTTTCTTTTCTGACTCCCTGACTTTACATATGCTTTCCTGAGTGGCATTTTGAAAACCACTTCTCCAGAAGTCACTCACTCACTTCGATTGTGTGCATAGATTGTATATAGATTGCATGCAGCAAGACTAAATCATTTGTTTGTAGGGGTGAGAAAGGTGACCTCAGGAAGCCTATTTGAATACAAATTTCAGTCAATCAATTTATTCAGCAAGTTTCAGCCATTTTCATTAAGTACTTAGATATTAAATTAACAAGATTAATAAAAATAAAAAATCATTCAAGCTTTTTCAAGGGCCCCCCTCCCTCTTGCGGCCCCGCAAAGTCAGTCCCACTTCCCCCCCACTATGACGCCACTGGATACGATGTGTGTTTTCTTTTGTGTTTTCAGGATGCAGTGCAGAGTGCTCATCGTCTCCAGTGTTTGAGATGATTTATGAGCATAACCCAGCAAGGTGCAAGTTTGAGAGAAGACTGGAAGTGAATACTAGTCCATTGAACATCATCTACAACCCGCAAGCAATCAAACAAGTTACAGAGTTCTTCTACAAAGGAAGAGTTCACACCTCAGGTAGTAAAAATCTGATCCACCTGTGTGTGTGTGTGTGTGTGTGTGTGTGTGTGTGTGTGTGTGTGTGTGTGTGTGTGTGTGTGTGTTGGGGGTCATTGCCATTATCTGAAATGTGCCCGTTGTCATTATTACGCTGTTGTCATGATTGACATCACTTACATTGATGAATCCCAGCCGCCGCTGCAACAGAGCGTTGGTCACCTGTTTATTCAAAGTTTATTAATATTGAACTGCATCTTGGGGTGTTAATAATACTCATGCCAAGTGTGAAGCCGATAAGATGAAAGGTTCTCAAGATATGCAAGCCACATACTGAAAGGCAGACTGAGATTTCTGGAATTATTAGACAGATTGTAGTTTAAACCTATTTCTTTCATCCACAGGTTTTGGCTATCAGTCAGAGTTGGAGCTTAGAGTGGCAGAAGCTGCAAGGAGACAGTACAACAAGCTGAAGATGCAGACAAAGGCCGAAATTCGACAAACCATTGACCAGCTACTTGTGGGAGAGTTTATTGTAAGAGATATATCCTTGATGGTGACATGAAATAATTGTCAGTTTAATAATTTCTAAATACAACTATTGTGTTTGTTTTCTAGGAAAACAGTAAGCGCTGGACTATGAAATTGGACATTTGTGCACCACAGGTGATTTTTCCAGATGATTTCCAGTCGAGGGACCCAATGTTAGTTGTTGTTGATTTAGGCAGGATTCTCCTCACAAATTCTCAAGGTAAAATAATCAGCAATTTAATGAAAAATTACAAGTACACACCCAAATATCATTATTCCTCTGCCTTGAGGTTTTTAATCAAGCTCATACTTACTGTTATTAATTTTCTTTGAAGATGACAATAAGGCCAGCACTAAAGCTACTCAGCCTGAAAAGGAAGACATGAGTGATGATGAGTACCAGACACCCCTTGCCACGCCACCAGAATCTCCACCACCTGAGCCAGACATTTCAATGAAAGCACAATTTAGAAGTCCTGATCTTCCCAGCCTTAGGTCTCCTGAATGTACACAGGCCTACAGCAGAAAGCTGTATGAAAAATACTCTTTGTCCTTTAAGGACCTGCAGATAATGGTTGGTCGCTATAAAGACAGCTGGAAACATCTTCAAGAGAGTGAGGTAGGCCCCACTCATGTGGTGGAGAAGTTCAATGTGCTGCTACAGCTTGAGCAGAGACTGCGTTATACATCAGACCCCCAGCTCCCTGGGGCTGTGCTGTCAGGAACCCTACCAGACCTCAAAGTCCATATCAACCTTGAGAAGATGACTGCCCTTAGGAGTTGTTTGGCTAGGCTTAGCAGCCCAGCTGTGAAGGAAGGAGGTAAAAGTCAAGAGAGAGACCCAAATATAAGGTCTCCTGACCTTACACTCCGTCATGACAAGATCTTTCAGAGAGAGGACAGCTCCTGGAAGCTGCAGGGTTCAGCTAAGAACCTGACACAGAGTGTGATGACTTTAGAGCAGCACACGCGAGAAGTCCTCGTGGAGTCCCGTCTACTCTTAGCTGAATTCAACATTAACTACATGCAGCTTGGTGTAGAGAGTGATGGCCGCTACATATCTGTTCTTAAGGTATTTGGCACAAATGCTCATTTTGTCAAGCGGCCTTATGATGCTGAAGTCTCTCTGACTGTCCATGGTCTTCTGCTTGTGGACACTTTACAGACTTATGGCTCAGACTTTGACCTCCTTGTGGCTTCTCATAAGCATCTCAGTTTTGACATACCCACGGGCAGCCTCAGAGAGAGCCTGCCCTCAACCCCTGTAAAGTCCCCTGATAGCAGGTCTCCCGAACATCAGTGCCACCATACTGAGTCATCCTCTGGTATGCCTGTAGATAGAATCTCTCCCTTCAGTTCACTTTTCAAGGACCAGGAGGCCCTAATTAAGCTTGAGTACCAGTTTGTGAGCTCAGACTGCCCCTCCATGAACCTGGACAGCTCCCTTCAGGTGACAAGCATTCAGGTCAACAACCTGGACATCATTCTCAACCCTGAGACCATGGTGGAGTTACTGAAGTTCCTTCAGAAGTCTTTCCCCAAAGAAGAACGTATATCAGCGGCACAACATCATTCAACACAGCCCCACAGTGAAGAAGAAGAGGTGACATATCAGGCCACATATGACCAGAACAAAGAGCTGACTGTAGAGATTCACCGCCTTAACTTGCTTCTCCTTCGGACCGTGTCCACTGGCACTGTCCTGGTTGCTGAGAAGAAAGGGCTTAAGATTGCTACTGCCAGCATTACTAGCACCAAGGTCAATGTGTCCATGGGCAGTCGGTTGGACATCAATGGTTCGCTTGGGTCCATGCAGTTGGTGGACCTGTCCCAGGAAGGAGGCAAAAGCCAGTTTGTGGTCAGCATTGGCAATGTTGAGGATAGCTCCTCAACTCTTGGCAGACTAAAATTCCTTGCTGATACAGGAGGTTCTCCCTCAGAAGCTTTGTATTTTCACCTCATGGAGAAAATGCAAGGAGAATGTTCTTTGCAACTTCAGATGGCATCCTTGCACTATAACCACTCTGCAAAGTTCTTGAAGGAGCTCAGTCTGTCTGCTAACGAGGTAGAAGAAAATTTCCGCTCCATGTTGAGAAGTGCTGCCACCAAAGTGTCAACGGTTCTAGCCACCAAGACGGCAGAGTACAGCGGTATGGTTTCACTCTTTGAGACCCCCTCACGGAGAACTCGAGCTTACAGTCAGAGCTGGGCTTATCCATTTGAGGATGAGGAGGATGTTCCCATGGATGAACCTGAATCAACCTTAGACACTTTCTTGGTGAAGCTCAACCTTAATATCAGCATTGAATCCCCAGTTGTATCTATTCCACGAAAACCTGGGCACCCTGAGCTATTGGTTGGTCATCTGGGAAGCATAACAATCCAGAATTTTGTCACTGGGCAAGACTCTGAAGGAGAGAGGTTGCAGGTTTTTGTCAAGGATATTCGGCTGTATTCACTCAACATGAGTCATTTGGTTTTGAGGAGGCAACCCAGAGGGGATATTGCTGGCCCGATGTCACCATCCTGCAATGGAAGCATCAGTCAGGATGAACCACAGTTTACACGCCATGACTTCTTTGAATCCCTCAGTCGAGGAAAAGGTGAGAATATTACAGATGTTCAGGATGGTTGCATTTGGAATTTTAGCTTTAGGCCCAATCCCATTTCATCCGTTGGCCCTACCCCTTAGCCCTTCCCCTTCGTTTTGCCCGTTCACGTGTAGGGGTAGGCTGTCCCAATACCTTTTGGGATGGAGGTTTATGGCCGAGGGGTAGGGCTTTATAACCCTCGAAACTGAGATTTTTCCGACCTCACTTCAAACCAAGGGTTACTCAGAATGCCTTGCGAATTACCGGCAAGCTGGGAAAGAGAACCACAAATGTAGTATTTTCTCCATTAATAGGGATTTAAAAATTACGATAATGATTGTAATATAATTTCACTGTATTATGGTCACTTTTTTCACAACAACCTTAAAACAAAAGATCGCGACCACTGTAGCGTTAGCATGCTAGCGATTGTTTTTTTGCATGATAGTCCTGTATTTTCACCTAATTTCATGTCACTTGATTGAACCCGCGTATAGCAGCGATGTTACTGAACTTATCTGCTCCTCTAATAACAAAGCATCCTGGAAGGGTTGCCTACAGACCACTGCTAGCAACTGAAGCTGTGTGCTTTTGATTCATACGTGAAATAATGCAGAGCATCCAAGCTTTTCAATTTCAAATGTGATTGATTCTCCGCATTAGCATAGCTGATATTTGGATATTATAGGTTTGTCACTTTAGTAACTGCAAATAATAGCATTGGTTTATTTAAGATCTCAATAATGTTATTACAATGACATCCCCGGCAAAACTGTCTCGTCTTTTTACATCGACGACTACTGATGACGTGTCGGGTTTCCTTGACGACTACTGATGATGTAACGGCTTCTTGAAGGGCTGTCCCAATTCGTAGGGGAAGATTTCAACCACTACCCCTTGTGACTCTGTTTCAAGGGCCAAGATAACTCTCGAAAACAAAGAGTAGGGCCAAGGGGCGAAATGGGATTGGGCCTTGGTGTGCATGGGAATGCAAATAATGCAGATATACCTTTTTATATGCAACTTGTTACACAAATTTCACATAATTTGTTTTCTTTACCAGCCTTCCATATATTGAAAGACACCACCATACAGTTCACCCTGGAGAAAGTTCCAGTTGACGAAGACACTCAGTTTACCTTCCTCACCACAGAGGATCCCAGCAGGAGCTCAGGGTTACTAAGAATCGAGGGCAAATTCGTCAACCCTGTCCAGGTATACATAATATCAATACTGTAAATTCTTAGCTAGACGGTAACATGGTTCACACTTTTAGTCCTCCACACCACATTAAGAGGGTATTTAGACAATGGTCATGTCTCAAATCTTAGCAGTATTTATACAGTGGAGACTGCCTATAGTGATCAACCATTTATATGGATCAAAAGCTTGGGACAGAATCTCGTTCCCATACAAATGCTGTTTAAATAATTTGGTTATAGTGATAATTTGGGGTCTTTAAATATTATCCCCACTCTCTCCCTAATTCCAGTCTTTTCTGTGTTGTTATTTTCATCACTGTTAACCTACTGTTAGTAAGGATCAATACTTAAAGGGATATTTCTCCCAAAAAAGAAAATGCACTCATTATCTACTCACCACTGTTGTGACGGAGGGGTGGGTGAAGTGTTTGAGGCCACAAAACACTTCTGGAGTCTCAGGGGTAAACTTTGTTCGAGCAGAATCCAATACAATTGAAGTCTATGGTGAGTCCTTCTTCAGACGTAATAAAACAACAGAAAAGACACAACATGCCTCCATACTGCTCGTGTGGTGTCATCCAAGGGTCCGCAAGCACTGACATTCATATTCGACCTCGAAACAAGGTAATTTACACCGGGTTTATGGCCTAAAAGTCCACCAAAAGTGGCTAAGCTAGCGGACGATAGCACGTCCGATAGCCTGTGAGTGCACCCCATTGGAAGATATGACTTTTCAGCTTAAAGCATGGTGTAAAGGACCTCATTTCGAGTCTAATGATGTCTGTAATATAAGCCTGTTTTTACCTCTAATTCAAATAAATACAGACGCTGAGAATTCAAAGTATGCACATTTGATTACATTGCAAGTCTGGAGTCTTGATTTGGCATACAATTTGGATTACAATACAATCAGCTAAAACTAAGTGAAAATGTAGCTGCATAGGGCTATTGAAAGACATTTTTGATGTGCGGTTACTAAGTTTCATTTATATTTGACTCTGTGGTTATAGGTTTTTCTGTGCAAGTCTGTACATGAACAAGTCCTACAGACACTGGACAATTTGTTCCTGAATGAGGAGCAACGAAACACCCCCAGCCAACCGCCCACACCACCACCACCAACTCCTTCTTCCACCAGACCTCACCGCTTTCCTGACCCACAGGGAGGGCTGTTTGCAAGGGACCCTCCCCATTCCAGTTTTTCCCACTCGTCACTTTCCTCTCCTTTGCCTCTACAGTCTCGCAAATCTGCTCTTCACTCTCCTTCATTTACTCAGCTTAAAGTCACATTACACGTTGCAGAATTGCAGGTCCAACTCAGTGCTGACCTGACCCAGGGTTCTCAGGGCTTAGTCAGCCTGCGCTTCCAAGATCTAGAGGGAGACTTTACCAAAGACCATCCTCACTTACTGGCAGTCCAGCTAGCTCTGCGCTCACTGCTAATGGAAGACCTCCTGGAACAGAACCCTGAATCAAAGTACAAACATTTAATAGTGTCTCGTGGAGCTCCCAAGCCCTCCACCTTCAGTCCAAAGGAGTACCTTTCTCAAAGTTGTCCATCAGCAACCAATGCCCTGTACCCAGACATGCCTCGCTCACTGCCTGCACACATGGAAGAGGCCCAGAATGTCTTCCAGCTATACCAGAGGCATCCCAGCACCCCTTCAGGAAGCAGTCGCAAATCAAAGAGGGACCCGGACTGTCCAAGCACTCCACCTCCCTCTCCTACCCATCATACACCTTACCCTAAGCAACCCCCAAACTTTGACGACTCACTAGTTCATATCAATGTGCTGCTGGTGGACCAGAACCACCCAGAATTCAAACACGATATGGCAGTGTGGAAGAAGCGTGGATGTTGACTTCAACTGCCTGGACGTTTTGATCACACTTCAGACCTGGGTGGTTATCCTGGACTTTTTTGGTATAGGCTCCACAGCCAATAATCATGCAGTTAAAGTCTTCCCTATGTCACCCAAACCTGTGCCCGGACACCCTCTGTATGAATCAGACATCCGTGAGGAGGAGACAACAGAGGCCGTCAATACTAAAGTGGACCTAAAGGTAGGTCACTATACCAGGAGCATTTTAGAATGGGGTACCTTTCAAAAATAATCAATATATGTACATACAGTATACATGCATGTATTTTATGAAAAAAGGGTTACTCTGGGCCCTATCTAACACCCTGTGCAAAGCAGTGCTATTGGTTTAAAAGTTATGTGTGGTCAGGGACATTGTGAGACATTGATATGCTATATTTAGGCAGTAGATAGTGCTTTTAAGTCAATTGTATTTCCCGATTATTTGAAGAGGCATTACAACATAGTATGCACCTACATAGGAGGGTGCACAAATTTTGTTCTCTCAAAGTGAAACTGTTACCTCTTAAAGGGATAGTTCACAAAAAAATGAAAATACACTAATTATCTACTCAACACTATGACAATGGAGGGGTGGTTAAAGTGTTTGAGTCCACAAAACACTTCTGGAGTCTCAGGGGTAAACAGTGTTGCAGCCGAATTTGATACAATTGAAGTAACCGGCTACCTGTACTTCAGACTCAGCATTGTTGATTGAGAGATTTAACACAAACTGGACTATGGTTTCATGGGTCTTTTTCTTCATTCTATTGTATCTAGTTTTCAGTTTATTATTTGAATGGTAAACTGTGGTAGCTAATAACGTGGTAAATATTCACATTTTATTCTGAGAATGTATTATTAAAATTTGTATTCTCTGTCAGCCTTGAGGCAGTTTAAGGATCAGCTCTGATGTGAATGCTTCATGACTTAACCTGTCCATGTTTTCATTTTAGGTTCATTCTCTGTCTCTTGTATTGAACAAGAAACTCAATGAGCTTGCCAGAGCTAGTGTGTCTAAATTATCTGCTCATCTGGAAATGTTGGGTGCGTATGGAAAACAATAAATTCACCTCCTTGATTAAACAAACCCTCCACACTTCCATTTTTAGGTTAAGTTTATGTTCTTAATCCCAGTAAATCACATTATGGTTAATATTTCAGATGGCAACCTGGCATTACAAGGCAGTTTAGGAAGTTTGTCCCTGAGTGACCTGACCCCACACGGTGATCTCTACAGGGAACGCTTCACCACACGAGGAGGGGAAGCCCTTATTTTAACATCCATAAGTATATATCACAGAAGTTTCAACAGACAATTTCTCTTCATGATAGTAAAGCACATTGAAGAATTGGTGTTGTTTTAGTCACCCTTATGTTCTGCTCCATTCAGATATGGCCAGCCTGATCCTTACCTGGAGCGGGAATATGACATCAAGGTGTCTTTGGAGATGGCCTCAGTGCAGTATGTCCACACCCAGCGCTTCCAGGCCGAGGTGGTGGCTTTCATTCAAACACTTCACCCAGCTACAGGATGTCTGGGCAGACAGAGGGCTGCAATGGAGGGCCAGCTGTGAGTACTACCTGCTCATGGGGCTCTTTACTATGAAACTACATAAGTAAGACAACTTCAATCCAGCTTGACCCAAACCCTAGCTGGCAAAATAGCAGTGCTTGATTCAAATAAATGCAAACAGATTTTCTGTGCATTATCCAGAAATATTTTTGATCTCAATATACTTTTCAGCTGATTTCGTCCTAACTTACGATCTTTTAAATTAGATTTTGTCCTACTCTTTCCCTATCCTTCTTCTCCTTTCTACTCCCCCTCTCTTAATGCAGGTGCGAGATCATCCTCAGAGGGCATCCAGGGTTTTGCTGGATATCGAGGCTGGCGCCCCAGTTATTCTCATCCCGGAGAGCTCACAGTCAACAAGGGTCATTGTAGCCAACCTTGGCCAGCTCAGGGTGCAAAACTGCTTCTTGCCTGCTGGGGCTCATGGAACCTTTGCCTTTCAAGACAAGGTAGAGAAACTCTCTATGGTTCATGCCTTCTTCCCTTCTCTGGTGAGTCATACTGCCTATCTATCAATGCATACAGAGCTTGGTTTTGTGTTGCCATTTATCTATTAAATGTAATGTTATTAAAGAAACTATGTAAATGTTGTTTAACCAAATTTAAGCTTGTGAAAATCATCCTGTTAAGTCTTGTTTTAACTACATGAACTATCCTGTCAATTCTCATCCAACTAACTCGGTCCTCTGAGCACAGTTAAAGGATTGATATTATTGATTTGTTTAAAATGTCAGTAAATTGAACAGCCGTCGACTTTCCAATATGGTGTACAGTGGAAATCGCTTATTGTGATCACAGATATAGTGATAAGATAAGACAAGAACTCCATTTTAAGTCCCACGATTGGGAAATTGCAGTATTACAGCAGCAAGAGTCAAAAGACATCAGCAACTACTTAAGTTTAAGGAATATAAGAAAATATAGAGAAATATAGAAACATATGAATGTAATTAAACTAGTATATACAATGTAAAGTACAGTGACGGTAGGAAATATTTGCAGTGTGAGGATATTTACAGTGGATGTCACATGAACCATTGATATTGCACAGACAGATGAATATAGCACAGTGAATATTCCACAGTTGAGACTTAAAGTGTTAAAGTGCAGTGCATAATAATTGTGGTGAATGTAGTTTTTACTAGGAGCAGAGCTGGTTGTATAGTCTTACTGCTGCAGGAAGGAACGACCTGCGATACCTATCCTTCAGACACTTCAGGGTAAATCAGTCTGTCGCTGAACTGCCCTGTGCTGTGATGGTGTCCTGCAGGGGATGGGACTGGTTGTCTATAGGCTGGTTGTCCGGCTCTCCATACTTTGTCTAAGTTTACATATTTTGTTTTTACCCAGTCTGAGTTTACAAATGTGTCCGATCAAACTGTTTGTGTGTGAGAGTGCATGTGTTGGTGTGTGTGCACGTGCATACGCAAGTGTGCAATGTTACCTTTCCTTCAAGTTACGGGACCATTATACAGAAGCTAACAATTCCGTTATACTAATCAACCGCTTATAGTGATCATTTTGGCCTGGAACAAATGTGCAGTTTCCACTGTAATAGAAGAAAAAAATGGAAAGCATTAAATTAGATATACACATATCATTTAGCTGATGCTTTTATCCAAATCGACTTACAATAAGTGCATTAATCCACGAGGGTACAAACCCAGAACAGCAAGAATTGTGTAAGTACATTAGCTTCTAGAAAGTGCTACATCTAAGTGCAATATATAAGTGCAACTAAACAAAAATGTTTTGTTATTAGACCATCATCTTCTTAACCAAGGTGTAGTCGGAAGAGATGTGTTTTTAGCCTGCGGCGGAAGATGTGTAGACTTTCTGCTTTCCTGATGTCAATGTAGAGCTCCTTCACCATTTGGGAGCAAACAGTCGTTATTGTTGAGTGCGCCGACTGGCTGATTCAGAGTGGAGTGGACGGGCGGGGGTGTAGGGTTTAACCATGTCCTGGATGTAGGCTGGGCCAATCCATTCACAGCACTGTATGCAAGTACTATTGTCTTGAAGCGGATACGGGCAGCCACTAGTAACCAGTGAAGGGAGCGGAGGAGCGGTTTAGTGTGAGAGAACTTAGGCAGGTTGAAGAAGAGTCGAGCTGCTGCATTCTGGATGAGCTGCAGAGGTTGGATGGCACAAGCAGGCATACCAGCCAGGAGGGAGTTGCAGTACTCTAGCCGTGAGATGACAAGAGCCTGGACCGGAACCTGTGCTGCCTTCTCAGTGAGAAGGGGACGTATTCTCCTGATGTTGTGCAGCATGTATCTACCAGATTTGGTGGTTGTAGCAATGTCAGCGGTAAAGGAGAGTTGACTGTTGAGTGTCACTTCAAGGCTCCTTGCTGTCTGGGTGGGGGCTACCAAAGAGTTGTCGAAGGTGATAGTAAGGTCACAGGTGGGAGAGCCCTTCCCTGGAAGGTAAAGTAGCATGGTCATGTCAAGGTTGATTTTCAGGTGGTGTACGGACATCCACTGAGAGAGGTCAGTCAGAAAAGCAGAGATTTGTGCTGCTACCTGTGTTTCAGACTGGGGAAAAGAGAGAATTAGCCATGTGATTGAGTAACAGAGCCAAGAGAGTTGGTGTATGGAGAGGGACCAAGGATAGAACCTTGAGGGACTCCAGTAGTGAGTGACAAGGTTTTGACACAGATCCTCTCCAAGTTACCTGGTATGAACGGTCCTTGAGGTAGGATGTGAGCAGGAAGAATGCAGAGCCTGAGACACCCAGATCAAGTCTGTAGTTGTTACTTCAGACGGGTTGAGGGTGGGTTTCTCTAGGAGAGGGTACTCACAGTAAAATCTTATTTTCATAAACATTATGATCTCTGTACAATAAGAATGTACCATATTGTCATTCACATGGAAGATCTTTCATCTATTACCTTGGTTTTCAGCAGGATATCTGATTGATGTTGATGATGGGCGTCTGTTTTATATCTTTTTTAATTAAGTGAGAATATAACACAAAATAATATGAAAGGTCAATTATGGAGTTACAGAAATAATAACAAAATATACTTTTAAAAATTTATTTTTGTACCTGTCTTTTTCTTCCTCTCCCTTGAATGTTTTTATTTTGATGTCTTGCCCCTAAAAACGCACTCACGTTTTTTGTATAGGCCATCATGTGAAATACCAGGAGCTTGTGAAACTGTGTGCGCGCGCGCGCGTATGTGTGTGCACGCTCCCACAAACAGAGGCCCCGGGGGCCCCGCCCCCACTCACTAGCTCATAGCGACACGCACAGTGAGATAATAGGAGTGTTACCGTGAAGCATCAGTCAGTGACTTTGTTAAAGATCAGTGGAAACAGTGAAAACAGTGAAAACAAAGAGTTTCTCTCTGATCACAGCTGCTTCATGATCAGAAACGGTGATTCCCAGTGGTTCCGATGTCTGGATCTCTCAGAGACCGGTACCTAGTTAATCTAGTTGATAAAGGTAATGATAAATCTGCCATGATGCAGGTCACCAACGGACATCTTGTCAGGTCACACATGATATGCATAAGCACAGATAATAGTGTGGTTACGTAAGCATGAATAAGCACAGATAATACATAGTATATTATGATTATATCATTTTCCATTATACTCCTCCCTTTTGATCATGCAATGATCACTAAGGTATATACAAAACACCATAATGGACATCAGACCCAGAAATTCACAAAGATTCAATTTAGGATATCATTAACATGGTGATATGAAAGCATTTGCTGTTTTTGTGGAAACAAAGGTATTTTCTGAGTAAATGAGAGGGTGTAGGAGAAAAACAGTTTACACAAAATCATCATCAGAATTGGTATCGGTGAGCAGATCAGGGGAAAGTGAGAGCAGAACAGAGTCTGTGGCATCGTTTTTAAACCATTTGAGTGGAGACGGATTTACAGCCTGCAACCAAAGATTGTTTTTAAACCCATGGTTGTGTGAGTATTGAGTCGATGGGATGTGAATCTGCTGATCGTTTTCCCCGAGATCTGTTAGTCGAGTGTTGTGAGATGGGGAGAGTGTCGTTTGTCAAGTGTGAATTATACACTGATAATGGAAATTAAAAGCAAACAACATGTTGTCCCTCGTATGCCACACAAGCCTGGATGACGGAATGGATGCCATGGAGGTCTGGTTCCATCGTTGATCCCGCGGTGGTAATAATAATAATATCTTGCATTTATATAGTGCCTTTCAAGAGTCCCAAGGACGCTTTACAATACATTAGCATAAAACAGGATAGAAATAAACAGCAGGGGGAGCATTAACTGAGGCCAAAGGCCTGAGTGAACAGGTGGTGCTTGAGGAGTTTTTTGAAGCTGTCCAGAGAAGCAGCGTTGCGTATTTCGGCAGGGAGAGAGTTCCAGAGAGTGGGGGCTGCGACACCGAAGGCTCTGTCTCCAAAAGTTCACGGTTTGGTGTTGGGGATAGAGAGAACCTGAATTTGATGACCGCAGCCTTCTGAGTGGAGTGTAGCTGTCTGCTAGCCCGTCACTTGCAGCCATAGGTTAAAGCATATATATGTTATATGTTATATGCATATGTTATAGCATCAAATATCTAATTCAGCGTGGGGACTCTTTTCTCATATTAAGAATGCAACAAATCCATAGTCGAATAGTACTGTTTTAGTAGATCAAATAATATGTAAATATTACTCAGAAACATATTGATATAATGTAAATATAAGGTAGTTAATTTCAATATTTTCAAAATTGGATACAAAATTTACTCGCAAAATGTCAGCACATTTTATATCTAAGGGTGAAAATCTCAAGTTACGTTCTTATGTAGTCTTTATCTTTCCAATTCTTACTAGGAAGTAAACTTTACTCGAGGGTTTCCCAAATAAAAATTACAAAGAATTTCTGTGTGGAAATTGTAACTTATTCACTCCAACTTTGTTCTGAGTGAACTAAGTATTTGTTTATTGTTAATCAGTTCCGCTTCACAAGGTCTCTTTTCGATTTGCATAAGTATCTATTTCAGTTAAGGATATATCATTGTACATGCTGTTAAGGATATATCATTGTACATTGGACTCTGTAGTGGGTTAGAGGAGGTCCACTACTGCCATTTGCTGTTCCCTTCGTGGAGTCTGGTTGATGGGTGCTTGCTGCTGGATTGTAGGGCGGAGGTGAAACCGCTTGGGCTGAAGCCACTTCAGGTCTCTGAAGAGCGTCCGAGTCGAGATTTGAAGTCCACTCTGACACACTGAGGCACTGTAGGATACAAGAAGACTTTTTACGAGCAGATTAATTTGTTCGTTCACATTCATTTGTCATTCGTTTAACTTCATTCATCTCCTCATCGTTTTGTGAAACATACAGCATTATAGAGGGCACTATATATTTTAAGAAATATATAATACCCTGTATGACAATATTTGCAATCAGACTTCAATCAGATGGAATGCAATTCGTTTGAATTTGAATAGTTTGTCGACTAAATCAGTTTATACTGTATAATATTCTCAGAATTATTTCACAATTACTTCACCGAGTCTCACCGTAAGGACAATGAAGGGCCCGTTGTGTGGAGATCCCAGTGTGACTGTCTGGGGCCCAGACGGTCAGTCCTCTCTTCTCTGTGTTTCACTGAGATAGAGGCTGAAGTACTTTTTCTCTCAGGATGATCAGTCACCGTCCGTTCGTAGCTCCAGACGAGTCACACACGGGATCCCACTGCTGACACCAAGCTGTGGAGGAAATTTGACTTGGGAGACTTCTGAAATAAAGAGAACTGACCATAATGGTCTTTTAAGCGCACGTTTATTCTTTGGCAAAGAAGGTCAAATGGATCTTTCACCTGCACTGTCTCGCTACCGCATGCTGGAGCTACTGCATGCTCACACTACATACCATAGCATTTTTACCACCCACGCAGATATTCAGACCTCATAGTTTCATCAGCAGTTGGGGCATGCAATGTAGTTTGTTCTCTGACTTGACAACTTATCTTTCACTCTTAAGTCTGTGTACCTGTCACTTGAAATCAAATAATATACCATCATGAGAACCCCAAATTTAAAGAAGGATATGATGAAATGTTGCTAGGGAGGGTATGACTTTTTGAAATAGTAACATGTTTCTCAAATATCGAAAAAGTGTTGAAATTACTTCCATGATGACCAGATATATTTCGGTTAGAAATAGAAAATTTGAATCTCTGAATTGTTAATGTAGCCAAAGAGCAGGGCATCAAGGTACCTGTGGTTACATGATGACACAATCACTGAGTAATTATCTTTTAGAGAGTATCAACATCGACAGAAATACCCCTCTTTGTCACAATCAAATGCCTAAGCCCTTCTATGTCTTTACTAACTATTGCACTGTCCTCTATTGTTAACATCTCTCCAATGGTGAGCAAATTGCTAAAACCGAATCATTACTTTTTTTTTTTTTACTTTATCAAATCCTTCTGTGGAATTGTTTTGTTTATTTTGTGCTTTGGCCCATTTAAAAAGTAGGTTTCAGATTTTGTGTATATGTTTGATAACATTGCTAATGGACTTGTGTAACGGTGTGTACCTCTTCCTTCCTTTCCTCTTAAAAAAAAAAGGACCGGGTCCAGAGAACAGCAGGAAGCAGTAGTAAGCAGGAGAAGCCTAGCACCACTTCATCCCCCACAAGGTTTTACCCTTGGCAGGGCCACAGGGCTCAGACATTGGCAGAACTCCTGAGGAGAATGGCCCTCACAGCTTAGTTATTATTACTGCAAACTTTGAAAGAAAGTTAGACTCTGTATCTTCTAGCACTGTGTGTACTGTTAGAGGTAAATGTAAGACTATGAAAATAACAATAATTGTCTTTGAAGTTTACTTTGAAATGTTGCAGTTAAACTGTATTTTACAAGTATTGAACCACAAGTAATGCCATTAAAGTTCCATGTGACTATCTTTCAAATAGCTGAAACCTAGTGTTTTTCCCTCTTTAGAGGACCACGGTGTGCCTGTTGGACTGGCAGTGCGCTTGACTTACAAGAAATGGATATATTCGCTGCAGAGCGTGTGGCTTGTCAGCCCTGGGACTGTGTTGGTAAACCTCCTGAAACCTCAGACCTCATCTTCCCCTTCCTACGCTGTTCGTCGCACTGGAAACAACCTGCTGAAAGATTGCTGCCGCCTCAAACTAAAATTGGAACGTAATCGGATAAGTACGCCCTGTTTATTATTATTTTATTGATGGCAAAGGTTATGATAATTTTACAGTTAAATCACCTCCACTTTTCCTCACAGAAAGTGCTATGCAAGCAATTCAACTACAGTGGTGTAAAAAAGTATTTCCCCCCCTTCCTGATTTCTCTATTTTTGTGAATTTGTCACATTTATCATAAATATAATATAATATAAATAAACATAAATCAACAGATTATCCCAGGCATTGTTTCTGCCAGACAGGTTCAATTTCAACATCACGTAGAATTAATAGAAACTGTCTGGCAATGTGATAAAGGCTCTTGAATCTGGTGAGAAACCTAATTAATAGATGTAGAAAACTTGGAACAGTGGTGAACCTTCACAGGAGTGGCCAGTCTACCAAAATTCCTCCAAGAGCACTTTGACAACTCATCCAGGAGGTCACAAAATAACCCAAGCTGTGCAAAGAACTGCAGGTCTCTCTTACCTCAGTTAAAGCTGGGATTGGTAATTCTGGAAAAACTTCGCAAGAACAGGCTACATGCAACCGAATCATCCCACCATCTTTCATCAAAGCTAAACCCATATGAATGAGCGCTGCCAACTGGAAGCTGACTTTATTTATTGATGGCTATTGGGACTTGAAGAAGATTTTAACAAATTACCAACCTTACCTTTAAGGCCGGTCTTCATGATTCCACAATAAGATAGAAATACCCACTTGGCAAGAAGCCATCACTGAGAAATGTGCAAACCTCGTCCTAGCAAAAAAAGAAAAAACAAAGGCTTGTTTCACATTTGCCAAAACATTTTGATGACCCCCTTAAGTTTTGAGTTGATATTCTGTGGTCCGATGAGTCAAGGGAAGAACTTTTTGGAAGACATGCATCCCATTATACCTGTTGTAAAGCTAACACAGCATTCCACAATTAGATCATCATACCAACAGTCAAATATGGTGGTAGGCGGCTGCTTTGATCAATGATGAAACGATGAATTCGGCTCTTTACTAGAAAGTCCTGAAGTCTCTTTGTCGAGCAAGAAATACAATTTACGTTTTTTGAGGGACCTGTTTTAAATGATCCCTCCCATGTGGCTAATTAGAAACAATTTTGCAAAGAAGAGTGGGCAAAAATTCCACTACAGTAATTGCAAATGTTTACTGTGTTATGTTAAACTTTTTCACAGGCCCATACAATTTTGTTGTGTTCATTGTGTTTTTTGATACTGTCAGGGAGATGAGCCATGCAGTACCTGACATGTCCATCCATGGCAGCCTGTCGTCAGTTCACTGCTGTCTGGACTTAGAGCACTACCAGTTAATCAGAGGGCTGCTGGAGAACAACCTGGGAGAACCGATTGAAGAATTCCTTCGACCCTACAACCTGCAGGACCCCAGGACCTATGTTCGAAAACAAGCTCTATATGATAATACTTTATCTACCGAACATTCAGTTCATTGTCATCAAACAATCACATTTTTAAATGAGACCTATTTGCAGAGGAATTATAATGCTCTTGCTTTATTTTTTCAAATGCTAAGGTTATGATATCAATGTTTCAAAAGATTCAAGTATATTTAATATATTTGTAGGATATTTTTACCTCCTCTTCTTGTTTATATTTGTTTAAGTTTGTGTGCTGATGTTGTATCTCTCTTCAGACGGTGTTAAGCGGAGATGTCTTTACTAACTTGTCATTTCTGGTGGACATGATGGATGTCAGTCTAGAGTTCTTCGATGGCCCAAAACCCACTGAACACAAACGCTCATTAGCAAGGTGGGCCTCTTCCATTTTAATCGATGATGTCGGATCTTTACTCCAGATTGTTCCGGTCACTTAAACCCTGATCTGACCTAACCCTTAGTCCTGACTGTGTGCGTCACGTTACGTCTCATTGTGTAGCAGGTTAAAACATGTCTCATAAACTCTGAAGAATTAAACAAACACAAAGTAAACGTCAGTCCTGTACGTGTCCTAATAACTTGTGATCAGTGATGGTGTTTATTGTTAAAGTGTAAAGTGAGCGCAGGTCAGAGGGGGAGTGAGGAGGAAGCAGACTCTGACAGAGACACAGGACGACCGGACCTTTAATGAGCGTCTGTCCTGAAGCAGCGGTGCTATAATTATTCAGTGGTGGAAACCAGCTAAATCTATGAAGGTAGCTGAAAGCATGAATCATTATGTTTAGTCTATGCATCGATGCAGAGTCCACATTCACATCACAACGTATCTAAGAATCAAGAAATTTCCACACATCGAACATTAGTATCGAACATTGAGAAACAATATTTTTTTTTTTTTACCACGGATGTGCCCATAACACGCTGATAAACATTCATAAACTATGTATAGATCTCAGGGAATAAGTCACAAACAGCGGTAGTTGTCCTGAAAGAGGGTGGCAGCAGTGGCAACTGCCCCCAAACAGCTGTGGCAAATCGGGCCACAATCGCAGCAGCTACCTTTACATATCAGTGGCAGCTTCTGTTGACACCGGATGTGCCTCTACGATTTGAGCTTGCCGTCTCTTTAAAAAAATGTGTAACAGGACGCACATTGTTGTCTTCGAAACATTTTAACAATAGTTAGTATTGTAAGTTGTCTTTAGTCTAAGCATAAATGATAAATAACAATTTGATTTGATCTATTATCGATGTAATAATAATATATGCAATATTGTAGTTCTAATCCTTTGTAATCTTGCAATTTATTCTTAGAGCCTGTTTATGGAAGCATTTGCAACATACTGGAATTTAACTGATTTCGACAATAAAAATTCAGGCAGCTAGAGATTTGGATAACTTTGACTATCTATCCAAATCTTCTGTAATGGATTAAGAAAGTTTATATAATTGGGACAGTTTTTTCCAGAAAAGGATAAATATCAATTCCAAAGTATCTAACCCTAACCCCATAGTATTGGTATACCTGAATCAATTATTGTTTCATTGCCTCATTTAGAGGAAGGAAAGATGACTTTCATAAGTGTCTCTTATAACCAGATATTGATCCAAATTCTATTTAAAACAATATTTAAAACAAAGGGAAGACATGTAAATGCCTTGTCATATTAGCAAATCATCTGTATATAGGGAAGTCCTGTAAATAGCGCTCTTTATTTTGTTATTACTCTTCACTATTTGTCATTCCTTATTTTATGAATGGTTCTGAGAATAGGGCAAATATTGTAAAACACACATTTATCTACAGTGAAGTTAAAATACAAATCTGTTTTTATTATGTTCATATCTCTTTTGCATAGGTTTGACTTCATGAAATCCAAGCTGCTCTTTGAGAGTTTCTCCAATGGATCCAAGTCTGTCAACTTGGTATCTCACTCCCTCCTGGCATATGACACTCGGTACACTGAGCTGAATAAAAGCACTGGTAGACATGATGGGGCAAAGCACAATGTCTTTGACTGCATCCTTCAGCCCTCTTAAAACAGGCACTAACCGGGCATCGCTACAGCTGGAACTCCATTACAGGTATCACTGGACAATTTTCAAGCTTGTGGCATATTTTCATCGCATTTAGATGATTTTTGACTGTGTTAAATAGTAAAGAATTGATCCACCTTCCTGCAGGTCCACACGTGACGCGTCCTGCTTCACAGTAGTCCTCAACAACCTGAGGTTTTTCTCATTTTGACTGGCTCCAGCTGGTGCGAGACTTCCCTACGGACACCAGTGGTGAAGGTGAGAGGTGACAATGATGGTCGTCAGCGATGGCCCAGTAACACCAGTACTGACTCGTGCACCGCCACACCAGCACCACTGGGGCAGTCATGCCAAAGACAGTCAAGAGTGGTGTGGTCACCAAGAGGTCCACAGTACAGGTCACCCAGGACCACTGTCTGGAAGTCAAGATCAACATTACAGGTAAGAGAAGGATGATTCATCACTGAGAAAATAGCAGTAACGCCTGAATAACAGATTTTGGTAATCCAATAAACAATACTCACTGTGCCATAAACTCTTCCAAATCTAACTGTTATTTAATAACATTTGTATTATACTATGGATTCATCATTTAATCTGATGACAACTGTTTGTGCTTGTTGTAGGGAGGCACAGCTGGAGGTGCAGATACTGATAGCATACATAGCATGACCTCTTTGGATTCTACCAATTTTTCTGAATGTACAAAGACCCTTGGGTTGCACCTTGAAAAAACAACATTTTGGCTTAAATGTTTTCCTAAATTTTAACTCGCAGGAGTGGGAGAGAGTAAATCAATTATTTTACCGATGCCACCAGGCAAATGTTAATGGGTAAACAGTCTTTCTTATTTCACCTGTTGCTGAGATTCCCAAAATGTCAACACTGGTGTTGTTGCGTCCTGCCTAAAAGTCTGACTTCTCTCCATTCTAAGGAGACATTTAGACCCACAATCACATATCAATCACATGTGCTATTTAAGGATGTGACAACATATCAGAAAACAACAATACCCATTACTGCAATAACAAAAAGATGATGGAGAAGTTATTGATTGCATTTCTTGGAGCTGATGGCAGGCCTTTGAGGAAACTTCTAATATGACCCTAAATGACCTGCCCCTGTGTATTTAAAATGTTACATTGTTACTTGGTCTTCAGGGACAGAGTTTGTGGTTGTGGAGGATGTGTCCTGTCTGGATACCAATGCCATCATTCTGAAGGTACCACTGTCCTCACTACAAACCCCGCCTGCTGGACCGACCCTTTTCTGGAAGCCTCGCTGGAATAGAGGTGACATCTCACACTGTCATAGCAATAGCTCATGGTCAAACATTACTCCTGAGACTAATAATTCTACCACTGCTACGGTTCACATGGATTCTCATAATCAAAGAATTGCAGTCTCAAACAGACCTTTTTATTACATAAATGACAAATTATTGCTCTAGCTGTAGTGAGTACAACTTAGTACACAGTGATGCTTATATGTAGTGGTCTTAAATATTTAATATGGGATTGATACACACTGCATTTGGGCTGGAGTTCTAATACCTACTAGGGTTGTCACGATACTACTCGATAGTGATACCCAGAAAAATGTTCAATACTATTTTCGATACCTTGGGGGGAAAATATTACCCAAAAAAGGGCTACATTTTTTTTCTATAAATAGTACAACAATACATACAATAAGATCAACATCAGTCTTATGTCCAGTTGCCGGTCAACTTTCTCAGCTTCAATCTGAGACTTTAAAGGTTCAGTGTGTAGAATTGAGTGACATCTAGACTCACCTCAACCTCCCCGTCCAAACATGAAAGAGAAACTGTGGTAGCGATGTGAACAGCCCAATTGATTAACATGGAGGCAGAAAGGAGGCTGACAGCTTTCTTGGTGCGTGGCGCTTTCGCGTCCGGTGTGAACCCTTTAGGTGGACTTATGAGATTAGTAGTGTTAAAATTTGCAAATGTTTTTCCCCCTCTCGGAACCTTTGCACATTTGTTGCAAATTACAATCCTACAGTCGCTCTAAGAAAGTGTGAGAAACTTCCCACACCGGCGACGCTGTTTTCAGTTCCGACGTAAACACATCACGGACAGGCCACGGATGTTATGACGTCCATGAGCTCGCTGTGTTTATCGGACATTTTATCGGCTATTTATTCTCGTTCTTGTTGACCAGCCATTTTCCGCGGTAGAAGACAAGGATTTCGTTGGCTAATGGCACATTTCGAACCACTACACTCTGCCAAGTCACCACTTAATTTCAGATGTGCCCTGCCTGCCCTATATGATCGCCACACACATTCATAGTCTGATAGATGCCAACGTAAGCTATGTAAGTTTTACCACAGACATATGGACCTCAGACGTCAGTCCTGGATGATGATTTTATAGCCTAGGGTTACTTCATTTATACTGCGAGGCATTAGGTAGAAGAAGGACACGAAGATGTGTGGGTGAACCAGGACAACATGTCCGTTTATTTCTTCTTTAGTCGTCAACTCCTCTCTCTCCACAACAGAGCCACTTCCGTTGGTGACCCTTCACAACAAGAGTCCCAACAGACACACTGCTTACAGGGAAACACAAACCAACCTTCCACAATAAAGCAACAAAAAAAAATAGCTTACATTTTCAATATGAAACGGGCATTGTTGCATGCACTCGCATACAGCAGCCTGTCAGAGCCCTCATTTTTTAATGAAAGATGCACTTACATTTTGTTTTTATGATTTTGTTTAATAATTCACATTTCTGTTCAAATAAATTTTTACAATTGTATGCAAAACATTTGATAAGATGTTAGTTACATGAACGCCAAAGTATAGAGAAACTCTTCTTACTCATGCACTAAAAGTACATAAGCTATCCTCAACCTTTTTCCTATTCTTTATTCTAGCATAATATTCATTAGCTTTTGTCAGTTTTTATCAGGCTTCAGTTCTATAATAGCCCTTATTTTTGAATGCACATTATTTTATCTGAATTACTATTTTAATACATTGCCATATCTTATTGGATATGTCAAAATGTGTCAAAAAGTTGTTGTGTTACAATGCAATATTAATTAATCCCTATTTTCTTACTATATTTTGCAATTTCACCCTCGGTATCCATAAACTACAGGCTATGAACATCTTTTTAAGAAACAAGAAATTATTATCGGTATAGGCCATGTGAAGCATGTAATTATCGGTTATCGTATCGGCCGAAAAATCCATATCCTGCATTCATTATTATTATTAGTAAGGTCTGAGCATTGAACATGCACGGAACCTCTTGTTTTGTAGGGATTATTCTACCAAGGAAATATGGTTTCATGCCGGTTGTTTGTTTGTCTGACTCTCAGCAGAATAACTCAAAAACTACTGAACCAATATCCATTAAATTTGAAGGGGTGGGACATGACCCAATGAATTATCCATAAAATTTTGCAGCAAATCCAAATACACGGGTCGATCTAGGATTTCTTCTTTCACTTCTAAAATAATGGCTACAGCTACAATAAAGCAGTTTTGTTGGCCGGTGAGGCTTACAAACTCACCAAAACTCTCAATGCATGTTACAGCTTATGCCCATAAATAATCAGCTTTATAAAACTATGTACATGCACACCTGAAGACAATGTTCCCTTTATAAATCACTGTCCTCCTTGAAATGTGTCAATGCAAAGCACCTCATGTATGATACACAAAACTGATCCTGCTGATCATGAGTTATGCCTCTGCGCCGCAATAGCCAGTGGCTTGAGGCATTGTGTTTTCGGGTTGTCCGAAAACAGGATCCCACCAGTAAGATTGTGAATTTTTCCCTTTAATATATATATATTGTCCAATTTATATGTACTTATCAACATCCGGTAGTTTTTTCCCTGGTCGTTTGCCTCGTATGCAAAAATGCGTCCAACGGCACTTTAGCTTTTTTAATTTTCGACTAAAACTGGTGGGCGAAGGCCCCTTCAGCAGCAGCACCTCAGTGTTGTGAACGTCAACTAGCGTTCCTGTTTTCAGCTGCTAGTGAGGAGGAGGGGCGTGTGTGCCTGCCTGTCCGCAGGTGTGCTGTGTGAAGTTTTGTGTCAACTGGAGGAGGCAAAAGACGCACTGTTGGTATCGATACTGTTGCAAATGCGTATCTAATCCGATACATTTTTTAGTATTGATTATTATCTGAGTATCAATTTTTTCGACAACCCTACTACCAACATCCAGATGATAATTTTATTAGCTGTGGTTCAGATGTGTCTTGTCAACTCCAGGTGTTCTCGTGTCGGCTTGGCAGTGAGCAGGAGACAGCGCTGTCCATCATTGACCCTGTCAATATTCAGGTGGAGCTGTGTGAAGTCCCACATACCAAAGCAGCTCGGGTCTACTGGACGCTTTCAATGTGGAGGACATCCCGCCACTGCCTTGAGGTAAAGAAATAAAAAATGAACCAAAAAAAGATATTTAACGTGTGCATAGTGAGCATTACTACGCATAGCATGAGAAATAAATGAGTAAATGTACACTCGACCTCACAAGTATATGTATAGCACTAAATAAAATTTAAGCTGAAAGATCTAGATGAATTCTACTCAAGCAACTCTTTTGACTCTATAACTCCCATTACTAGTGAAGAGACTTGACGTGTAAATTATAGTTGTTCATATCTGCTTCTTTCACAGATTCATCTTCCTGTTCTGGACATGTCGTCTGTCCTACAATGACATTCAGCTCTTTTTGGCCATCGCCAGTCTATCCCGACTTCGAGCACTACACTGCCTTCTGACACTGATGTGATGTTAGAGACTGCACCCGTACTGAGCCCACAGCTACACCTAAAGGCATCTTCAGACAAAAGACCAAGGCCCTCATAGGTGTGTACAACTGTGCTTATTTTTTTTTTTTTCATATTTTTACTAGTTCTAGTTAACAAAAACGTATGCTAATCATTAGGGTCAATTTAGCTTCATTTTTGTCATGCATTTTTACATTTTTAAAGCCTGAGCACTGACTGATGCAACGACCATTTTAAAACTGTTTATTATTATTATTATTAAGGTCTGAGCATTGAACTTGTAATGAACCTCTTGTTTTTGTAGGGATTGTTTGTTTGTCTGACTCTCAGCAGAATAACTCAAAAAACTAGTGAACCAATTTCCATGAAATTTGAAGGGGTGAGACATGACCCAATGAATTATCTATAGAATTTTGAGGGAGATACAAATAAACAGGTGGATCTAGGATTTTTTTTTCACTTTTAAAATAATGGCTACAGCTACAATAAAGCAGTTTTGTTGGCTTTGGAAGGCCTTAAAACTCACCAAACTCTCACATGCGTGTTACAAAGTTCTTGGGCATGGGATTCATACTAAGGCCCGATCCCATTTAACCCCTTGGCCCTACCCATTAGGCCTTCCCCTTAGTTTTGCGCGTTCACGTGTAGGGGTGGCCTATCCCAATACCTGTTGGGATGAAGGGGTAGGGCCAACGGGTAGGGCTGCCCTCGAAACTGATTTTTCTGACCTTCACTTCAAACCTAGGGGTACCCAGAATCCCTTGCCAATCACCTGCAATGTGGGAGAGAGACCCACAAATGCAGTCTTTCTCTATTAATAAGGATTTAAAAATTACGATAATGATTGTAATATCTTAGTTTAATATCATTTCAATGTATTATGGTCCTTTTTTTCGCAACAACCTTAAAAAAAAGGTTGTGAGTGCACTAGCGTTAGCATGATCTTTTTTTTGTATCCATGATAGTCCCATATTTTCACATACTTTCATGTCGCATCCCCCCCTCACACGATGCACTTGATTGAACCCGTGTATAGCAGTGATGTTACTGAACTAACTACTCCTCTAATAACAAAGCAATCCTGGCAGGGTTGTCTAGAGACCACTGCTAGTAGCCTGTGTGCTTTTGATACATACGTGAAATAATGCAGAGCAGCCAAGCTTTTCAATTTCAAATGTCATTGATTCACCTGCATTAGCATAGATGTTATTTGGATATTATAGGTTTGTCACATTAGTAACTGCAACAATAGCATTGGTTTATTTAAGATCTCAACAATGATATTACAATGACATCCCGGCAAAACGTTTGTCTCGTATGTTTACATCGACGACTTCTGATGACGCTTCTGGTTTTCGCGACAACTACTGATGATGTAACGGCTTCTGAAGGGCTGTCCCAATTCGTAGGGAAGATTTTAACCATTACCCATTGTGATTCTGTTTCAAGGGGCAAGATAACCCTTGAAAACAACGGGTAGAGGTAGGGGTACGGCCAAGGGGTGAAATGGGATTGGGCTAAAACTGTGCATGCCCAAAAAAGCTAAAAGATAGCTTACACCCAAAAATAATCAGATTTATATAACTATGTACATGCACACACCTTAAGACAATGTTTCCTTTATAAATCACTGTCCTCCTGGAAATGTGTCAATGCAAAGCACCTCATGAATGATACATAAAACTGATCCTGCTGATCATGAGTAATGCATCCGTGCCGGCAATAGCCAGTGTCCGAAACCAGGATCCCACCAGTAAGATTGAGTTTTTCCCTTTATATATATATATTGTCCAATTTGCCCCAAACTGCACTAGCTGTATGAATCCCAACCTGAAACAATTAACATGCCAACATTTAATAGTATTTTGAATAGTCATAACACCACCGATTGGCAACATGTTCTCACACTTCTGTGACAATCATCCTTTGATTTATTTTTAATTTTCATGGTCTATTCTACACTTGCTATATTGTAATATAATGTGTGGTTTGGTCTCCAGTCCCACACAGGGAGCGATAAAAAGTGTAATACATCATGTAGGATTTTTGTGCGGTATCTGATAGTTGAGTTAACCTTCGTCCCTCCAGCACTATGTACCTTAGCCATGAATGAATAAATACATTGACTTTATATTGAATTACATGTCTTGTCCTGTTGCGTTATTGCGGGATGATTAATTTGTGGGAATTAACGCGTTAATTTTTTTAATGCATTAACGCATTCGCAGAATGACTCGCTCAGAGCGACACACGCAGTGAGATCAGAGCTCGTTCTCGTGAAGCAGCCGGTCAGTGACTTGTAGAAGAACAGTGAAACACAGAGTTTCTCTGGTCTCAGCTGCTCAGCGATCAGAGCAGAAGCTGCAGTTGGTTTGTACCGAGCTGGAGTTTCTGTGTCCTTCTCTACTCTGCTCTCACTTGAACTAATAAACACTCATCACTAGTTATCAGTACATCAAATAACGTAGTGTTGTTTGATTCGCTCCAGAGTTTATGAGGCTGCATTTGAAAATGAAAATGACTCTTCAACATTTTGTGCTCAGAGCAACACGAGACGTGACGCTCACAGTCAGGACTCAGTGTTAAAATGAGTGGAGCGACATGACCATACATTTGTCACCTAAATCATCCCAATAAAAAATGAACTATGAATGTGAACTAGTTTATTTTCATCTGCATGAAGTGAACTTGGAACTCGTTCTTTTTAAGTGTGAACTGGCACAACACTGCTTCTACAGATGGGCTCAGATTCATATTTCACATTTAATTGTGTAAAGGTTTGGTTGTTTGTTTGATTTAGAAAAGAAAACAGTTTTTATTCAACCATCCCTATATTTGCTAAAAAAAATTGTTGAGGATAAAGGTTATCTTTGAGTTTGATAAAAAAAATAAAAAATGTTATAAATAACATCCTCCTATGTTTGCTTAGAGGCATAGCAAAGACACAGCCCCATTTAATTATGGTGTGGTTTGTTTTAGTTTGATTTTATTTTATTTTTCAATCTTAATAACTATCATTTGGACTTGTCCTAAGTGGTAACTAATGTTAAACGTATAAATCTGCCTTCTGTCATTATCTTTCTGTTCCCACAACAATATATATAGAAAATAGTGATTTTTCGGGCATTTAGAAATGGTGATTAATCTTAATTTAAATTTTTTTATTGTTTATTGTTAAATAATGCTTCAATGTAGTGATCACATACTATCATTCTACTGGAATTTACTGTTGTCAGGCTTGAGTATTTATGAGGTTGTGTTTTGTCTCCCAAGAGGGCCAGCTGACCCATTTACAAGACCTTGGCTTCAGGAAAGAGGACTGCAAAAGAGCACTGATCCACTGCAAAGGTGAGTTTTACCTTTAACAGTTTAAATGTCTTGATTATAATTAACTGAAAACCTATGTAAAGACAAAATCCTGTGTCCCTCAGGCCAGCTGGATCAGGCAGCTACGTGGCTCCTGGAGAATGCTGAGTATATGGCAGGCCGTCCCAGAGCTAGAGGTGAATCTGGCATCAGCAGCCACTCAGCTCCTCTGTCTGGAGTAGAGGTAAAGGCTGAGAGTGTCTGCATCTGTTTCATCGATGACTGTCTGGACTGTGACATACCACTGGCTGAGTTCACCTTCTCAAGTAGGTCTCTGTTATGCAAGATGTAAAATCATTATCAACATGATGAAGATTATTGTAATAATGATGAAAGAAACATTTAGGTGACATTTTTGTTTATTGCTGCTCATATTTTGTTCAGATTATTTAAACCTGGAGTAAGCCAGTGCCCCAGTGGTTAAGACCCACAGAGCACACAACAACAGTGTCTCAGTATTTGGTCATTTACTGAACCCTGACTGTCTCCCATAATTTTGGGCCTTATGGGTGGATAAGGCTCAGGTGGTAGAACAGGTCGTCCAATAACCTAAAGATCGGGCTCGCTCCTTGCTCCTCCAGTCCACATGCCCAAGTTTTCTTGGCCAAGACTCTTAACCCTAAATTGCCATTGACTGCTGTGTCAGCAGTCTGTAAAAAATATTTGTGTACAGAACCATTATATTAATGTGTGTGCGATTGGATTAATGTGACCTTTATCAATCTTTGTCGATAAGATGAGAAGAGCGATATATAAATATGCCTGTCTAAATATCTGTCACTTTTTGTAAAGGCACAAAAAACAAAACAGTAAATGCGTGTGTGAAATGCACAGTTGATTCAGATAAGGTACACAACGCTGCAGTGTAAAAAAGTTATGAGTCGTGTGCATTATAATAATTTTTTTAGTTCTTAAAATAATATATTTTACGAACTAAATAAATATCTGACTGCCAGACCATGATCAGACTGTTTTTGATTGCAGGGCTTTATGTGCTGCAGCGCATTGGGTCCACACAAGAAGGGAAAGCCAGCTTTACTTTGTCTGGAGACTACTACAACAGAGAGTTGTCAGGTAATAAGATATAATTGCTGTATTTGAACATTTATTTAATATCTTGATCACATATTGATACTTGAGTCAGTGAGTCTTTACCTTCTTTATGTAGTAAAGAAATAAGTAACTGATAAAAAGATGTGGGAAGTCTCCATTCTGATGATTCATTTAAAGGGGAAGAAGGACCACTCCTACACTAAACGTTTTGTAAAAAGATACACACGCGGATGGGAGAGACCTATTGCAGATTTGTTGGTCTGCTTCAGGTCGGGTGGTTGATTCATACATATTTTTGTTGATTAATAACCCTGACTTGTCATTAACACTACAGCCATTTTAGCTCTTGCATCATAATAACAATCAGGAAGCAAAGTACACAGAAAGCTTCAGCATAGTATTTCCATTATCACTTTGGCGAAGCCTACGATAATAGAAGGTTCCGTGGCCTTCAAAAAAATGTTGGCAACCCACAATTTGCTATTACCGCATCCTTGCATTGTGAACAAATGGGTAAGTGTTACTGAGGAGGGAAATGGTTGTCTCAGTGACGGATCAGATAGGTTCTTGGATAGTCAAGCTCTATGGATAGTGTCCAGGAAGAATACCATTGATCTCAAAAGTGCACAAAGATACAAGATTTTGTGTTGAATACTGGCAGCACATTATTTGATCAGATTAGTTTGGATCAGATGTGTCCATCATGTTTGCTATGGTGTGTTGTTCAGACCGCTACAGTGATGCTCAGAGCTGAGCATCAAACATGGAGCGGGGAGTTTGCTGATATGGGAGTGTAAAGGGTGTCAGAAAATGTACATTTATCTGTGGCACTATGAAATCTTTTAAAGCCCAAATACTGAATGAAAAGACTTAGTCTCAAAAAGCTTGTCAACATAACAATTATCCCCAACACACGAGAAGAAAGAAGTGGAAACACTATATCCTTGGTATGCACCCTGACTGACATTTCTGTTCAATTCAAAGAAACTGGCTTCATTCCTCTTGGGATTAAAAGAGCAGGATTAGTCACTCAGTTTTATGGTCCCCAATTGGTAAAAATCCGAAAGGTAAGGGTTAGTCTTCAGAAAAGAAAAGTTACCTGTGACTGTGTGTGTGTGTGTGGTGTGTGTGTGTGTGTGTGTGTGTGTGTGTGTGTGTGTGTGTGTGTGTGTGTGCGTATGTCAGGCTGGGAGCCCTTCATCGAGCCCTGGCCCTGCTTCCTGTCCTGGCAGCAGCAGGCCGCTGGCCGCCTTCACCCACCACGTCTCAAGATGGGGATTCGAGCCAAGCAGAGACTGGACATCAATATCACCTCAGTGCTGTTGGGTGAGTTGAGGCTTGAACATGCTTCTTAGCACATCAATTATATTTTTTAAAGTACTACTTGATATTCGCTGACCAGAACATTATAAAAAAAATAATACACTTGTGTACTGAGAGAGACAAAGCTCTCTAATAGTTGTGGTGAGATGATTTGCTGGCTTTCTCTGGCGGTTTGCGCTGCATCTCATCCACACAAAACTTTTTGGTGTCTGTATGTTTGCTTTCTCTTGGTTTGCACAGTAGCATCTAATCTCACTGTGCACTCTTCTTTTGTTTAATAGAGGTGGAAAGCGGCTTTTAGCTGCATTACCACCTCCTATAGGAGCATGAACTAATCTCTTATATTATAATTTTATGAATATCAAGAAATTCTAAAATCCAAAGTTTTCTGTTTGTGTTCAATCAGATCACTCTGTACCACTTGGTACTGGTTTACAGGAACAATTATGACATGTAATTATGAACATGTCTTTATGTGGTCCTCTCAGATCAATACAACACCACCAAGAGCTCCTGGATAGCTGACTACTGTAGCGTGGAGGAACAGAGCACCCAGTCCTCCCCCATGCCCTGGATGGGATCCTCAGTTGACCCGCCCAGCTTCGGACAGAGTGAGTGTCCAAAAAAATACTTTATCAAATATTAAGGTCTCTTGTAGTATCTTTATGCAGGTATATATCCTATTTATTTGTTGTTTATTTTTTGCTATTGAAAATACCAATATTAGGTAGAACTAACATATTTATGTGGCAACACAATCGTCAATATCACTTAGATTAAAGAGAGTATAATGTGAGTTTCATTATGTGTGTATAAACCAACTACCAAAGATCACAAAGACATTGTTGCCAGCATAAATAAGAAATTCAGTATTCCCCTTTACTCTTCATCAAATGCCATGTGCAGACCTAAACCAACAATCATGTCTCTTTCAAACAAGTGTTGCGTATGTATCTAAGCCAGATATTCAGTGGGAAGAAAAAGTAACTATACACTTCCATTATCTGCATTTTTAAATAAATTTGTTATAAATATGGTCGTCATCATCTATTTAACAATTGTGATCAACCACATTCTGTTTGACGTAACAACACACTAATCATTGTATTGTTGTACTTTTAAGACACCTAATGCAGAAAATCAGAGGCCTCATTTATAAAACAGTGCGTAGGATTCATCCTGAAAGCACGCTCACCTGAACGATCCCTTTAATAATCATAGTCCACCTGGAAACGTGCGTAAGTGGATCTGGTTCATATGAGTCAGTCATTGTCATGGAGAAAGAACGCAGCTTTACACATTAGTGTTACTGCAGTATTTATGTTTACAGCAATCAGACTGATAACTTTTCAGATCAGTGGTATCCTAACCTCCAATCCTCATTTCGAAATGGATGTTTGAAGTTTATTTCATTTTCAAGTGATCTCCAGTATACTCTTTGCACTCACTGCAGCGATTTTACACACACACTATATAAGCTGTTCTTGGTGAGAGGCACAGTGTTAGAAGATATTATAGATGACTAAACGCTTTTTACATCGCTTCATTTACAATTGAAGGTTCTTATGGAACAGTTATGTTGTATAAGCAACCAATGGTATTCTTCCTGGACAACAAATGGTTTTAATGTTTAATCTACAATTTGTTGAAACTACGTATTTGTTATATTCTCACAGATTTGCATCTTCAGCAGTAACCAGTGGGCTTGGATCTTCAGCTTTTCTGTTGACCGAATCCATTCTTTTGTATAAAGAAAAAGGGGGGTTTATTGTGAAATATTTCGATGAACGTACTGTATAGTACTTGTATTTCTTTGAGTGTACAGGACTACATACACTTTTATACAAGGAAATAGTCACATTTATGGCCATATTCAGGGCAAAGCCTTTGTAAAAAACATTGTGCTGCAGTAGCAGAACTCTGCAGAACATATTGTTGAACTGAGAAGCTAAATATTGTGCATTGAACAGATAAAGTTGCATAACTGCCTTTCTTTGTGTATATTTATGCTTGTACATTGAGCCTTTAACAGAAATTACAAAAAATTATAAAAATGACCATCCTAAGTGTTTTTTTTGGAAGATATCAGGATGGGAGATCTCGGCTTACGTTTGGAATTAAAATGTGATCTTGGGCTCGAAAAGGTTGGTGAGCACTGGTCTAGACCTATAGCAGCATAACTAAGAACTGGTTCAAGACAGACCTGAACCAGCTCTAAGTATAAGCTTTATCAAAAAGGAAGGTTATAAGCCTACTCTTAAACATAGAGAGGATGTCTGCCTCCTGAACTGAAACTGGGAGATGATACCACCGGAGAGGAGCTTGATAGCTGAAAGAGACTTTAGGGACGACAAGTAAGAATTCTGGGAGCGCAGTTTTCAAATCGGTGATATGGTACTATGAGCTTTTAAAGGTATGATGGTGCCATATTATTAAGTGCCTTGTGAGGAGGATAGTTTTAAATTATATTCTAAATTTAACAGGAAGCCAATGTAGTGAAGCTAATACAGGAGAAATGTGATCTCTTTTTTGCTATCGACAAGATGGTCAATCTCCGTGGAACTAGGGTTTAAAAAGAATGTTTTGTTGTTATATTGGGGGATGATTCTAAGTTAAATGTATCTGGAATTATTTCCTTAAATTTAGCTGCATCACTATCAGGTAGACATCTGGAAAAGGAGTTTTTCGTAAATGGAATGTAGTCTGATAATAAGAAATCAAAGGTTATTAAATTATGGTCTGATAGAATTGGATTATGTTGAAATACTATTAGATGTTCAATTTTGACACCATATGATAATACAAGGTCAAGTGTGTGGTTACAACAATGAGTGGGTTGGTGTACACACTGACTGAAACTAATTTAGTCTAATATTGAAATGAATGATCATTATTATTATCAACATTAAGATTAAACAATAATTAAACAACACCCACAATAACAATTTTATCTGTTTTTAGGACAAGGCTTGATTTAAAAACTCAGGGAATTCCGTAACAAATTCAGAATAAGCCCCAGGAGCACAGTAAACTGCAGCAAATATGATTGGCTGTTGTGATTTCTTGGGTGGGTGTGGCAGACTAAGAACAAGACTTTCAAATGAGTTATAGTTTAGTTTAGGTTTAGGAGTAATTGATAAACTGGAGTTAAAAATAAGAGCAACTCCACCTCCTCGGCCTCTGATCTAAAGGGAATACAGAATTAAGGAATCTTGAATCTTGACTGCAGCTCTGCATCCTGGTCCCAACTCTGGGTTGTCATTTTGGGTTTATAAACTGAGCTATATTCTGCTCCATCCCAAGTGGGATGAATGCCGTCTCTCCTCACAAGACCAGGTTTCCTCCAAAAAGTTTGCCAATTTTCTACAAAGCGCAGACCGTTTGAAGGACACCACCTCGACAGCCAGCGTATACGGTAGAGGTCCATTTTGCAAATGCAAACACCAATTCCACATTAACTTTAGTGACCTTCGACATACGCAGAGGGAGTTGTTGCTGCCGACATGAATTACAATACTTAATATATTTACGTTTAGCTTTAGCCAGCAGCTTCAGTTTGGACTCTTCTTAAGACTTAGTCGCCAATTACCAGAGTTGCTTCTCAACGGATTTGTCGAAAATCTGTTTGAAACTGTTAATTGGTCCTGTAGTTTTACGTAATCCATCTAACTAACAACAGAACCTCTTGGCGGACCAGTTATCCATGAAGTGGCTTGACTGATGGCCTGTCCTGTTTTGTTCGACATAACATGAGGTTAAAGATGCTTTGCTCTAGCATTTATATTGTTTTCTTTATTCTTAAAATTTACTAAGAAGTGGTAATGACATAAGTACAATCAATTAATTAAACTAATCAGAAAACCTCAGGCTCATCAACCAAGTTCTTCTGGTCTTGTAGCTGAATAGGAAATGACTAGACTTGTTGGTTGCTATGCTGAACAAATATAACCAGGAGGAGACTTGCACTATTTATATAGGTATTGATTTGCAGCTGATTGCCAGCACAGAGTAGTAAATGAGGATGATGACACCTCTTATGTGTTCCCTCTGCATGTGTCTCTATTGTTTCATCTGCTTCTCTGATGTCAGGTGCTCCTGTTGCTAACCCTAGAACTAGGACCACAGACAGCTTGACCTGCTTCAAGCAGCCCAATCACCCCAGATGTACAGTTTAGAGTTTAGTTACCAAGTATGTCTCCTTCACCAGCACACTCCGTGTCAAAGCTCTCCTTCAGTTATATAAACTGTTCTCCCACATGTGTTTAGACACGTTGCAGTGCTGTGAGGTGATATAGATTTGTGGTAAGGATAATCAAAAGGCTCAAATTTTTCCTGCCAAATTCCAACTAATATCAGTATTACTATTATTTGGCGGACCAACCCTATAGCATAGGATTCAAGACTGACCATGAATCACAATATCCTAGGCTCATGTCCGATCGGGACCTTTGTCGGGGCCCACAGTAGATTGGTGTTGGTTGCCACCTGCCAATAAACCGAACAAAGAAGAAGAAGAAGTAGTAAAATAAAGTATCATTATACACCACTGTGCAAACATTGTAGGCCTTTGATTAATCAATCAATCATCAATCCAATTTTATTTGTATAGCCCATATTCACAAATACAATTTGATCTCATAGTGCTTAACAAGGTGTGACATCCTCTGTCTTTAACAATGAGGGACAACAAAATGACATAAGTAGAAATAAATAAAGATATATTCAGTTACTGTACAGTAACAAATAGAGCTCGGAAATCTTGGAGCATTTGCATTCTGTGTTTGTGGAAATTTCAGATGTCATTTCGAAATATTCGTTTTAGTGATTTCACACACACACTATATAAAAAACTAAAGTTGTACTTCGTGAAACAGGCACAGTGTCAGGAGATATTAAAAACTGCTAAGCACTTTTTTCTTTTCCAAATGAATTCACCACATCACGATCGCATTGCCCCTTTATCGTCTTCAAAATGTTTGTATGCATGGGTCAGAATAAGCATAAAATGTACGTATATTCACCTGTCAAGTTTGTTTAAGGTCCCATTTTATAATCTCAGTGACTATGACTGTGACATGATTGTTGGTGTCAGACACGCCATATTTCTGAAAATCTTAAGGGATCTTCACAGTCTCTAGGGTTCTTACTCAGAATACAAAAAAGTATGCAGTGAGCAGCTCAGAGGTCAGAGAAGAACAGTCAGAAGTTGGAGCAGACAGAAAGGCTAGAGTAACTTTGATGAATGAACAACATGTACAGTATTGTGATGTGGATGGTCTACACGGCAGAGACCACATCAGGTTCCACTCCTATCAGCCAAGATCAGACATCTGAGGCTGCAGTGGACACAGACTCTCCAACACTGAACAGATGAAAACTGAAAAATTTAGCCAGGTCTAACGTATCTGGATTCCTGCTGATGATTCTCATGGTAGGCTTAGAGTGTGGGGTTGGCACAGCATGAATCAATGGATTAACCTGCCCTCTCATCATTCCAGGCTGGTGGTGGTAGTGCAACAGTGTGGGAAATGCATTATTGACACACTTGGGACCCTTAATACCAATCAGTCATGGTTTGAATGCCACAGTCTATCTGAGTATTGTTGCTAACAATGTTTATCTCTTTATAGCCACAGGTAACTGTGGCTACTTCCCGCAGGATAAATGTCCCATGTTACACACCAAAAGTCTCAAACTGGTTTAATGAATTTGACAGTGAGTTCAGTTAATTGTAGTGTCCTCCCCAGATGTGAATCGAGTACCTTTGGGATATGGTAGAACAGGAGAATGGCAGCATGAATGTAATGTAAATATGATATATTGTAAATGCACGCATTTTTTCTCAATGATCTGGTTTTCATTTCTGTCTCCAGCAGATGTCAAAATGTCCAAACGGAGGCAGCCATTCGTGCCATATGCTTTGCGCAACCACACAGGCTGTACCATGTGGTTTGCCACTTTGACCACAAGCCCAACAAGGCAGGTGTAACTATAATTGTGTTTGGTGACTGTGGAGTGAAAAACCTCCCTCATTGACAGGAAGACACCTCTAGAACTAGACTCAATGTGCAACCATCATATTTAAGCTCTATCTAGTTGTTACAATGAAAATAATAGGCAACAATATCAGAAAGCACCACATACATTTCCATTGTTACACAAATGACACCCAGCTGTACTTATCTATGACGCCTGATGAAACACCATCCTGAGATCAAACATTTTCAGTTCTCCAACTTGGAAATATGATGTTTTTACAAGTAACAACTACTGCATTTATAAAGGCAAGGAGAGAAAGTTGGAGTAATGTTCAATTTCTGACAAGTGAAAGTCTTCTCGCCTTCTCAGTTTGTTGTCAGTGGATGTTTATGTCCTCCACAGGGTGGCACTGTCACACAGCAGTAGTGCAGATTCCATCTCAGATGTCCACGGTCCAGGAACTGATGACACTCACAATATCAGCCAGTGGAGGGAGGTGCTGCCTGGGGAAGAGATTCCCTTTGAATTTGAAGCCCGAGAGAAACTCCGCCACAGGTACCCCTAACCCTAACCCTTTCGCATAACTTATCAAACTAGTTCATCATTCATACTGATCTGATAAGCAGCTTAATTCCTGTCTTGACCAGTTACCTGACATGGGAATGGTTGTTGATATGGATGGTTCTACAAAAATATTAAACTTAATATTAAATATACCTTTTCTGTGTCAGTAAAGTTGATATCCTCAATATACTGTATTTGTTTTGATTTACTTGTTCAACTGATGACACTGGTTTAGTGATGACTGAACTGACCAACACAAGGAGAGGAAAGAACTTTATCAAAGCGACAAAAAATTACAATTTTCTTTAATGGAGATCAACATTAATCATCTATGCAATACATCAAAGATGTGTTTTTCAGTAAATGTTCAATGATTTTTGCTTCCAGCTATGCAGTGTTTGGTCTGTGGAACATGACTATAAGTATTGTATCAATAATGTTTGTTTTCTATCATCTGCCTCTGCAGACACACTCATGAGCTAAAGCTGCACCAGCTGCTGGTGAGGGTGTGTGGATGGGAGCAAATCAAGCCAGTGTCTGTGGACAAAGTGGGTGTTTTTTTCCGTTATGCTGCTCCAGATAGAAACAATTCTTCCAGCACAGTGAGCATAAGCCATAAACTCAAAAATAAAATTATTGTTGATCGTTCTATATTAAAAGGTTACCCAACAAATTGTAGTTTATGTTAAACATTTTGTATCCTCATCCACTCTTCTACAGGTTGGCAGTCCTATTAGCAGGACCAACATCATCCACCCACATGTTTATGTGAGTATCTTATTTTTAGATCAGTGAGAAGTCATTGAGAGAAAGTATTTAGAATAGAGTTTAGTCATGAGTTAGTGTCATGCTCATTATTCACTCTGAAACCAGTTTAGATGGATTAAAAATAGTGAGACAACTTTGTTTTTCTGTCCTCAAATGAGGTAAAAATTCAAGATACTGAAAACGGCTAAATTATAGAACATATAAATTCAAATAAAACCTGGTTTTCAAATAGTGGCCAGAACAAATGAGGGAAAGTGTAAAAACACCCTATGGAGACGGAATTAATATACATTTCAACTGCAGACTCATGAGAGTTCAAAGTATGTTCCTCCTTCCTATAGTTTGTATTGTGTTGTGAGTGTAAGAACCTTTCCTGCAGATGTTTCAAATTAAAATCCTTTAATAGTAGAGACAGATTAAGAGTATTGTCATTATCGAGTAATGCGCAGATTTTTATTAAATTGTTCTCATGTTTAGTATAAAACATCAGATTATAGGAAAAATTCTAATCACAATTCATAAGAATGCACACACAGACCAAGAACTGCTGGTTAGATCATCAAATAAGCAGATTCTGTAAAAAATATTTACAAAAAAAGCCCACTTGATTATCGAAATTATTTTTCGGTTCATTGATCATCAATCAACAATTGTCATTTGCCAGCACTAGAAAATATGAAACATCTTCACAAGGAGATTATATAGTTAGTTTCAGACATGCAATGAACTCCAGAGATCCTCCAGTCTTTCTCCGGAGGGGCTGTATGTGTGAATGCAAATGTCCAGGTGAGAGTCTCTGGATTCTCTGCTAGTGAATTGTGAATATTCACTCACTTAATAATTTGTGAAATATAAATTTATATTTTTGGAAAAAACAAGTGCTGCTAGCCGAAATTTGCTTCTGACAAGTTGTTTTTGCACTGGACACAGTACTGTTGAAGGGACATTGTACTGAATGTATTGAGACAACAGGTAAACATGGAGGAAGTGTTTATGTTTGGATTAACATGAATATAAACAGGAGCAGATCAGAAAACAGGAAAACATAAAATAAAGAGCTGGTTGACTATCTTTAGAATTTCAAGGCAGACCAGTATATATGCATACAAAGTGAATTGTTGCTTTGCATGTGAATCTCTTATGCCCCTCAGTTCTCGGCCCTGCCTCCGGTCAGAGTAGTCTTCTCCATCACAATGGAGGGCAGTGCAAGGAAAGTCATCACTGTACGCTCTGCTCTCATGGTAAAGAACCAACTGGATGTTCCTATGGAGGTCAGACTCGACAGTCCCTCTGCTCCTGACAGTAAGTGACTGCTGTATTTTATTGTGTCTATTTCATATCGGTAGCATTTACTGATGGTAGCATGTACTATGTTTTCGTCCATTGAAAATGTAACCGTTATTATTAAAAAGTGGCCTAATGGCTTCAACATTCTGTGATGTTACCCCAATGTCAAAGTCACAGCACCACATCATCGTAGTCATCACAGCCAATGCAGATTAAAACAAATTGAGGTGTTGGGCTCAGGACCTTGCTAACTCCTCATCCAACAGACTTAACATTATATTAATAATTTGTTTTATTTTGTTTTATATAACTTAATTATTTATTTTTTTACTATTATTTGAAAATGTGTTATATTGCATGTATTTATTAATATTTGACTTTTTTTACCCAAACAAATATTTATGTATCTTTTTTATCTTTATTATACTTCTTTTATCCCTTTATTTATTTAATTTAGCTTTATTATGTTTTATCATATTTCATGTTTTGTCATTTTAATGAAGTCCATTGTGTCCCTGTGTTGTTAGAACCTGTGGTGTTGCCTCCAATCCTGCCTAGTCAGGCCTTAGCAGTACCCCTCCACCTAACATCCTGGCGGCTGCAGGCTCGGCCCAAAGGCCTGGGCCTATTCTTCTGTAAGGTTCCCATCCACTGGACCAGCGTGGAGCGGCATGGGGAGATCAGCAGCAGTAAGAGGGAGTGTCAGTCAGCAGACTTAAATGATAACGTCAAGCATAATTTCAGGTAAAAATAGGTGCTGAACGAAGTTGTTTGCCGTCGTCTTCCTCACAGGTGGTACCATTCGTCTAATTTTGCTGTATTTTACAGGTTTTGTGTGGTCATCAAAAAGGAGAACTACCCAGACCAGCAGCCTGCCAAGAGAATTTCTGGCAGTGCTAAGCAGATCTATCGACAGCCAGGCCACACTATCTACCTTCTGCCCACCATGGTGCTGGCCAACCTTTTGCCATGTGACCTCAACTACTACATCAAAGGAACGTCCATCAAAGGCTCATTGAAACCAGGAAAAGAAGCTGTACTTCATGCAGCTGATACCTCGCAGAATATGGAGCTTGGTCAGGACAAATGTTAATCAATGGAGTTTATTTACCAAACATTGTTCTTTCTCCCAGTGGTAATGATGTATCTTTCAGGAGTCCTGTTGGAGAACTTCCCCATGTGCAAAGAGCTGCTGATTCCTCCTGGGACACAAAACTATGTGGTACGAATGCGGCTGTATGACCCTAACAAACGCCTGCTTTGCCTCACCATCCGCATCATCCTGCGGGCACAGGGGGCACTGAAGATCCTGATCTCTGCCCCCTACTGGCTTATCAACAAGACAGGTAATGTTGTCTTTGTCATTTAAGATATCATGAGAAAACTGTAATTCTCGTCATTGCTTTATGTTTTAGGTTCTCTGTTATCATTCCCTAAAGCAATTTTGAAAGCAATTTTCCTCCCTCAGGTCTGCCATTAATTTTCCGTCAGGACAATGGCAAAGCCGATGCAGCAGGTCAGTTTGAGGAGCATGAGTTGGCCCGAAGCCTCAGCCCATTACTATTCTGCTACACCGACAAGGAGCAACCTGCTATGTAAGTGTGTACCAGAGACCAGGGGCCTCAATTATAACCATTGTGTAAGCACAGCGGGGCCTGAAAGATGCGTACGCTACTTCTCAGTGCTCAACTTCAATTTCCAACTAATACCCCGGAGTCGAGGATCCCACTGATCTGTAAAGTAATCGGTCTAAATATATAAATATTGCGGTGACACTTGCATGCTGTGTAAAGGATGCACTTCACTCATAAAGGAGAATGGAAGGATGAGAAGTATTTTTTGTCCCATGACGATGACGAATCAGCTGATATAGATTCTATTGTTCTGTGATCTTGGATCTTTGTGCTGAACTGAGTCCAGTATTACACAGACTGACCGATGAAACCGAACCATCCCATTACAAACACAAATACTCAGCTCTTTGGGTTTTTTAACCTACAGGTATGTGTGATGTATGATTAACATTGTATAATATCTACCTTTCTATGTAAAGCTTGTTTTAATCATTTAAAAAACATAATTCTGTTTCATTTTATAGATTGGAGTGTGACAGCTGTCTCTGAATTTAATAATCCTGCAGATTTTTGGATTTAAAATACATTCAGGAGATAAAACAAGTTCCCTCACATTCTGACACTATGAAGCGATTAATGCTTTTGCTTCCACCTTTGAAATAAATGTTTTTTTAAATTTCAGGCACTGTTCTTTCATATTCACTCTTACTCACTGTATTAACAGCAGCAGCAGTGTATCAGTGTATTTTCTTTATTAATCACGTCACTGCCGTGGCCACCAGACAATCTGTCTTTCTTCACCTCACTAACAAACACCTTGATGTTGGTGTCAGAAAGTTTAATCTTCTTCTCGTCGCTTGATGCAATGATTCCCTGTAAAAACCCATTGGTCAGCAGGATAATTTAATATTCATGAGGAGCTTTGCATTGACCATTTATGGTTGAATGTGGGCGTGTAGAGGGTGGAATATGAGGCAGATTCTGGGACACACATTTCCAGGTGGAGTGTGATTTATAAAAGGAAAATTGGGTGTGCAAGCACGGTTTTATAAATCTGAATCTTTTTTTGTGTACGTCATTTTCGGCTTTTGTGCGTACATATACTTTTAGTATGAATCCTACGCACTGTTTTATAAATGAGGCCCCAAATCACTCATTTTTGTCATCTGGACTTCACAAAATGTCTGTTATTAGCAGACAGCAGCAGACATCCCCCCTGTTTTTTTTATTCATCTATTCTTGCATATTATTTTTTCCCCTTCTGTTGTTATGCCAGGTGTACTATGAGGATTGGGAAAGGAATCCATCCTGAGGGAGTTCCTGGCTGGTGCCAGGGGTTTTCCCTGGACGGAGGGAGTGGAGTCAGGGCAGTGAAGGTTATACAGCATGGAAACCGGCCTGGCTTCATCTACAACATAGGTAAGTTGGTACAATCACAACCAGTACAATTTGACACCACTAACTGAACTAGTGTCTGATGTATTGGTGCTGATCTCAATCCTCAGACCACAGGATACTTTGACTTAGCTGATAACTTATTTTACTCTCTGGTAACTGGTAAGGTAACTGATGCTACAAAGCAGGGTGGCCATTTAAGATATCATAGCACTTCCAGCCTTAAAATTATCAGTCTGAAATGTCTGTCATAGCTTTCTATAAGTACCAGCAGTTTGCTCTTATTCTTTGTCTCCTCCTCGTTTTCCACAGTCTCTATAGGAGACATGTTTTATATAATCCCAGCACAGTGGTTAGAGAGATGTTTTAAAGAGAAGCTAAAACGAAAGTTGTAGCCTGAGTGATGATGTTAGTTTGTCATGAATCTGGGTTAACTCTGTTAACTTATCTTCTGTATGAAACACCCACCCTCCAACAGTAATGCCTCTAGACCAGAGGTCTTCAACAGGGGGTCCGCGGAGGTACTGCAGGGGGGTCGCATAATGTTTGGTTGATGAGACAATTTTTTATATTTTTTTAATTTAAATTTTTTTTTTCAACCAATTTTTTTCCCACAAATTTAAATGTCTTTAAATACACATTAACATGAATCCGACATATTGTAGCGAACGGATAAATGGAGGCAAAAGACGTTATCTTTTAGCGACACACAATAATAAAAACATGAATATATGAACCTGTGTCTTATTTGAATAGCTTAGTATTAAATGCACAATAACAGGGTAGCTATGTTTATACATGGCACAAGGCCCATTTTAATATAAAACACAATTTTATACAATATATATAGTAGGGGGTCCCTGCTCCATCTCTCCATCAGTTTGGGGGTCCTTGGCCTGAAAAATGTTGAAGACCCCTGTTCTAGACAGTGTCACAGCAGTATAGAGAGGAGAGATGAGCCGTTTTCAGACATGAACTCAGGAGGATATCCGCAGAACTGGATAAAGGATTTTTAAAAAAAAGTAAAAGTAATTTAAAGAAACGCACCAGACAGTTACAGAATGCTTAGTGAACCGATTCACTGACATCACATTATGTTGTGCAGTCAGAAACGAACAGAGCCACAGATGTTTGCTGGTATTTAGGTTTTGCGCTGCAGATTAAACCTAAAATGATCGTGACACATAATGGCTTGTGTCTTTCTTCACATGCGTGGTAGGTGCAGAAGTAATGGTAAATAGTGGATAGTGCTGTGCATTGAGTAACTCCCTGACATCTTAACCGGATCATTTGTGGACATTACACAGACAACAAGGCAACAATCTTGAGGAAGGAGTGGTGGTAACCTGATTACAAAAATCAATATCTGAAGTCTGCACAGCATCATCTGCATAAGCCCACAGTGCAGGAGTGGTTTTGGAAGCGATTGCTGTTGACAAATGCAGTTTAAATTGAGCTGATGACCAAAGCTCATTTGAATACATGTTACTTGACATTTTCAAATTCTTTACTTTTAGAGCTAAAATATCTCTGTTGCGTTCACATTGACAAAAATGATTGTCAGGCATTCATTGTGACTGATCAACACAGGAATCAGTGTGCGGAAAGGAAAAGGACGCTACAGGGACACTCACATAGTGACTTTTGCCCCACGCTACCTGCTGGACAACCGCTCGACACACAAACTGGCCTTCGCTCAGAGAGAGTTTGCGAGAGGAAAGGTGAGGAATTAACTTTAAAAATCAACTGTTCACTGGTTGTTGCTCAAGCCTACTGGTCAATCACAACATTCCAGCTCATGCCAGGAACTTTTGTTTCATACCTCACAATTTTCAGTCATCTTTATTTTGACTTGCCTTTTCATTCATCCATTATGAATATTATAATCCTAGCTGAAATTGGGCAGGAGGCTAGAAACACGGACAAACAGAAACAAACAACCCTTCCCATGTTCCTCACTCACACCTACAGTCAACCTAGAGTCTTGAATCAGCCGAACCCCAATCTGCATGTGTGGGAGGATGCTGGTGTAACTGTAGAAAACCCTAGCAGACAAAGGGAGGCCCAGCTGAATCAGAATTTAAAACAAGAACATTCTTGCTGTGAGGTGACAGTGCTAACCACTGTGCTCCCCTTGACCAATTTAATAAAGGCAAAATGCCAAGAAATAAATGGACTGTTCATTGGACATCCACATGACCTGTTAGTCATAAACGTTCAGTTTTGCTCCTCGTTGTTGGTAAATGAATAATGCTTATATTCAGTGAAAAGTGTACGCCTGTGAACCTGTATACACATCTACATAGTCTTGGACCTGGATTCTAAATGGAATCCAGCCATTAATAATTTGATATGCATACCTTTGTTTAATAAGTCAAAATATTTCCTGTGGGTAAATATAGACATATATATTTGTGGCAGCAGTCATTAATGAAGAATTTTGTCCAAGGGTACGGCCAACCCAGAAGGTTATATCTCCACTCTGCCCGGCTCCAGTGTTGTCTTCCACTGGCCCCGCAATGACTACGACCAGCTGCTGTGTGTACGCCTCATGGACACCCTCAACTGCACATGGTCTGGAGGCTTTGAGGTCAACAAACCAAAGTCTTTCCATGTCAACATGAGGTAAGCTATATACACAGTACAACAAATGGTATTTATTCATACATGGACTCTTGTATATAAGTAACCTGTACGTAAATTATCCATATTTGTTCGAGCATCTTTGCACTTTGCACCACTGCACTATTGTCCTCTGGTCACAATTCCACCATAACCGCATAGTAATTTATTGTTTTTTGTCCACACTGTCTTGTGCAGTTTAACTCTATTTGCACAATTTGGAATAGGACTGCATTATCTATCGAAAATTTATCGGGATCGCGATATTAAGATGCTCTATATACATATCGCAAAAGACTGCTTGAACTGCGATAAATGGGCCATGCATTCACGCTCTGCATGTCAATGTATTTGGTCAATCAATTATATAAAATAAAGATATTCAGATTATTGACAAATTTTTCCGTCAATGAATCACTCTTGGAAAGAGAGTATAGAGAGGGAACAGAGAATTGCGAGCGGCTCTGCCAAATTTCCCTTCTCTTTCTCTCTCTCTGACTGCGCTGACGTCTCTGACTCGCTGCAGTTTAAATGTTTAATTTAATGTGTAATTTGTTTGAAATTACATCACACTAACGCTGTAACAGGACTTAGTTGAACTGTGCATGGCTCCCTGGGTGTCTGCCCTGGACTTGGTGGAGTTGAATTTTAATTTCAATAAAACCATGTTGTTGGAATAGAAATAATGATTTTCATTTTTTTTCATTGTCTGCTGAGAACCACTTACTGTATGTGGTCTATGTTAGCGGTTAAACCAAAGCAGAAAGACCATAACATTGTATACTTAAGCATTTGTTTATTAATCCCAAAACATGTCGTCATTGCAATATTCAACAATGTTATCGCATATCGCAAGTTTTCCTAATATTGTGCAGCCCTAATTTGAAGTGCATAGTAACTGAGATACAGTGTGTGAGCAAAGTATTTTAAGTGGTTTCTGGTTTGAACAGGGACACACTGGGGAAGTGTTTCTTCCTGCGGACAGAGATCACCCTGAAGGGAGCCACTTACCAGATCTCCTTCACTGACACTGACCAGCTGCCTCCACCCTTCCGCATTGACAACATCTCTGAGGTAAGCCACTATGAAGAAAGCTTCAGTAACATGACTGTTATTAAGCGGTCGTATCATGACTCTAGAAAAAAAGGAGACCTGTGCCTGAATCAGTTACTGGACTCCCTGATCTCTCTCTTAAAACTGAATGTGATTAATCATCACTTTCAGACAGCCTCTCATCAAAGGCATTAAAAAAAGGAAGCCAAAGTTAAAACCTGCCTCTCCACATTCCTGGCCATTCGAATTGGGCTTAATTATTTGATTGGGCATCCAGATGTAAAATAGAATACATATAATAGATTATATTGTTTCTATTCCTTAAGGTGCCTATACAGTTCTGGCAGCATGGTGTGGCTGACATCCGACTGTACACTGAGGTGAAGGCAGGCGCGGAGCTGGATTATGCCTGTGATGAACCCACATTGCCGCCCTACCTCACACTGACTGTGAAGGGAGCTGGATCATCAGAGGTCACAGCTGACATGAACTACTTCAGAGAATACAACAAACTTTACTATGAGAACTTCATCTACATTGCAGCCACATACACATTCACAAAGTGAGGACTAATGTCACAAGTTCATGATTTTATATCATTTAGACAAGTTAAAGTCATGACAGTAATCAGCATCATTCTCTTCTTGCAGGAATGTTGAGAGAAGACCAGTTGGGAATAAGCAGCTGGTGAGCTGTGCTGAACTAGTACTTGATATAGACACCAAGACTCAAAGGGTCATCCTGAAAAAGAAGGTACTGTTTTAAGTTTTAAAAGTGTGGTAGCGATTCTTCATACCATTCGCTGTTTAAGTTGGATTATTTCTGACCCCAACCATCTCCATGTAGGGTTACGATGAATTTGCACTCATTATGAAACAAGGGCAAGTTATTGGACAAGGCTCCGACTAGATAAGGACTTATACTCGCAAACTTTAAGAAAAACTGGGCGAGCGACACAAAATCTCAAAAGTAGTCATAGTTGTTTGGATAAAAGTAATAGAGAAGCAGCTCGGGAGGGCTGTTGTTTTCAGTTTGGCTCGTAAAATTATATTAGGGATGAAAAAATCACAATGACTAATAGACTAAAAGAATAAATAACACATAGACAAAGCACACTAACACACAACAAAGTTCAAATGAAGACAGAAGAGCAAAAAGTGCGAAGCATGTACTCCCATTGGATCTCTGTCTTTACACCCAGGGGTCAGATATCTCTCTAGGGGCAGTTACAATGAGTGAAGAAATTTGTATTTGACGAACAATAACATTTAGCCGGCTGAATATTCCAAGTTTGAAAGCGTGCAGTCGCATATTGTCTTTTTTTGTTATTGTATCCCCCATGACCCAGGTCCCTAGATGGCAGTGAAGGTATATAGTTGGTACAAATTGGTTCAGATTCATACCTTCTGTATCTTGACTTCCCCATGGTCCACAAATATGGGAAAGGTCTTAAAAGAATTGTCCAATACAATTGAAGTAACAGGCGACCACGTCTTCAAACAGAAAATGCTTCCATACTGCTACTGTGGTGTTATCCAAGTGTCCATTAGCCCAACATTCAAATTCGACTCGAAACTGAGTCATTTACACCACGTTTTTAGCCTAAATGTCCTCTGATATCTTACTCCAGAGCCACGTTCACATTCGCGCTCACACACTGAACACAAGCTGTCGCCCAAGGGTGCGCGTGGGGTGCGTGGTAGCGTCGCTACTTCCGGTAGCATCGCTACTCCCGGTTGCATAACTGCAGTAAATGCTGAATATAGCAGATGTTGTCACGTGCCCCTTGGTCGAGAGCATAGAAGCTCTAAGTTGTGTGGTATGCGTGCACGACCGTGAACGCAGCTCAAGGCAGGAGGATATCAGCTGACACAAAATATGGTGGAATGAGCTCCCAGATGCTGTCAGAGCAAAGGTGTCCCTCTCAATCTTCAAGGATCTTTTGACGACTCATCTCTTTTAGCACCTCTTCTTATAACACCTCTAACTCCCTTATATGCCAAACTAGCACTTATTTTAGGTGCACCTCTGTACCCATCCCCTACAATTTATTCTGTTGAGCAGATTTACCTCTTTGTACTTACTTCAAGTTCTCCTACTGTACTGAAGCCCCTAGTTCTATGTTGCTTAGGATAAAAACATCAAAATAAATTAATAAATGTTAATATCATATTAAGTTAAATGTATGTATCTTGCTCTTGTAGAGTTGTTGCTCACGTCACGTCTCGTGTTGTACTGAGCAAAAATGTTGACAATGATTTTTCATGATGTTTCAATGCAGTCTCATAAACTCTGGAGCAAATCAAACAAACACTAAGTAAACTTCATGTTCTGATCAGGGGTCTCATTTATAACCGTTGCGTATGCACAAAACGGGGCCTGAAACGTACGGACACCATTTCTCACGCAAATGTTGGGATTTATAAACTTTGCGCATTTCCACGCAAACTCTGACCCATGCGTACGAACGTTTTGGAGATGTGAAAGTGGCGATGCAGATGTGAGGTGGTGAACTGAAGCCAGATTATTGATCCTCTTCATCATTTACATTAAAACCAACAGCTTTACTTGTGCTCGCGCAACATAACTGTTCCACACGAACCTTTTAATTGAAAAATATATAAAACAATTTACAGCAAATTACATTCAGATTCTATTAAACAGTGGAGTTACAGAGCCGAGTCATTAACAGTTTTTAATATCTTCTAACACTGTGCGTGTATCATCAAATCACTGCAGTGAACGTGACTGTGCCATCAGACGCACAGAGCACACAGAGCACACTGGAGATCACTTACAAGAAATGAAGAAAAACTATTCACTTTCCAAATAATATTCCAGAGTGGAGGTTAGGATCCACTGATGTAAAGTAATCGTTCTGCTCTAAATAAATAAATACTGCCGTGACACTGGTGCGTGATTCTGCGTGTTGGATGCACGCGAATGGAAGGATGAGGAGGAAACGAGGGTTCAGCGGTGTCTGATCAGCTAATATAGATTCTATTGATCTGTGATCTGTGATCTTTGTGCTGAACTGAGTCCAGCATCACACAGATCGACCGACAGAACCAAACCATCCCAGTACAAACACGAGCATATAATAATAATAATTCTGTTAAATTCTATAGATTGAGGACATCACAGCTGTCTCTGAATTTAATAATCCTGAAGTTTTGGATGATTCAAATACGAACAGACAATACAACAAGTTCCCTCAAATTCTGAGAGGGTGTTTTTTTTTTTTTTGCCTCCACCTTTGAATTAGATCTTTTTTTATTTCAGGCTCGGTTCTTTCTATCGTACTCACACACTGTATTATCCACAGCAGCAGCAGCAGAGTATCAGTGTAATTTCTTTATTAGTGACATCACTGCTGTCCCATAAAATCGCTCTTCACCTCCACCTCACTAACAAACACCTCGATGTCAGTGTCAGAAAATGTTGATGATGATGCCGTGACTCTGTCATGACTCAACATGGAAACCCATTGGTCAGCAGCATAATTTAATATTCATGACGTGCTTTGCATTGATCATTTATGGTTGAAAGGGGGCGTGTGGAGGACGGAGTATGAGGCAGATCCAAGTACGAACGTTTCCAGGTGGACTGTGATTTATAAAGTGAACATTGTGTTCAGGTGTGCGTGCGCACGGTTTTATAAATCTGAATTTTCTTTTGCGTACGCCATTTCCGGCTTTTGTGCGCACGTACACTTTTAGTATGAATACCACGCACTGTTTTATAAATGAGACCCCAAGTCCTGAAAACTGATGAGTGTTTATTAGTTAAAGTGAGAGCAGGTCTACAGGAGAGTGGAGGAGGACATAGAAACTCCAGCTTGGTACAAACCAACATTCTGATCATTGAGCAGCTGTGGACCATATAGAAGAAACTCAGTATTTTCACTGTTTGTTTCCACTGTTCTTCAACAAAGTCACTTACCAGCTGCTTCACGTTAACGCTCCTCTGATCTCACTGTGTAATGCTCTGAGTGAGTGTGCCTGTGTGTTTGTGCTGTCTAGGAGCACACACAGACAAATTTTCGCTCGCATCTGGTATTTCACATGATGGCCTGATACGATGATGATTTTATAAATGAACGTGAACGTGAGCGACATTCACTCCAGCGAGAGTGAACGTGGTTCACGTTCATCATATGTAAACTGATACGTTCAGTTCACAAAAAATATGCACAACGCTGCCCCTTTCGAGTGGCAAGATGATAGGCACTGCGTGATTGGATCACCAAGGTGCAAATGCAACAGCTTACGTATGACAAAAGCACGTTAGTGCGTGCCCTCCTGTAAGCCATAGAGATTGCATTGCAGTGACTGCAGTTTGAAAAAAAACTTCTTACAATGAAAGGTTATGAGAGCGAGTGTGGGCGATTTTCAACCAGGCTAAAGTCGCCCCATACTCTTGAACAGGGATTGATGCTGCAGCTGATTGGACTATGATATTCAGAGGCAGCAGGCAGGACAAACTGTCTTGAGAATTTGTATAATTTATTACATTTTAAAAATCATATTGACGATTATAATGTTAATTAACTAAATTTAACACTATCATCTTTTTCCTTTTTTTCTTTTGGAGGGCAGCGCCCTATCGCCCCCTATTGGCCAGCCACCTCTGCTTGCTTGTCTCTTGTCTGAATTTGATGATTTGCAAATGAAGATGCTGTGATACAAGTTCAAATTCAGATTTGTCTGACACATTCAAAAGTATCATGATTTTATTCATTGTTGTCAATTGCTATGATCAACAATTTAATAAAATTATTAATTTATTGTCAAAATCAAGCAAAAATGCCCAATATTCTCTGCTTTAAATCGCTTTAGAGTACAGTTTTGCAATTCACACACACATTCATACAGTGCATCTATTAGCAGCACTCTTTTGTTCTATGAGGGTTAATTCGGGGTTCAGCATCTTGCCCAAGGACACTTCGGCATGCAGATGGGGAAGACTGGGGATCAAACTGCCGTCCTGGTTGGAGGACGACCGCTCTATCCCTCAGCCACAGCCGTCCATACAAGATATCTCTGCTTCATATGATTGTAAACTTAATATCTTACTGTTGGTTGGACAAAGTGACTGAGTTTTGTAGACTAAAATATGAATTTTTTCAAAGATGATTATTTAAATAACTTATATTGTGGTGAAACGTTAATGAAAGTAAAATAATGAAAATCCTTATAAATTGCAGTGTATAAACACTTATAGGAAGTCAATAAATGAATGTGTAGCATCATGTCTGATGATTGTTGTGCAGGAGCCGGGGAAGCGCTCCCAGCTATGGAGGATGACTGGGACTGGTATGCTGTGTCATGAAGGCTCGTCTCCACCGCAGAGCAAGCCGGCCCAGCCACGCCCACTAGATTCCTCTTTAGTACTGGACATCGCTGGGCTTGCAGCAGTTAGTGACAACAGGTGTGTACCGGCGGCAGCTGCAGAGAGTCCATAAGCTTAATATGTAACTTTCTAAAAAGTCATTAACAATCAATTTGGATACTGGGACATATACTGAGAGGAAATCTGTCATCTGTCTTTCTCTCACAGTTTTGAGCCTTTAATGCTAAGGAGGCCAGACTCGCGCCGCAGCACAACCCAGACGTGGTACTTCAGCTCCGGCATGCTGACCTGTGGCCTTCCACGGCTGGTAGTACAGGTGGATACACCCAGCTTTTCACTGTCACTTTAGAAAGCAGATCCCTTCACTTTTTTGTAGATTCAATTTTAAATACATAAAATTGGCTTTTACCATATTTACTAACCCAAAATGGAAAAGTCAAATTCATTAAAAATATAAATTCTCTCACTTAAAGTATTCATAGCCTTAGCCGTGGCTCCAAATTGTGGTTAGATATATCCCATTTGCTTTAATGACCCTTGAGATATGCGATTGCAGTCCACCTTTGGCAAACTGAATTGATGGACAGGTTTAGAGAGACATACACACACACACACACACACACACAGGAAAAAAAACTCAGTTTAAGAATCTTTACGTAAGTCTTTCAGTGGAAGGATATAAAGTCAGTTTTAATGTAATTCATTTGTATAGGGCCAAATCATAACATACATTATCTCAAGGCACTTTACATGTTAAGGTCAAGACTTTTAAATTATAGAAAAGCCCAACAGTTCCCTTAATGAGCAAGCACTTTGGTGACTGCAGAGAGAAAAATGTAATTGTAATAGAAAAACTGAATCTTGAAACTGAAATTTCAAGGACTTGTACCCCTCAGGTGAAGGGTGGTGTGGCAGGTTTGTATGATGGGGTAGAGGTGGTGCTGGGACCAGACTCTGGGCTGCTGGAGCCGGGCCCTGATCAACAGTTTATCAACCAGAAGATGAGACCCGGTTCTGGTGTGCTGTCCGTCCAGGTGCTGCCGGATGGACCCACTCGTGTCCTGCAGGTGAGATAAAAACCCATTCATATCCAGTCTGCAGCAAATAAACCTGAGCCCACCAACAAACCTCAAATCAGTCAAGAAGACATGAAACCTCTTTTCAGGGGAGTAGGATCATCATTAGTTTAATTGTATTCATCATTCTTTTCAACTTAAATATTTTTCTTCTCTGAGTGATTGAACATGGGCCTATTTTATTTCACCTAGCAGTGAGCAACACTAATTGGCCTTATGTGAAGGATTACATTTTAGTAAAATACAATGCAGTAAAGGCATTAATAATTGCTGTTTAGTTCATATTTACCCTACTTCAGTACAATACACAATTTGATTACGCGTTCTATTTTTGGTTTTGCTTTGCTACAAAATTCTTGTGACCATACACTGTATATCAAATAATAGAGGTTCTTAAAGAATATGAAAGATCTTTGGTGCTTTGATAACATTTGGAAATAGGTCTGATGATAAAATATCTACTTTTCATTTGCAGTAATTATGAAACTGATCTTTTCTACTCTGACATTTGTTTGACTTGCCTGTTTGTAGATTAGTGACTTCAACCAGAGGAGAATGATCCGCAGCTCACCCAGCACCGAACAGGAGAGGAGCAAAGAGGATATGAAGAAGAAAGAGCCTGAGCAGGAGCTTGAGGTAACTGTAATTTTGAAGAGATTTGTGGATTCATGACACATTCATGAATCCCCAATTGTTCCCTATTTTTAATTTACATTAATCCATCTTGGTTCCTCATTAGGGGCCCAAGAAGCACTGCTACTTGAATCCTACTGTTTTCGTTGTCATTATGATTCCACCCTATTTTTCTTTGCTAACAGCAAAACTCCATCTTGGCAGGTTGAAAATGCCACCCCTACTCAGGCACTAAAATGACACTCCTGAAAAATGGCATTGTAACAATTAAATTAATGTTTGTCAACTGTCTCATAAATGGTGTGGCCAATAGTCTTATGACATTTCTCAATTCTCAAATATTTCTTCTTTTCCAAAGAGGCCAAACTTTCTTGCCATTTTCAAAAAATCACAAGTGCAAGCAAAATTTACCCTTGTGAATGAGATCACATTCCCATGAAATCTGGTATACATCATTAACAGAGAAACGTTTGATTTCACCAGATTATTACACAGGAAGTCAGCTCATCATTTTTCTGTTTATAATTCTATCACACATACACATGCACTATTAAAGAGTTGTAGGTTTTAATGAACAAAAATAAAGCAGTTTAGCACATGTGATATCTTTGCCTCAAAATGTGGAAAGGTGTGTGGAAAACATGTCTCTCCAATGTTTATCACAGTCAGGTCCTACATTCCAATCAATGCATGTGGTCTTCAAATGCAAAGAAATGCTGTAATTTCTTTCATGTGTGTGTCTAATACCAGGGGCTTAGGCTCATTGGTTTACTTAAATTTACTGTGTTCGGTTCCAGGTGTTGGTGAACATGGATGAAGGTGTGGGTGTGTCTCTGGTCAACAAGGTTCCGGAAGAGCTTGTGTTTACGACACTGTCTGGTATCGATGTACACTTCACTCACACTGCTGTCAGCGAGGTGTTGGAGGTCAGCATTCAGAACATACAGGTGAGCTCACGGCAGCTATGGGAACAGTGATATATTTGAGTTCACATAAAACCAGCTCAAACCACATTAAAGTAGTTCAACTTGCTTCACATATAATAAAAAATAAATCAAAAAGACAGAGAAAAACATAGTTTCTTCATGACTTCATTTGCAGAATGTGGCTGAATGGTAAATGGTCTGTATTTATATAGCCCTGTACTAGTCTTGATGACCACTCAAAGTGCTTTACAGAAAAGAAAATTAGATTACGAATAAATAAGAGGTCTGTCATCCTCTGATATCAGGTGGACAACCAGCTGTTGGGTACCACTCAGCCTGTGATGTTGTGTGTCACCTCCGGTTCCGGGGACAGCAGCGATAGTGACAGTGGCCCAGCCCTGCAAGTCAATTCCGTCAAGGTTTCCAGCAACCTCATGCTCACTGATCTATTCAAGGTGGGGAGAGTCACACGCTGAATCACTGTACCAAATTACTCTGCACCTCAGACAATTAGTAGTGACATATCTTTTTATTCTCTAATGGTTTCTTGTGCACAATCACAAACCAGACGCATGCAGGTGGTACTAGGATAATGTGACTAAAGATGTTACCCTAATGTGTTTACAGCATCTCATGGTGACAGCCCGACGCTTCACTGTCATCATTGAGGAGAAACTCCTGCTTAAGCTGCTCACCTTCTTTGGATATGGACAGACAGAGGCTGGTAGGTCATTATTGGATGTTACTGTTAATAACTGTATGATGCTGTCAATAAGCATACCAATAATTCTTGCATGAATGTAAAAACATAAATCATAATTTGCAATAAATGCAGAGCTGGAGAAGTTGTATGACCTCCATGAGAAGCCCAATGAGGATGCAGGAGCTCCCAAACGTTACTACTTTGAGAACCTGAAGATCAGTCTCCCTCAGGTCAAACTGAGTGTCTTCACATCTCACAAGTTGCCTCCTGATCTCAAGGTAACATAAAATGCTCTATATTTTTGAAACCACCCTCCTTCTTTTAGTTGAACTTAATAAATCTTTTGGAATACAGATATTCATGTGATTATTACCAATAAACTTGGTCAAAAGTCATCATTACATTGTTAAAATTGTTGTTCTCAACGTAAAACCACATGAGAACAACAATTTTCTCGTCATTGATGTGGTAAATGTGAATAGAATTTACAACAATAAAAAGTAAAAACTTAGGCTGATATGTGATATGCATGGGATCACTTGTTGGAATTTGATTAGATCGAGGCTATTTGTAAAAGTTTAACAATATTTATTGTCAGTTTTCACATTTTACTGGAAGCATTATAAATGAGTATAATGTGTCATGTCAAGTAAAAAATAAAATACATAACAGCAAGTTGTTTTTTATTGCATCTTAATAAAATAAAGTGCTTAATTTTTGAAAATTATAAATGTAGTTGACCTTATTCTTCTTTTTGTTAACTCATTTTCACTTAACAGTCTCAATTCAACCAATTTTCTAACAATTTCAACACATCTTACTAAACCCACCACCACTTTTCTTGTTCAGTGAGAGAGCTGTAGTTTATCCTGTCAGGATTTTATATCTATGCTGAAGGGAATGGTTTAGTGTTTCGTATTGCTGCTTTCGCCACTCTCTCATAACATATGAGACACTGTTTTAGAACTGCCCGTCGGAAGAAAATACTTGCAAAAGTCTGTCCAATCTTGATTAAAAACTGTACTTTGCTATTTTACGAGCACAGCATGGGAAGTTACCTTTCCTACTTTTCTCTGACTCACTTATCACTGCCTATTCTACCTTATTTCAGCTGCCCATGTTTCTCCCTGTTGTGTGTCTGACCTACCGTGTTTTAGAATGCTCATCAGAATTCACAGATTTGATTGGCTGAGTGGCATCACATAAGATGATTTACAGCACATGCAATTGGTCTGTGAGTTTCCTAGGCCACTAAACAGTTCTAAATGCTGCACTGGTTTAAACAGAAACGGTCAAAATTGGACAATTCTCCATGACTTATCATTAATATGTTAGCGTCCAGATTCAGGCCACAGCCCACCTATTAGTGACCTCTGGATCAGATGATTCCGGTCCATGTCAATCCTTGGAAAGATCAAAAATCATTTTAGGCTTTTTGAAAATTTATATTTAAAGCAGCTGCAACTCAAACTCTCAAGTATTACCTTTACAGAAAATAAAGATTCAAAGACATAAATTCAAAGACACTTTGACATGTTTTCTCATGTGTCTGTCACATTGATGTTGTTTTTCCCCCCCTATAGGCACTGAAAGGTTCTCTGGGCTTCCCACTGGTGCGTTTTGAAGACGCAGTCATCAACATGTACCCGTTCACTAGAGTGCACCCCTACGAGACCCAGGAGATCATCATCAATGACATCCTCAAGCACTTCAGAGAGGTAAGAGGGACTCACACTTCAATCAATAGATCAGTCAAATTTGATTTGTATAGCCCATATTCATAAATCACACTTGGCCTCATAGGGCTTAACAAGGTGTGACATCCTTTGCCTTAACCCTCACCTAGAGTGAGAAAAAAACTACCTAAGAGATGAAGGGAGCAGCAATGACAAATGTGATGGAGGTATTTCCAGTAATAGTATACTGTATGTGAGTAGGCATATTGTGTATCTAAGTGTAACACAAGTGGTTACGACCGTGGGTTAAGGCAGCACGGAGCACACGGAATATTTATTAAAGAATAACACACACACACTTTCACCACTCCGCAGCACGGTGCGTCTTCATGTCCATGATTATTGTCCGTATAGCTCGTGTGTGTGTGTCGGTCGGCAGCCCCTCTCAGTCTAGCTGCTACTGCCTTTAAAGGAGGAGATAATTAGGCAACTCAATGCAGCTGTAAACTAAATAAACTCACCTGTTACCGCTCCTGCTGAGCCAGCTCCTCACATTCCCTCCACACTAAGCAATGTAGTTGTTATAATAATCCACAATCAACTGCCACCACGATTCACAAGCCAAGATTTTGCTGCAGCTGCGATCCTACTTCTGATAATGATAAAGCACAACGACTCTGGTACTGTATTGATGTGTCCCGCGAAAATCTAGGCCTATAGCAGCATAACTAAGAGCTGGTCCAAGACAGACCTGAACCAGCTCTAACTATATGCTTTTTCAAAAGGGAATGTTTTAAATCTACTCTCAAAAGAAGAGAAGATTATCTGCCTCCTCAACTGATACTGGGAGACGATTCTACAGGAGAGGAGCTTGATAGCTGAAGGCTGTGGCATGATTTCTGGGAGCGCAGTGCTCTAGTGGGTTGAGATGTTACTATGAGCTCTTAAGTTATGCTGGTGCCATATCATTAAGCGCTTTGAGGAGAATTTTAAATTCTGTTCTTAATTTAACAGGACTGGTGCAGTGGGTTTAGAATGGGCTGTTCTTTTAGCCTGTGGTAATGCTCTAGAGCTAATTCAGAATTATTCTCTGTCATTCGTGAGTCCTCCTCAAACAGATCTACAACATACTGTCTCTTTTTTATTGTGTGTGTGCTGGACTGTGTGCATATGAGACATGCTGTTTTAGAACTGGAAGAATGAAAATGAACAAGTCTGTCTAGTCTTAATTAAAAACTGTTCAGAGCCTTTTCTCTTGACTAATTTCTCACTGTGTGTTAGTCCTCCTCTCACCTCCTTGCTCATAAGAATTTAGGGTCGGGTACAGAAACCTGGTACTTAGGCTATGGTTTCTATATGGCAGTTATCAACCGAACCAAAACACAACACAGATTTCAGTGCCTTGTTTCAGTGCCTGAGCTAGGAACTAGGAAATATTGTAGTTGCTCTGCTTACAGGCAACATAAACATTACCACTAGGTTAAACATAATGTTTAACACTTTAAGCTGTGAACAGCTACACTGCTCAAAAAAATTAAGGGAACACTTTAATCACACATCAGATCTTGATGAACAAATTATTCAAGTTGAAAATCTTTTCTGATGTACATTTTATAATTAATTATTATATTATTATTATTAATAATTATATCATTATCATAATTATTATTATTATAATTATGTGTGTCTATGCATGCAATGCATTGGCCTTATATTACTATTCTGCATACTTATATGTTTCTAGTGGTATATATAATAATAATACATTTTATTTATAGGCGCCTTTCAGAGTACTCAAGGTCACCTTACACGGTAGATAAAAAAACACAACAACATAAGAAACAATGCATCAAAAACATCAATAAAATAAATAAAATGAAATGAACAGTGAATAAAAAATGGAAGACAATAAACTGAAAAAGCCTGTTTTAAATAGATGAGTTTTTACATGTGATTTAAAAATCGAGAGAGAGTTAGTGTTGCGAATGTCTGGTGGGAGGGAGTTCCAGAGGCGGGGGCAGAGCGGCTGAAGGCTCTAGATCTCATGGTGGACAAACAGGCAGGTGGTACAGTGAGGTGAATGAAAGAAGAAGATCTGAGGGTGCGGGAGGGTGTGTTGACATGCAGGAGTTCAGAAAGGTATGGTGGAGCGAGATTGTGGATGGCCTTAAAGGTGAGGAGCAGAATCTTAAAAACAATGCGGTATTTGACCGGGAGCTAATGAAACTGCTGAAGGACAGGAGTGATGTGAGGAAAGGGGGGGGGGGGGGGGTTCTGGAAATGATGAGAGCGGCAGCGTTCTGGACTAATTGAAGTTTATGAAGGAGTTTACGAGGGAGACCAAAAAGAAGGGAATTACAGTAATCAATGCAGGATGTAACCAGGGTGTGAACGAGAATGGCGGTGGTGTTGGGTGTGAGGGATGAGAACCAGGATTTGATTTCCTGTAGGCAGTCAGATAGGGAGGTAGGTGGGAGGATGGAAGTGGGTTTGGTTGAAAGGTAGACCTGGGTGTCAGCCGCATAGCAATGGAAATTAATGTTAAATTTACGGAAGATATGGTCAAGAGGAAGTAAGTAGATGATAAACAGAAGGGGCCCAAGGATAGAACCCTGTGGAACACCAGTAGTGACTGGAAATGGCTCTGATTTGAAAGGTTTTAGATGGATGAACTGGGTGCGGCCAGAGAGGTAAGATTTGAACCAATCCAAGGGTGTGTTGGTGATGCCTATGGAGGCTAGTCTGTCGAGGAGTATATGGTGAGAGATGGTGTCAAAGGCTGCAGTCAGATCAAGGAGAATGAGGATGGTTAACAGTCCGGAGTCAGCTGCCATGAGGAGGTCATTAGTGATTTTTACCAGGGCTGTTTCTGTACTATGGAGGGGGTGGAAACCAGACTGGAATTGTTCAAAGAGGTTATTGTCAGATAAATGGTCATGGACTTGAGATGAAACTGTTTTTCCAGGACTTTGGAGAGAAAAGGTAAGTTAGAAATAAGACGAAAGTTATTGAAATTGTTAGGGTCTGAACCAGGTTTCTTAAGTATAGGAGTTATTGCAGCTGATTTGAAAGATGAGGGAACCAGACCAGAGTTGAGGGAGGAATGTATGGTTTACAGTTATTAGGGAGGCTAGAGAGGGTAGGCAGGCTTTTACTAGGGCAGTCGGAAGAGGGTCTAACTGACAGGTTGATGGCTTCGATTTCTGAATGAGGTCAGAAATTTCAACAGCAGAGGGAAGATTGAAACTTGAAAGTGAACAAGAGAGAGGGGCTGAGAGAACCAGAGGGGGTGGACTATGGGAGGAGTTAGATGTCAGTGGCTGGTGAATTTTGTCAACTTTCGTATTAAAAAAGGACATTAAGGAGTGACAGTAAGAGGTTGAGTACAGGTGAGGTGCAAGAGAGTCCGGTGGTTGTAGTATGTTGTTTACCAAGGAGAGCCGGGGTTCTTGTGCATTCCAAGCGGCGGCCATTCGCTTTGAGTTGGCTTAGTGAAGGTGTAAACCATTGGGCAGAGCGGGAGAAGGAGACAGACCGGGTTTTTAAAGGAGCCAGAGTGTTTAAAAGGCCATGAAGACCATCGTTGTAATGAGAAACTAATTCATCAGTGGTGGATAAACAGTTTATGCTGGGGAGGCTGACAATGCCACTGGAGAGAGCATTTAAATTAATTTCCTTAATGTTGCGAAATGAGATTTCACCATATATACCATTAGGCAATACATTGCAGTTTACTACAATGCATTGCACACATTATAATTCCCCATACTTCTTATTATTATGTGTGTATAGTGGTATAGCCACTAGGCAATGCATTGCAGTTTACTTTGTCAGTAGACCATCTGATAATTATTGTTTGTTGTTTCACGTCTGAAGGAGCTGATCAGCCAGGCAGCTCAAATCCTGGGCTCCGTGGACTTCCTAGGAAATCCGATGGGCCTTCTCAATGATGTGACCGAGGGCATGTCGGAGCTCATCAAGTATGGCAATGTCGGTGGCCTTATACGCAATGTGACCCACGGTGTGTCCAACTCAGCTGCCAAGGTACATCTCTGCTTAGCAGTTTATGAGAGACTCTTTGTGTTTTGTAATTTATCCCCATATTTTACAGCGTTCTTATTTGGTTGGATTTATTAATTGGCTGTGGCATTGTTTTATTATATTGTACATTTGTTACCGTTATGTGTTTACTTCTTGAATATATACATACTCATATACCTGTAAGAGATAGTAAAAAACATGTGAAAAATTTAATGATAGAAGAAGCCTCCCTTAACCTCCCTTTGTTTTCCGTCAGTTTGCAGGGACTTTATCGGACGGGTTGGGGAAGACTATGGACAACCGACACCAAAGTGAGCGAGAGTACATCAGATACCACGGAGCGACCAGTGGAGAGCACCTTGTAGCAGGGATCCATGGACTGGCTCATGGTACAATGTGGAAACTCTTTTACTCTGATTACGGGAGTTATAGCCAGTGGCCAAAGAATCGTTAAAGTTGTTTTAGTAAATTAGTACTTTTTAACCTCCTGAACAGTGAGTTTGAAAACACTGTCAAATCATATACACTGCATGGAAAAACTGATTTTCGCCCCTGCAAACGGCTGCAAACTTCCCTTATTTCTGGCAGTTAATGGCCGTTTACAGCCTGTGAAGTACTTCAGTGTAGCTTCTAGCCTTATTTTAAGACACAAGTTTTTTTCAGTAATTTGGGAGGAGAAATGTTAGGGACATTGTCACGCGATGACACAGCTGATGCTTTATGTGAAGCACAGTGTTTTGGTGTCAGCAGAAAGACTTCTTAGAAACCCATACAGTTGTGCAAGTCTCTCCATTCCAAAAGATTATCTTGGATGAGCTTGACAAACATGCAATGTTAACAATGTATCATCAGATGTACCCTAAAAATGGTATCACTGATTAAACTCATTATAGCAAACTTACTTATTTAAGGCAAATCTATTCAAGCTACAATGTATGGTTCTATAATTATACTAAGCCTGATGTATTTATACGAGTGATTTTCTTAAAAGTGAGTTAGTACCTTTTAGAAAAAGGTGTAGCTCTGCACTATTGAGTGAAACTATCCTGATTTGCATTTGTAAAGATCACAGTTTTGTCATTTTCATGTGAAAGCCTCCCCCTACACCTAGGAGCATGGGGGTCAACTGCCAAGCTTCTCAGGCTTATAAAACTGCCAGAAACTGGAATTCCACGTCAATTCCCAGCAGTTTCTGGTAGTTTTCTGTGCTGCCTGCAGAGTCCTGTGAACAGTACTGAAGCTGAACTTCCACAGAAATTTACAGTGGCGTTTACTGACGAAAATCCTACTTTTCATGCAGTGATAGTGTTGGCTTTTTCTTCATCATCCTTCGTCCCTCCTTGATTGTCTACATTGGAAATCAGTCTATTGGTTGGACTGACCCCATGATGGTTATCGATTTGACGTGTGACTTTTATATACTCTAATGTCCAGTATGAAATATTTAGTGTTCTTATCAGTGTTCTGAACTGATCAGTCATATAAGCAGTCAGTACAGATTAAAGTCCAATGAATGCATATTATGTGCACACATACAATCTGAAGTAAAGTGAACATACATGAAATAATCCTCAGTCAGATTCAGTGTATCCCACTTAATTCAAGGAACAATTAATGCTGTGTCAGATGCTCCAAAGCTGTTCAGCTTACAGTGTTCAGCTTTTATTGTTGCATCCCCGCACTGTATAATCTCACACTTATCATTTTCAACATGAGAAGCTGGACAACTCAGTGATCCCAGTCTTTCTGTTACCCACAAACTTAGCATTTCCTTTAAAATAAATTATCACATTCCCAGGTATCATTGGGGGCATGACGAGCATCATCACTTCCACAGTGGAGGGGGTGAAGACGGAGGGTGGAGTCAGTGGATTCTTCTCAGGTCTTGGTAAAGGTCTGGTCGGCACTGTGACCAAACCGGTGGCTGGAGCTCTGGACTTTGCATCAGAGACAGCACAGACAGTCCGGGACATGGCTAGTCTCAGTAACCACAGGTGAGTCTATTACTTGCATAAGAAATAGCATGTGAGCTTCTAAAAAATGGCTCCACCCTCTGTATTATACTGAGTCAAAGAGGTTTTCAGGTTTCTACACAGACAAAATGCTCTTCCACACAATCAACATATATTAAAAATGAAATAACAAACCTCTACGTTTATGAGATGCCTTCTGTAAATTAAGTTAAACTGACAAATAAAATGATTCTTATTAATGAAAAGTTAAATAATGACAATTTAATTGTCTTAAATCTTGTGACAGAATCAGGGAAATGTGTTCCTAGAACTGCAGTAGATTCAGGCAGATTTCTTTTACAATTAATTTCATAGAACTGCCGTAGTAAGATCATCAGTTTAACCAAGAGTCTTTGTGTGCAGGTGGACTGAAGTTAAAGTGAACTTGAATTATTGGCTGTTTGCCATGCTTATTAACGAAAACTTTCTTCAAAATATACATGTGTAATATATAATGAACACTTATTTCAGGTGGAACTGTGTGATTTTTCCTCAACAATATTACAAAGATTTATTTATATTCTTTTATTGTTGATTTAACTTCTCTGGGAAAGAGCATCATACAAGGAGATGAAATGTCAATATTATGTTAACAACTTGTTTCTGTTGACAGGCATCTAAGAAGTCAGTGCAGGTTTAAGTTTCCATCTATTTTCAATATATTGGCTGTAGCTAATCCTGACATTGGGAGAGATGCGGATACAACTTTCACAAGTCAAGGTTTAGGGTCAGGTTAAGAAAAAGGTTTTAAGCACACCTTATGTTGTATCAGAGTGGCAACAGAACAACAAATGGTAAACACATAAATAATCAATATCTTTCTCACACATTCAATATGAACAATTTGTAACTCCATATATGTATTTACACAACCCTTTGACGATCGTATCGCCTCTTCAAAGCACTATATAGTACAAGTCGAATTTATACATTCACACACACATTCATACAGCACTTTTTCTACCATTTAAAACCCAGCACAGGCATCAGGGACAATTTAGGGTTCAGTATCTTGCCCAAGGGCATACGGAATGCAGATTGGTGGAGCTGGTGCTGGAACTATTGGCCTGCTTACTGAACGACACACTTTACCAGTAACTGTTATTATAGTATTAATTATACATTTATTTGCTAAATATGTTTAGTAAAAGAACATGTTTCTATCACATCCTATCAAATTTTAGCACAGCCCTAGTTAGCCTCTGCAAGCAGAGTAAAACATCAACACAAACTCATCATGTCAACATAGACATAAAAGCCTAAAGAAAAGCTCTTGGGCCTCATTTATAACCGTTGCGTACGCACAAAACGGGGCCTGAAACTTTTGTACGCCACTTCTCACTCAAACCTTGGGATTTATAAAAACAAACTTGACGGGAGAATGTGCACACTTTCACGCAAACTCTTTCCCATGCGTACGAAGATTTTGGAGACAGGAAAATGATGATGCTAACGTGAGGTGGTGAATTGAAGCAGATTATTGATCCACTTCATCATTAACCTTATAATCAGCAGCGTTATTTGTGCCTCTGGACATAACAAACCTTCAATTTGAAAAATATATAAAACAACTTACAGCAAATTACGTTCAGATACCATTAAACAGCGGAGTTACAGAGCCGAGTAATTATTTGTTTTTAATAATATCTTCTAACACTGCGTGTGTCAAGTACGAGTGTGTGAAAAACTATTCACTTTCAAACTTCTAATTCCAATTAATATCCCAGAGTGGAGGTTAGGATCCACTGATGTGTGAAGTAATCAATCCATTTGCTCTAAATCAGTGGTCGCCTGAGATCGACAGGTCGATCTCGACAGTCCTCAATGTCGATCCCCGTAACTCTCTGGACTCACTGGCTGAGCTTGCGCCGCAGATCAGCTGTGTGTCGGTTTACTGTTGTTCACACGGACAGTGTGTCCGCTACTTGCGGTGGAGCTGCTGGTTTATCTACTGCATTTCCTTCAATAACAGTCGGATTATGTACTAAACTAAATGTCAGGACTTTACTATATGAAGACGTGCATCTTCCGGTCTCAAAATAACAATCAAAGTCCATTTAGAACAAATGAATGGATTCAGAAAGTGAAACGATGGAGTGCTTTTATTTGAAACGGGTTCGGGAAGTGTTGGAAATAAGTTATTGACATAGACAGATAAACATTGTGGTTCACAGCAGAATAAACAGAGAAAATTATAGTTTTAATGTTTATCTTTTGAATTTATATCACGAACAAATGGTTGCAACACTTTCTGCATATGTTTCAAAACAAAAGCACTCCACTATTTCTGTGGACCGAATTCATTCTTTTGTTTAAAAACAGGGGGGTTTATTGTGAAATATTTGCAGTAGCGGAATATGCACGGCTTCATATTGTATAGTACTGGTATTTATTTACACATGGTACATGGGACTAATTTTATATATAGATAGTCATATTTATGGCCATTTTCAAGGCAAAGCCGATGTAAAAACATTGTGCTACAGTAGCAGCTCCTCTGCAGAACATGTTGTTGAACTGAGTAGCTAAATATTGTGCATGGAACAGATGTTGTTAATGTGAATATTGTGCATTGAATATATAAAGTTGCTTAACTGCCTTTCTTTGTGAATATTTATGCTCTTACATTGAGCCTTTAACAGAAATTGCAGAAAAAAAGAAAAAAAAAGTTTTGCTTCCTCTTCTCATTGCCTGATGCCATGATTCACCGTAGAAACGTATTGGTCAGTAGGAGAATTTCATATTCATGATGTGCTTTGCATTGACCACTTACTGTATGGTTGAATGTGGGCAGGTAGGGTGGAGTATGAGGTAGATCCACCTACGAACGTTTCCAGGTGGACTGTGATTTATAAAGTGAACATTGCGTTCAGGTGTGTTCGGCTTTTGTGCGCACACACACTTTTAGTATGAATCCTACGCACTGTTTTATTAATGAGGCCCCTGGACATTACTAAAACTGTGAAGTCCTGTTTGTGTATTACGTGTTTGTGTTCTTTCTGTGTTGGTCAGGCTCAGTGTGCAGCGTGTCAGGAAGCCTCGCTGTTGTAAGGGACCCCAAGGTCTGCTGCCTCGATACTCTGCCATTCAGGCTGATGGTCAGGAACAACTTTTCCGCCTCACTGACAGCATCCACTCTGAGTTGTAAGTCTCAATCATTTCTGAGTGTGACTCGTTCACGGATGAGCTTCAGTTCCAACACTGTTTGTTTACTATGTATTTCCCACACCAGCTTCATCGCTGTGGAGCCCATCGACAGCTATTGTGTCCTCATATCCTCCAAAGTGGTCTACTTCCTGAAGCCAGGGGACTATGTGGACCGCGAAGCCATCTTTCTGGAGGTCAAGTACGATGACCTGTACCACTGTCTGGTCTCCAAGGACCATGGGAAGGTATATCTGCAACTCACCAAGAAGGCTGAGAGCACCAGCAGTGGTGTGGCCATTCCTGGCCCCTCCCACCAGAAACCCATGGTGAGACATTATTTTTTCTTTACAGCCTTATGGTTTCCTCTCTTGTGTCCTACTGGTTCTCTCCTCACAGATATTTTTTTTAAATAAATATTTTATTGATCATTAATGATACAAGGTATCCACAGAACAAGACACAAGAGAAAGACCACTAAACAATTCTCACGTTTTTGTTGTTTTTTTCCCACCTGTTGAAATCCCACCCCATCTCCGGGTGATAGATGCAACAAAAAAGGGAAAAAACACAAAAAACACAAAACAATGTAAAATTAAATAAAGAACAATTATAAAAAAAAAGATTAAAATATAAAACATAAAGGATAAAGAAGAAAAGACGTGCCTCAGTGCTCAGCCATCCAACTCCTCAGGTACCATATCCAGAGAGTCTATGAGGGACAATACAGGGCTCCAAATTTCTTCAGGGAGCCTCTAAAAGAAAACCTTAACCTCTCCAGATTGAGATCATGCAGAACCTCTTTGATCCACCGATCATAAAATGAGGACAAAACGTTCTGGAATTAGACGCTTGGCCAGCAGGGTGCAGAACGCCATGGCATGTTTTACTCCAGCTGAGATTTCTTTGTTAGTTTGGATACCAAACAGGAACGAAAGAGGATGTGGAAATATTATAAGCCATCTGAAATGTGTCAAATACTTGTAAATTTTGGGCATGACCAAAACATGAGTACCATGCTGGCGGGGGACTGGCAACATCTGTTACAGGCATCACTGACATTGGGGTAAAATTTTGACAATCTGTGATTAGTGTAATCAATTATTTGTGTGAGTTTGCATTGAATCAGCCCATGCCGGGCACGGATGGAGGAGTTGTGGACTAACTCAAGAGTCCATGGTTTGGGATCCACCGTAAACAGAGTGTCAATTAATGTTTTTGGAGGGAGATGCGGAAAATGGGGTTACTGATTCTGAACAAAATGTCTAATTAAAAAAAAACAAAGAGGTGGGATGTTGGTAGATAGCGGGCACCCTTGTCCACGGTGTAGCTGAAAAAGGGGATGAGGTAATATCATTTGTTCGTACGGAACATACTTGAGATGAATATAACAACTTGACCCATGAGAGGAAACCTGAACCAAGACCAAATCTTTCCATCACTTCAAAGAGAAAGTCCCACTCCACCCTATCAAAAGCTTTCTCAGCATCTAGCGACACCACCAACTCTGGAGTGCTGTAGCTAGGTACATTTAGTATGTTTAAAAGTCTTCTGGTGTTGTGGAAGGATTGTCTCCCCAACATGAAGCCTGTTTGATCTGATGAAATGATCCCTGGTAAAACAAGCTGGAGGCGGAGGGCTAAAATCTTTGACAAGATTTTGTAATCTACATTTAGTAGTGATATAGGTCTAAAGCTGCTGCAAAGTATAGGGTCCTTATCTTTTTTTTAGGAGAAAAGTAATTGTAGCATTAGTCAGAGTTGGAGGAAGACGGCCAAGCGACAAAGCCTCATTATACAAATCACGCAGAACTGGAAAGAGGAGTGGAGCAACTGTCTTTAAAATTCCAAAAACCATGAATCCATCCGAACCAGGTGATTGCCATTCTGTAAAGCTGTAATCGCACTCATGACCTCATTTGTTGAAATTGGCATGCATAGATCTTTTTTCAGTCTGTCTTCTCGCCCAATTCGCTCGCGGCGAGCGAATTGGGCGAGAACAGATGCCGAAACCATTGCTGCAGATTGCGAGCCGGCCACGGCGCTGCGCTGGGCTTCGCTGCCGATGTGAACAGCCCAATTGATTAACATGGGCGCCGAAAGGAAGCGGACAGCATTTCGTGGCACTTTGCAGCGCTTCGCCTGCGGTGTGTCCCTAGTGTTAGAAGATTCCCATAAGGTTCCTCTTGACACATCTGGTGTGTCATTTATCTCAAACCTTTTTTTAATATTTGATCTTAAGGAGTCTACGAATTATTCATTAGCAAGTAAATGGAAAGATGTTGAACCCTCGTAGATGTTGAATGCACTAAGTGGAAGTTGCATGGATAAAAGTGTCAGCTAAATGACATGTAATGTAATGTGCTGCTTCCTCTAATTGAGCCGAACTTTCTGTGACACATAAGCTCAACCGGCCTCATGGTGGGCCGTAATTAAGCCTCTTGGACCATAAAAGTTAGCACTGACACATTCTTCACCTTGGCCATAACTCATCAACATTTGGTCCAATCATCATCAAACTTGGGAGATAAGTTTGTACCGTGTTCGGAAACAGGCGGATCAAAGCAATTAGAATTTTGCCCATAGGGGCGCTAAAATCGAAGTAACCACTGATCCAAGTTTCACCAAATTTGGTATCAATGCTCTAGGGCAAGGGTATTCAACTAAAATTTAAAGAGGTCCAGTTAGAGAAAATGTCTTGAATCCAGGTCCGGAAGATCATAATGTCTAACTATTTAGTGTGATATATATTTAAGTAGCCTAGTAGTTGTATCAACATCTGCATGTACTAAATACCTGACTGTCAAATCAAATGAATTCAGTACGATTCAAAAACTTTTTGACAATATTTATTGTCACGTAACAAAGAACTGAACATATATGTATGATTGCAGATATGTATAATGTTCTCTCATTAACTAAATAAAAGTAGGGCTGCATTTCAAAATAAGAGAAAATAAATAAAATGTGAAAATTGTGCATGTTCAAATAAAGGGCTTAACTTCAGAAAAATAAAGGGAGCAAAAGCTTGAATTTCCCTTTTTCTGTTTCACATCTTGACTCAAAAGTCTCAACCAATTTTACAGATAATAAATCTCAACACATCTTAACAATTGAACAGTTTTAGAATCACTTTCTTCCCCTCTTATATCACACTCCCCCACTTTGTTTGTCTGTTTCTCTCCCTTTCTCCGTCTCACTCCTGTTTCTCTCCCTTTCTCCGTCTCACTCCTGTTTCTCTCCCTTTCTCCGTCTCACTCCTCTGTTTCTCTCCCTTTCTCCGGCTCACTCATCTGTTTCTCTCCCTTTCTCCGTCTCACTCCTCTGTTTCTCAACTTTCTCCGTCTCACTCCTCTGTTTCTCAACTTTCTCCGTCTCACTCCTCTGTTTCTCTCCCTTTCTCCGTCTCACTCCTCTGTTTCTCAACTTTCTCCGTCTCACTCCTCTGTTTCTCAACTTTCTGTTTCTCTCCCTTTCTCCGTCTCTCTCCTCTGTTTCTCTCCCTTTCTCCGTCTCACTCCTCTGTTTCTCAACTTTCTCCGTCTCACTCCTGTTTCTCTCCCTTTCTCTGTCTCACTCCTCTGTTTCTCTCCCTTTCTCCGGCTCACTCCTCTGTTTCTCTCCCTTTCTCCGTCTCACTCCTCTGTTTCTCAACTTTCTCCGTCTCACTCCTCTGTTTCTCTCCCTTTGTTTTCTCTACCTGTATCTCTATCTTTCTTTTTCTTTCTACCGTCTTTTCATGTGTAACTTGTCTCTAACTCTCTCATCTGTCTGCACTGTAGAGTCGCAATGTTTACCGCCTGGAATGCACAGACTTGATTGGCTGAGTAGTATCACGTGGGATGGCTTAACTCGCATGCAATTGGTCTGTGCGTTTCCTCATCCGCTAAACCACTACCGTAAAGACTACAAAAGCTGCGCCGGTTACAAATAGAAGCGCCCCGTCAGGTTTTAAATCATAACCTTCTGTTTTGGCTGTAGGTCAGGGTCCGTACGGGACGGCTTCTGGGTCCGGACTCGGACCGCGGTCCGCCTGTTAGTGACCTCTGCTCTAGGGGCAACTACAAACTAACATCTAAAGTGCCGAATTGATTGGCGGGAGTGGGCGTGGCCTATCAAACATTTACACATTTTGCGGGATTTCTTCGACATATTTTAGGCTAGAAACATAAAAATTGGTACATCCATTGGCAATGTCTTACAGGTAATGCCCATCTTATTCCTATTGAGCTGCTTCCTCTTATTGAGCAGCTTCCTGTGCTCTGCTGTGGCTGACAGGATAAAGTGGTAGGCTGGTTATTGTCCAGGTTTTGTACCTCAACCTTTTTCAGAAGAAAAGGCTACAGAGCAGGCGGTTGCTGATTGGTTAAACACAGATACCACAGCTTCTTCAACCTCAAATTCTCAAAACTAGGAAAACCTCTAACAATATTAACGCACAATTTGATCTTTTGTTTATTAAGACCAAAGTTAGGCTTTGCTATAGGAATACCAGCTTGCTGCAAAGAGGATGAAAACAAAACTGAGCTAGAGAGTGAATAAGAGAAAGGGAGCAGTTTTAGAAATACAACTTTATTAGTATGTGATGGTTGGATCTCTCAGCATTCAACAGCACGACAAACTGACAAGCCTCCAAAATTATCCTAAAGTTGATTTAACACCTCTGAAACAGGTTCATAACAAAGTAAATAACATAACCTTCATGTAGGAAAATGTATCACTGAACTGTTGGATTAGACTGACTTAGATTCTCCCATTCTCGGAGGAACAGAGTGTTGCCCCCCTCATTAGCATTACAGAGATAGCTGTATAATTTTACATAGTATATTACTTAGCATTGAAAGCACGTGTGATAATTAAAGATGCAACATAAAGTGTTTTACAGTTTTCTCTCTCTCTCTCTCTCTCTCTCTCTCTCTCTCTCTCTCTCTATCTCTCTCTCTCTCTCACTTCCTGTAAGTCACAACTTTGCAAACTGAGCAAAAATCTGAGCACTTGAAAAAAAATGTCAATGGGTCCGACAAAAATTTAAAGCAAATTTGTAATGTGCCTTTTCGAGGTGTGTTCTTGTTTTGTGGGCAGTTTCATTGATGAGTTGGATGCTGCCGAATATTTATTGTGTTTCGGCAGTCTTTCACTGATGCCACTATTAATATTACCCCCCTTGTATTTAATCTCAGGGTTATTATCCATTGTGAGCTAATTAAACGACCCAAATTTGTACCACAGTCGTAATCTTGATTGGACCAAAGCCGTCACATGACACATGCAGTTAGAAGACAATAAAATAAGTGTAATATTTGCTAAATATACAATTGCATTATAACTTTGTCATTAACATGTGATATATGGTCAACTTTGAAAATAAACAAATGATTCTTTTTATATGACTAATGCAATGAGAGCTACACCTGTGGCAGCAAAATGGGGTATCTTGGTTCTGTTCTATATCATGATGCAGTTGTAGAACTGGGTTCATATCTTGGTTTCAGAATCGTAACACTCCTCAATGTGTCTATTTAATCCTATTAGTGTATCAGTTAACATCATGTAACAATCCCCTTCATAGGTCCATGTAAAGAGTGAGAATCTCGCCATCAAAATCTCTCAAGAAATCAACTATGCCAAGAGTCTTTACTACGAGCAGCAGCTAATGCTTCCGGCCAGTGAGAATGAGGACTACTTACTGCTGGAGTCCTGATCACATGACTTTTCTAAGAGGGTGTCTGAAGAATTACTAACTTTTCTTAAATCCTGAGAATGTCTTTTGTTTATTTTTGTAGGCTTTTGTTTTTTTAAATTGACAAGCTGCAGTAAATGGAACAGTCAAGCACCATTGCACTTGGTGTAGTTACATGATGTTTGACAAAGCACATGCATGTTCATGACAGAAAAAACACATGCAAGGCAGAGTTTTGTATGTATATGAAGTATGTATAAACAACAGCTTTGAACAAGCTGTTCTTTGCTGTTGACAACAGGTGTACACACCCTACAAGCTCTATATGTTTGTGAATAGACAGAAATGTAAATATAATAAACTGCCTTTACGACTCTATTTTGTGTATAAGAGTGCAGGGGTGACCTGTAGTGACACCAGGAGGGCTGGGACCTGCAGGTCATTTGCCTGTCTGTCACTGTCTGCCTTTTACAATCACATACCTCTACATCTGAGTGTCTCTGCTTTTATTTAGCAGCCGTTTTTTAATGAGCCCACTGTTCTTTCTAACCAGTCAGTCCACACTCCCTCTAACCAGGCTTCACTTTAAGTTGTTCACAACTTCTTGAAGAGTTGCTTGTTAATTGTCAGGTTTTGGGGTTTTGGTTTGGTGTCAGAGGTTTTCTTGAGCTAAGATTGAATTGTATTTTAATAGGGGGAGTGGAGTTCAGTCAATCTGTAATTCTGTAACATAATGTTCACATGAACACTGCTTTAATAAAGTCCTGTAACTGCAGCACGCACCGTGTGAGACCTGTTATTTGTTTTGTATTATTTGTATTTTCAAATATAGCCAAAGTAGATGCATAGTATTTGGTCATTGTGCTGTTACTTATTTAGCATCATCATTAGTGTGTTGTATCTGGTTATGTTTTTCCTTTTATCCTGAGCAGAAAGCTGTTTACATTTTATAATTTCTTTGTTTTATGTAATGTTTTGAAGCAGTGTGAGACCCAACTCACAAAAATCAAACACTGACAACAAGATAAGTTAAGTTTATATCTGATTGTAGCTGTGATTCAATTAAATTTGATTTTTATACCGCCAAATCACAACACGCTTCATTGAGACTTTAGAGAAACCCAACAGTTCCCAACAACCAGCAGCAGTGGCGACTCTGGAGAGAAGAAACTCCCTCATTAACTGGAAGAAACCTCTATCTGCCTCGACCGGTTGGGGTGACAGGAGAAAAATGGGGAAGAGAGGAGAGGTGGGTGGAAAAGAGGGGAGAGAAGAGGGGGTTGCAGAAGCAGTTGTGCAACTTAGCATATTTAAGCTCCTTCAGACTAGTTGAATATAATAAGGGTGATTAAGATATAATGGTGTTGTTAATGATAGAAGCACCAAATAGTACAGTGTTATGATAATGATCATTGAGTTGTGTCAGATCTGGATCCTACAGCCCTGGAGTCAGATACCTGCAGAAAGAGAGACAGAGAACAAAAGTACAAACTATGGGAAAGGAAAAAGTGATGTAGTGATGTGATAAAAATACATGGTGGTTAGAGAGAGACTTCAGCCCATCACCTGGAGTTCTTTGAGTGAACTTTTAATAAAACTACAGCCCTTAAAAGTAGTCCTATGTACTCAAATAAATACCAGCACTATACAGTATGAAGCCATTCACCTTTCGCTCCTGCAAATAATTCAAATAAAAAAACTTCTTTAAACAAATAATTGGATTCTGTCAGCAGAAACGCAGGAGTACCCTTATTTTGAAAACAGATACAGGAAGTGTTGCAAACATATACGTTTGTTACATTTTCGACAGATAATAAAGATATGTCTTCAGAAATATTCGACAGAGCACGAAAACTGAGGTGAAAGATAATTTTCACAGTTTATTCTGCTGAGAACAGAAGATGTGCAACACAAAGTGTAGCTCAGAAAGTTCAGATATGAAGATGTGGAGGCTTTACATGGACGATATATGAGGACAACCTGGAGCTGTGAAGACCCAGCCAGGATGAAGGCGTCACACTCAAATGACCACTAAGCCATTCCATTGAGTATTAAGCAGCATGTCTATTTTATCATTTAGTTTTACCTTTACTTTCTATTGATTTTCTATCACTTTGCTTGTTGTCTTAGGTGTTTTGTTATGCCAGCTAGGTTTGGGAATTATCATATAATCTATTCCATTAAACAACATTTTTATAAAACGGTAGTCTTCCACCCTTTTTTTTTATTTATTTTTTGTCAGAATCAAAACAAAGAAACAAACAAAAGAACTAAATAAAACAACAGCCCGATTTTAGTTTTTATGCAAAGTCCATTTGCAACACTTGAAAAAAGCCAGACATCTGACCTGGAAGTGAAAGTAAATATTTCAAAATGAAAGCTATAAGGTTCAAACAGGGCTGCTGTGGCTCAGGGGTTAGAGCAGTCATCCTCTAACCAGGAGGTTGGCAGTTTGATCCCAGTCGTCCCCATTCCGAATGCAGTAGTGTCCTTACTGAATCCCAAATTACCACTTCTCATAGAGAAAAGTGCTGCATATAGATGATCTGTATTTATTTGTTTTGTATGATAGCTACAAGGTAAATAAACATATAGTTATAAATATGTCAAAGAATCTATACATATTGTGGCATCACAAGGGGTCATGTAGTAGAGGGATGCTACATTCCCATACGGGATTAGCTGCCACATCACAAAATAGCCACTTATGCATACACTACATCTCCAAGAATGCTTCACCACTCACCCAAGTGTAGGTGGTTAAGCCACCTAATTGAAGCAGGATGAGAGAGCTTCACAGAGGAGAAAAGAGGGACAGAGGGACAGGGAGCAGACGGCTGGAAGGAGCAGGCCAAACAAACTTTGAACGGAGAACTAAGAATAATAAGTCCTTTATTAGTCCCGCAATGGGGAAATTTGCAATGTTTCAGCAGCAGAAAGACATCAAATAAGTAACATGCAGTACCTGGGTGAAGGAATATAAAGAAGTATATAGAAATATAGAACAAATATAGAGAAAATATAAATGTAATTAAACCGGGATATACAGTGTAAAGAAATGTCCGAATATGTACAGTGAATGGATTGCACGTAACCTTTTATATTGCACAGACATTTTTTACAAATGAATATACAACCCCAACTCAGAAAAAGTTGGGACAGTATGGAAAATGCAAATAAAAAAGACAGCAGTGATTTCTAAATTTAATTTGACTTGTATTTCATTGCAGACAGTATGAACATAAGATATACATATATTTTGTCTGGTCAACTTCATTTTATTTGTAAATATACATCCATTCCTGCCATTCAGGCCTGCAACACATTCCCCAAAAAGTTGGTACGGGGGCAATTTAGGGCTAGTTATCAGGGAGAATGATTAAAAAATGATGTGATTTGAAATAGGTGATGTCAACAGATGATTTTAATCATGAATTGTTACAAAAGCAGCATCCAGGAAAGGCCCAGTCCTTTAGGAGCAAAGATGGGCCGAGGATCGCCAGTTTGTCAACTGAGAAAATTACTGAAATGTTTAAATATAGTGTTCCTCAAAGAAGGATAGGACTGGATTTGGATATTTCATCCTCTACGGTGCATAACATAATTAAAAGATTCAAGGAATCTGGAGGAATTTCAGTGCGTAAAGGACAAGGGCGCAAGCCTAAACTGACTAACCGTGCTCTCTGATCCCTCAGACGACACTGCATCAAGAACCGTCATTTATCTAGAAGCAATAGAACCACATGGGCTCAGGATTACTTTGGCAAACCTTAGTCAAGCACTACAATATGTAGTTATATCCACAAATGCCAGTTAAAACGTTACTGTGTCAAAAGAAAGCCTTATGTTAACCGTGTCCAGGAGCGCCGTAGACTTCTCTGGACTCGAAGGCATCTGGGATGGACCATAGCACAGTGGAAACGTGTACAGTGGTCAGACGAGTCACTATTTCAGGTCTTTTTTGGAAGAAATGGACGTCCATGCATATTTCAACAAGACAATGCAAAACCACATTGTGCACACATTACAAGGGCATGGCTGCGGAAGAAGAGGGTGGGGGAGCTGGACTGGCCTCCGTGCAGACCAGACTTGGCTACAATAGAAAATGTGTGGCACATTTTAAAACGGAAAAAGGCGACAACGGAGACCCTGTACTGTTGCACACCTTAAGACAAAATGACCCCTGAAACGTTACATCACTTGGTGTCTTGAGTCCCTAAACGTCTTTAAAGTGTTGTGAAAAGGAATGGCAACATTACAAAGTGGTAAATGCTTTACCGTCCCAACTTTTTTTGAAATATGTGGCAAGAATCAAAGTGTTTATTTTGAAAAAAACAATACAATTCATCAGGTCAAACATCAAATAATGTGCTTTTGTATTGTTTTTATTGTAATACAGGTCAAAGATCATTTATAAATCACTGGTTCTCAGTTTTAATTTGTTAACCTTCTTTTGAACCTTAGATTTTTTCTTGTTTTTTCAATTATATTGCACTAGCCCGCCCTAGTGACCTCTCATGACATTACAATATACAACATAAACACATGGCTTCTATTTTCTTTTATTTTTATTTAGACATAAAAAACCTGGTGCAGCACGCACTAAATAAGCATTAGGCCTACACAGGGGATATACAGTATCAGTATTGATCATTATATTTGCAATTGTCAGGCTTTGTAGGCTGTTCATTTAATCATTAGCAGCAAAATGATCATAGCACATAATTAGCATCCAGGTTGCAGTCCATAGGAGCTAATTTACAGAATCAATTTATAAAATAGAATGTGGATGTTTATTGTTTTTTTAATGGAAACATGGTAGGTTTTATCAAATTACTGTTTACAAACGGTGTGTGAAAGAAAGCCATATGGAATGTGCATTTTCTGAAGCATTTGTTTTACAGGTATTTTTGATATGGGGCAAAAGACACGTGTTATATTTGGCAAAAAAAAGTTGAGCAAATATTACACTGTACTACTGACCATGCTTACATGTGATGGCCAGTGGTGGTGCCCTGCTGTCGAAGCATGATCGGTTGCCGTGACTGCATGTCAGAGTGGGTGATCAATTCACATGATTGTCAAAGAGAGACATTTTAATTTGAATTGGAATAGAGGACAACAAAGATATCCTACATTGTGTCATTAATTCTTTTACTGTTAACTTAATGGTAAGGTTTAGCGACTTGCCTCATTTTATCAGCTTTTCATATTACCAGAAGTCAACAATACTACTTTAACTTATTTGGGTTTCATATGTTCAGTGTTTCCTCTTAATAATATGTATTTGTTATTACTGGTTGTGGTCTCCCTTTTATGTTTTGGTGGACACATTTTTCAGATCCTTTACTTATGTCAGAATATCCATATTATATAAAGATACATTAAGCCCTGTGTGATTAATCCTACTTGAGTATAGGATTATACATTTTAGCAGAAAAACTGTTTTATGGAGTATTAAAGTAGAATTACTGACTCAGTCCCTCTGACTGATTAACAGGAAAAATAGGTGTGCGTACTGGAGATTTGTTGCATGGAATGACTACTCCTGCTTTCCGTAATGATTCAAAAACTGGAGTAATAACTTTAATAGCTTTAGGTTATTGCTGTTGACAGGGTCTGTAGTTAGATTGAGGGGTTATAACTACAGGTTCGCATTTTTTATTAAGCCAACGTCATGTTTCTCTTGAGCCCACAGTGTCTTAGGGATTTCCTGTAGGGCGGAGATGTTTGCAACATCTGCTTGAGACAAGAAATGGTGAGATGGCGACATTAAAGGTACCAGATGAACGGTTGGCTGCGCGTGCCCTGTAACTATAAAAACTTTTTATATGCATGCAATTGTGGAAAATAGAGTACGTATGCATCCTCAGTACATTTCCATCAATGACTCTCTTACAATTCTTTGCAAAGAGACCTAAATCTATTTTTATTTTTCCTTATGTGAGTGAGATGTGTGGGCTGGAGTCTGAGACTTGAAACATTTCAGACAGTTTTCCTGATAAGCGAACTAAACCAACACATTGGCATGTATCCTGCAAACATAAATGTGTTATCAAATGTTTCTCATTTTTGCATTCATCATTATACCATTGTTTTTCATATGTAATGTCAGGACCCATGTAAACATGTGATGTACAATGCAGAGTCCTCTTGCATTGTGTGTGTGTGTGTGTGTGTGTGTGTGTGTGTGTGTGTGTGTGTGTGTGTGTGTGTGTGTGTGTGTGTGTGTGTGCGAAGGGGAGGTGCATTTCTCACTCACTCCTCCAGCTGGCAATTTCCACTAATAAGCGTACAGTAGGATATCAGCATCATATTTAACAAAGGCTGATTGTTGATCAGAATTTGTCACAACCTGCAGGGCGTCAGGATTGGAAATGAATCCTATCCCTAGACGACACATGAGGTCTCGTTCTAATAAATTAATAGACAATACCCTGATATGAGAAAAGTGTGTTTGAAATTTTTATGAGTATTCTCATCAGAACATGTTAAAGAAACAGAATATATTTCTTTCACAATTTTGCCAGAAGCGGCAATATAATGTGTGAATCGACAACTTTCTTTGGGTGGAACAGGAAAATGTCCTGGCCTTATCACTGAGTGTATTGCACCAAAATCAACCCAAAACATAATTTGTATACCATGGATTGTTAAAGCATATTGTGGTAGTTTCTCAAAAACTGCTGTGTCCCATTTAGCATATGTGCTAGTAAAGTCATTTTCCTTTCTAAGCATGTGATTGCTTCTAATATCAATGCGCGTGTGTCAGTGACAGTCTGTGTGACACTATCTTGTTTGTGTGGTGTGGGTGTGATACCGTGTATCTCAGGCGTCGAGTGAATCAGAGTTTCCACCGCTCTCTCCCGGCCCCTCTCCTCCAATCAATCAGCTTGGGCAGTTGTAGCCTGGTTCTACGGACACCCCCCCTCCCAATGTCCCTTCTTTCCACACCTCTAGCATGTGTCTGCATCTCTGCATGATTGTTCATGGTGTAGGCAGATGGAGATGATTTGTGTGCGTCTTGAAGTGTCTGATACATGGTAATTGCAGCCATGTGGTGTTATTTTTCTGTTTCATCTTTTGTGTCTTGTGTCTTTGTTGGACCTTGTAGTTTTCTTTAGCATGCAGGGCATGTCGTCGAACTTCATTCAGTTTTGCTTCAGACCAGGCAATGCAGCTGTGTCTGACAGCCTGTGCTATTTCAGGACGGAGGCCATTGATGAAGATGTTTCACAGGTGGGCCTCCCAGGTGGAGATTTACTCGGGCACGAAACAGCTGAATCTCCTGGCGATGGCAGGTTAATCATGACTTATTTGATGTCAGCTTGTCTGGCTCTGGTGCGGGGCATACGAGGTCCACTACTGGTTGATTCTGGTGGGGGGCATACGAGGTCCACTACCTCGTATGTTGATGGGCGGTTGTTGTTGGTGGGACACAGGTTGGTGGTGGTGCTGAAGCCACTTCAGGTCCTTGCAGAGGGGCGAAGTCAAGATCTTAGTCCACTCTGACACACTGAGGCACTGTAGGATACAATGCAGACTTTTTCTGAGAAGATTTATATGTTCGTCCACATTCATTTGTCATTTTATCATCTTTTTGTGAACCGTACGTCATTTGTTTTGAATTTTTTCTTCTCTCCATACATTCTGATTCATTTTCCACATACTCAGTGCTTTCAGATGTTTTTTTTCCTTTTTTGACACTTTTTTCTTTCTTCTTAATCTCCAGTTCTATTTTATTGAAAGAAAAAAAATCATAAAACACTGAAAAAACAGGTATAGTGTTGACAGCACATGTAAGGCGTAGTTGTTAGGACCAGGTTTTCCACCTTCTGTGCTCAGTGTTTTCCCTTCCCCCACTGTTTCTCCCCTGTGTGGCTTCTACCTGGAGCTGGGAGGAGCCTCCTGTGGCATACCTGTGCAGCTGACATTCATCTCCTCATCAACTCCACCTCACTCTTTAAGACCTCAGCTGTCGTCGCCAGATCGTCCGTTCACCCGTGTGGTAACTAATCTCGGCTTCTTGTGACTACATGTCTCTTGTTTTGTTATACTTATTCACCCGTGCTCCCTTTGCCACAGAATCAGCTGCGCACCTTCCGTTTGTTCAACTCTATCTGCTCCGGCCTCACCCTGTCTGGACTTTTGGATCCCCACTGCCTGCCACCACCACCCCAGCTCCAGCTTTGAACAATAAACCTTTTTTACTACCATCCACCAGCTGTGTTCGTGTTCTGCATTTTGGGTCCGCTAAGAAAACAGATCATAACAGTAGTAAGAGTATATCTACACAGAGATGCATTAAAGGACAAATTGAAACAGTAGTAATAATAATAGTAAAATATAATAAGATATACCGAAGAGATATAAAGACGCATTGATATGTAAGAATAATCAGAAAATGTCTGTATATGAATAAAGAACTTTGCAAATAGAATGAAAAACTTCTTCCCAGTTCTATCTTTTCTCCAACCTTGTTAATTGTCTCAGACTAAATGTTCCCCCTCTGGGCAAACCAAACTCCTTTATCCATATTGGTAAAGGTCCTGTTATTTTCACATTTAAAGCCTCAAAATCTGGCAAATTATCAAGATTCATTTTACTCCCATTGTTTCCCCTCTTGTAGTCTCTGATCCCGTAACCAAAGGTCCCTGACCTTAGTCTCTGATCCCTTGGAAAAGGTCCCTGACATTTTTCCTGTGTACGCTATTTTTTTCCAAACATATAATATCACTCTGCCCTGTTATGACAATATCGGCAATCAGCAGAATGCAACCAGATGGAAACTAAAGGAACAATTACTTTCAATAATTTGTTGACTAAATCGGGTTTATAAATTATTTTCAGACTTATTTCAGAGTCTCACCGTAAGGACGACGAAGGTGTGGAGATCCCAGTGGGGAATGTTCGGGGCCCCGACGGTCAACCCTCTCGCCTCTGTGTTTAACTGAGGTAGAGTCTGATGTACTCAGGATGGTTTGTCACCATCCGTTCGTGGCTCCAGACGAGTCACACAAGGGATCCCTCTTCTGACACCAAGTTTGTGATGGAAATTTGACCTGGTGAGACTGAGGTCTGAGAATAATAGTCTTTTGTGTGTACTTTATTCCTTGCAAGGAAGGTCAGACAATTATACAGCATGCAAAGAGCATTCTGTAGAGGGAATGACAAAGAAACATTCGCAAGCGTGCTCTTTTATGCAGATTTAGTGAAGAGGTGAAATGTGTGTGTGTGTGAAGAGGTGAAATGTGTGTATAGAGGTAAAATCCCAGGAAATAAGACACTAAGAGACAGGCTAAGGGCCTTTTCAAGGTCTTTGTGGGGGAGACGAGCACAGTGAGTTCCAGATTTGTGGCTCTGACGTTTCGACCTTTCGGAAACTGATACCTAGCGGATCTGCTGTGAGGCAGGTTGTCAAAGGTGTTGGGACCTGGTATTTGTGAACTATAGTTGGGCCTATATGTGTAGCCCAGGGGTCGGCAACCTGTGGCTCTGGAGCCGCATGCAGCTCTTCATCCCCTCTGCAGTGGCTCCCTGTACAGTGTTGTGCATGTCGCGCATATTTTCCGTGAACGGTGGACTTAACGAATCAGTTTTCATATGATGAACGTGAACGTGAGTGAACGTCACGATGAATGTGAGTGACGTTTTTAAATCATCATTGTATCAGGCCATCATGAAATACTAGGAGCGGGCGAATGTGTGTGTGTGAGTGTGTGTGTGTGTGTGTGTGTGTGCTCCCAGACAGCGCACACACACAGGCCCACCCCGCGTTCACTCGCTCAGAGAGACACACACAGTGAGATCAGAGCTCTTTCACGTGAAGCAGCCGGTCAGTGACTTACCGGCTGCTTCTTAACGGTGGAAACAGTGAAAACACAGAGTTTCTCTGGTCACAGCTGCTCAGAGATCAGCGCCGCAGCTTCCTGATCTGAGCAGAAGCAGCAGTTGGTTTGTACCGAGCTTCAGTTTCTGTGTCCGTCTCCAGTCTGACCTGCTCTCACTTTTTATTTTAATATTTCGTCAACTAAAACATGCGTCACATCCTGTTACGTCTACGGCCCGGCCCTATTCCCTGCAGGTGGCTAATCTAGAGTTTCTGACCCCCGGCCTTGGTAAGCTAACCATGGATAAATCCAAAAAAAGAAAAGTCTCGGAGGAAAATAGAGAATTTAATTCAGCGGGGAAAGATTAATTTGCTTTCACTGCCAACGATGCTGGCTTACCTGTATGCTTGATATGTGGCGAGAAATTTGCAAACAACAAAAAATGTAATGTTGAAAGACATTTCCATAACAAGCACACAGCATTTGCTGACAAGTACAAAGCTGGAGATGAGCAAAAAAGAGCTATTTCGGAACTTCTGCGGAAAGCTGAGGAGAGCAAATCTACTTTCAAGTGGACCAAGTCTGTAAACTCAACTACTGCTGCTAGTTTTGTGGCCGCTCAGGAGATAGTAAGGCGTGGAAAGCCGTTCACAGATGGAGAATACATGAAAGAATCGTTTCATGTATTCAGAGCATCTATTTTCGGACTTCAAAAACAAACGTGAAATTGTTCAGAAAATTTGAGATATGTCTCTCTCTTCAAAGACCGTCAAGGACAGGGCCATTCAAATGGCAACAAACATCACCAGACAGCAAATTGAGGACATCAATTCAGCTCAATTATACTCAATAGCCTGTGATGAGTCAAGTGATGTAAACGATATTGAACAGACAGCGCTGTTATGCAGATATGTGAACTCTGATGGGCTGCAGGAAGAAATCATTGAGTTGATACCGCTAAAAGGCCAAACACGGGGGGAGGACATTTGTGAGGCTGTTATAAATTGTTTAAAAGCCAAAGAAATAAAAACCACTCTACTGGCTACTGATGGGGCACCTAGTATGAGAGGAGCACATAAGGGGTTTGTGACTTTACTTCAGAAGTCGCTAGATCGAAAGCTGCTGACGTTTCACTGCATCTTGCACCAAGAAGCACTGTGCGCTCAAACATTTCCCCCCGAATGTATGGAGGTGATGAACCTTGCTATTCAGATAGTGAACAAATTAATGGCAAAAGGGTTAAACCACCGACAATTCTGTTCATTGTTAGATGAAGTCGACAGCGCATATTCGGATCTACTGCTGCATAACAAAGTCCGGTGGCTGTCCAGGGAAGACGTGCTGAAACGGTTTGCTGCTTGTCTGGAACATGTGAAAACCTTCCTGGAAAGCAAAGGCCTCACCTATCCCAAACTGGAAGATCTAGATTGGCTGGAAAAGTTGCACTTCATGGTGGATAAGTCACTTAAACACGCTGAACAAAAGCCTCCACGGAAAGGGAAGAACGGCCCTGCAGATGCTGGAGGATGTTTTGGCGTTTGAGCGCAAGATGACAGTGTTTGTACAGAGAGGTAAGCTCTCTCACTTCCCCTCCCTGAGAGAGTTCAAAGAAGAACGTAATCACATAAATTGTGAGTATTTACAGCGTGCGATCATCGTAATGCAAACTGCATTTGGGGAAAGATTCAGCGAGTTCAGAAAGGAAAAAAACACATTACCCTCCCTGTCACACCCCTGGACATCGACCCATACGTGCTGAACATGTCCGCATTCACAGGAGTAAGTCAACCCGATCTTGAAATTGAACTGGCCGACATAGCTGATAAAGACTTATGGGTGTCCAAGTTGAAAACCTCCCCAAGCCCGACAAACTTGTGTTTGAAACATGGAATGCCATTCCCGACACTTATATGAACATGAAGAAGTATGCATTTGGATTCCTGTCCATCTTTGGATCAACATACTTATGCAAGCAGGTTTTCTCAAGCATGAACTACATCAAATCCAAGTATCGCTCCCGCCTAACAGATGACAGCCTGCAGTCCTGTGTGAAGATCAAAGTCACATCTTACAGCCCTGATATAGAGAAGATCTGCAGTGATGTTCAGAAACAGAAATCACATTAAACAGGTGAGAACACTATCATTTAATAGGCTATTATTTTGCAAAAAATATTTATTTTAGACACTGAGCTGATGTAGTTGTGTTTTATGTTCAGGTGCGACGGTTGATTGCTGTACATGGTTGAGGGAAAAAACAGAAGAGGATGACAGCACACTGAAACGGACTTTAATCATAATTAAATACAAACTGGCCTATTTTTTACTTTTACTCTTTTTAAGCTATTAGGCTGCAGCTATATGTTTTATTTATTTCAAAGTGGGCTACTTCTTATTTTATACATTTCCCACAAATATGGGGAGGACTCAAATAGGCCTGCATAGTTCTGTGTTTAATATATTTCAAAGTAGGCCTACACATACCAATGTATTTTGTTCTCCTCTTAATAAGAGTTTGTTTTTTTCCTTTGTTGTAACAGGTAAAAATAGCAATAAAATTGACAGTTTTCTTTATTGTCATTCTATAATTTCATAAATGCAACAAACTATAGTTTTTATATATATAGTTATACTATATATAAAACTTTATAAGCTGTGTTATCAAATATGTTTTGCGGCTCCAGACAGATTTTATTTGGGGGAAGAGGGGGCAAAATGGCTCTTTTGATAGTAAAGGTTGCCTACCCCTGGTGTAGCCAAAGCCTGAAACCACATGTTTTCTTTGTTCTGGAGACAAAGGAGAGCTTCCAGAACTCAGTCTCCCAGTGTGCTTCAACTTCATGTAGTGTCTTTACTTCTGCGTTGTGAATGCTTTTTAAAACACACTTCAAATACAATGTCTTTACAATTGTTTTTATTGTCCGTCCAGCAACAGCTACACAGATGACTGGGATTTTCAGACCTTGTACTCCACACTGACCGCCAGCATATATCTGCAGTTTTGGAAACAAAACAGTGTCTGCATGAAGTTGCTGCGTGCTCATCGCCTTCCCAAGGGAATCCAAGGCAAAGAGGAAGCCCCACCCATGGAAGCGCGGGTAATGTCATTGTCAAAGTAAAACTCCCACTCCACTTCCGCCAGTACTTCCCGACTCCCCCCCAAGGAGTCTCGCACACTTAACATGGTGTTCAACATACTTATATAGAACTATGACAAAACATAATGCTGAAAACTCAACAAGAAAGAAACAAAAATAACCTTAACACAAAAGTGACGATCCCCCCTTCAAAATAAAAGTGTCTACTTTAGTAGCTGTGGGAATTTCCTGTCATTCAATACATATAGCACAACAACAAAATACTACTACTACATTCACACCTAGGTGTTAAAACTGCCCCTGGACACAACTTCCAACCACCATTGGTCACTCTGGGCCCCATGACCCATGAGGTCACCAGGCCAATATAAGCCCAGTTCCCTCTCCCTTCTTTCTCTTTCACTTCTCCTGGAGGAGAGTGGTAGCTCTCCAGCTCACCCAGCCGGGGAAACATCCTTCCAACCCAAGCTCTACCAACCTCCAAGCAGGCCTGCCTGGAGCAGACTGCTAAAACCAACTAACCACTTGCTCTAACCTGGCACCAACATCTCACACACTCATCTCCCATAACTTAACCCATACATGTGATCTCAGCCACATGGTGTAAACACTCCAGGGGATCTTTTGTCTTCATAGTGGCCAGCCGCCATTTTGAAACTTACTCACTTACTCACTTACTCACACACACACACACACACACACACACACTCACATACACATCTGCACATCTGTATATAGTAACAACACCTTTAGTTAGTTTGTGTGTTATTACTTTTATTAATTTCACAATAAACGTTTTTCTTGAACACAAATATTGTCTTCATAAGACTCTACACTGTCAAGAACTCTACAGTGTCACTCTTTGCTAACTACTAATGTTGTAATTTTGGTTATAGTTTTTTAGTTAATCAGAGTTCCAAATTTGTAGTTAGTACTTTCATGAGACACCACCCTTCCTTTGAAGGTAACTTTAATCAATTAAAGTTATTATTTAACATTTATATTTTTAATATTAATATTTAATATTTTTGTGATAACCAAATTTATTGAATGCACAAAGGCACACCATTTAATGGTGTAATGCTTAAGGTATAATAATCACAACAAAGGTCATCTTAAATCTGCCATGAGGCAGGTCACTAATGGTCGTCTTGGCAGTTACACATGGTAGGCATAAGCAGAGATAAAATATAGTATGGTATAGTGGTATAATTTTCCATTACACCCCACTGCTGTTCTGCATAGGCCTGAAACCGTTCAGTCAGTCATCACAATGACATCTCAATGTCACTTGGACTAGATAAGTGTTGGAATGGCATCAAAAAGAGGCAAGTGTCACAAATGAAGCTTAGCGTAAATTCAGTCAGGAAGACTTAACCTGCATACTGATCAGCTGATTGTGGGGGGTCCTAAATATCCAATCAGGTCTGCGCGGTCTCTTCCAGCCAGTCATTCAGCAGCTGTCAAACTTTAAAAATCCCTTCTCCTCTCTTCCCCAGTCAGCCGTCATTCAGTGACTCGCTTATAGCACGCTCTCGCTAATTCCTCACTAAATACTTGCTGATCATCTTCATGTCAGACTCCGACAACGACGATCCCCAGGAGGTTTTTGATCCTAACACGGATCTGCTCCAGGAGATCACCTCCAACTCCTCGGGCGGCCGGCGCAAGAGCCTTCGTCTAGCCAGATGCAACGGATCCCTCACAGACGAGGCTGACCTTCTCATCGCTCAGCTACAAGATCACGGCATCATGCCAGCTCCAGGCCTGGTTCCATCTCAGCTTCGCGAGCTAGCAGACTGCGCTTCTCTCCAACCCGGTCCCAGTTCCCACCCAGGGCACGATCCAACTACACCAGCCGATTTCTCCGCCGTGCCCGTTCGTGGCCACAAATGAACCAGGAAAGCGGCTTCATCCAAGGCCCCCGCAACAAAGATAAGTAACATATCTACCCGATCTCGTGCTTCTGCACCCACTCCAGCTCCAGGTAACACTCTGACAACCACCTTGCAATCCCTGGCCACCACCTTGCAGAACATCGATACCCGGCTGGAGACCCTCGAAAACGCCGCAAACGTCACATCATACTCTGCAAACATCAGCGCCCCGCAAGTCTCCTTAGCGCAACTAGCCACAATATTACAAGGAAAAGACATCAACCTAGTCAGCCTCATTCTGCCATCGCCGGAGTGCGATAAAACCATTGCCACAGGAGAAAATATCACTGCCATGTTCAAAACCACGGATCCGCGTCTAATCAGAGACTTATCAATCGGACAATTCCTCATTGCCTTTAGCATCTACCGCAATACCATCTGCTCCGTCTACCCCGAAAGGAGACAAGAACTAGACGCTTACCTGATGTTAATCGGTGACTTAAATTTAAGATATGGAAGGAACATATTTTATCATTACCACAAAGCCTTCTCCAGCAAAGCCGCGCTGTATATAGCACAATATAATACACGTCTTAACTGGTCCGAATTAGACACAGAATTACTCATCATGGTCGCTGGAGGCGCTCAAGCAATTGCATGTAATTTCTGCGGCAATACGGGTCACACATACCTCTTTTGTCCTTCAGTGCTGTTCTAAAACAACACCCCCCTTCCATCCTCCTCTCAGCGCACCGACAGCCCAGGCCACCAAGTGCATCAATTCAACCAAACACCAATTTGCCATAAATTCAACTTGAATGTGTGTACATTCCCCAACTGCCACTTTCTCCACATTTGCAGCTACTGCAAAGACGCTCATCCCAAGTCCGTCTGTCCCAGACGCCCGAACTCATTCCGGAACCCACCTCAGATGCAGAAACGTCGTAGTTCAAAGCTCTTTTGAACACTCATCCCTCCACACCAATTAATGTCCAATATCGAGCAGCAGAATTGTCTTCCCACCCCGACTCTGGTCGACAACGCAATAAAATTAATAAAGCTCGCAGGGCAAGGAGCCTGGCTTTCCAAAGCAGACATCACCGACGCTTTCAAAATCATCCCCATACATCCCTCGCAGTGGAATCTGCTTGGCATCCGATGGAAATCAAAATTTTACTTTGCGGTATGCCTACCTTTTGGTGGTAGGAGTAGCCCAAGCATCTTTAACCAACTGTCCGAGGCGTTGTGCTGGATTCTGCTTAACAGAGTCAGAGTTCCAACTGTTCTCCATCTACTGGATGATTTCCTTCTTATAGATCCTCCTCAAGACAGCTCAGGCGCGTCCCTCTTCAAACTTAAATGCTGCTTTCAATCCCTCGGCGTTCCTCTGTCAGAGGAAAAAACAATAGGCCCGGATACACGTCTGGAATTCCTTGGCATCACGCTAAATACCATCCAAATGAAAGCGTCCCTCCCATTAGAAAAATTACAGCGCATTCGCGACATCGCAAAAACATACCGCGCCGTCAAAAACATCACCAAGCAGCAGCTGCTCTCTCTCCTCGGTCACCTTAACTTCGCAATGCGCGTCATTCCTCAAGGACGCTCTTTTATCTCCCGTCTTTTGGACACAGCAACCTCCATTCCAAATTTACACGATGAAATATCGCTTGATGAAGGGTGCCAATCCGACCTGCGTTTCTGGTCTCATCTGCTCGATCACTGGAACGGCGTCACTTTTTTCTACGAAGACCTGGTTCATTCCTCTGATTCCTTGCAGTTCTTCACGGATGCTGCCCCATCTGTGGGTTTTGGGGGTTTCTTTCAAGGACAGTGGTTCACTAGCCACTGTCCTCCCTCCTTCCCAAGACACAACTTGTCGTCCGCTCTATTTGAAATTTACCCCATTGCCGTAGCATGTCA